>NC_056527.1:67959412-68047644 GCF_019175285.1 Sceloporus undulatus | reverse complement strand
CCCCCTTGCCCACCTCCTCCTGATAGGCCAAAGGCCCCATGCCCTCACACGAGAGGCCAAAGGCTCCGGCGGCAATTGGCGGCAGGACCGGGCGGGGGCCGGTCCCAAGGCCTTGCTGGGCCGCATCCGGCCCGCGGGCCGCAGGTTGCCTACCCCTGGTGTATAGGGACATTTCCACCATGTTCAGAGGCCCCCAAGTGTCCAAAGCAATTTTAACATTTTTTCTGCAAAGCATGCTCCCCCTGCCAAATATCCTTTAAAGGGTGGGATACATTTCTACCACATTTTGCATCCCCCCATTGCCAATATAGACCTAATAGGATCCCTTAAAAAAAGTGAACAGGACTTCTGCCCACTTGCTGTTCTGAAAAAAAAAGGCCTCTTCAGGGCCTAAAATGCCCCAGGAAGGCTCCAAAACATGTTGAAAATGTCACCATGTCCCCTGGAATTATATTTTTTGGGGGATTGTTTTTTGTAGGAGCAGATACAGTGGAGGAGTGCAGCCTTCCAAGGTTTCCTAGGGGGCTATGGTAGGTCCCTGGTCTTCCAATGCTTCCCACTCCAAGTGGAAGATATACAGTCAAATACAGAGGTGCCTTCATGCCATCTCCAACTTCTGGTGGCCCTAGGGAGACCCTATTATAGGGTTTCCTTACCAAGATTTATTTAGAGGAGGGTTTGCTTATGTCTCCCTCTGAGACTGAGAAAGCATGACTTGCCCAAGTCCATCTGTGGGTTTGCAAGGTCAAGTGGGGATTTGAATCCTGGTCTCCAGAGTTGTAGTCCAACACTCAAACCACTACACAACACTGCTTCTCTTATTCTGTTCAGTACATGGGATTTCTGGCATGCATTTCCTCTTCTGGATAATGTAGCAAAGATTACTAGTTTTACTAAATTGTTGTATATGGTTTGTAGATTCTGTTCTGGAGCTCTTTCACACTGTTCAGCTATAGTGCTATGATTTCACTTTAACTGCCATTGCATCATCGAAGGAATCATGAGATTTTTTGGTTTGGTTGGAGAATTCATTATCTTTCTCTCTTAATTGAATATCCCAGGATCCTACAGTACCTTGAAAGGGCAGTTAAGGTAGAATTACTGAACTGCAACTGAGCTTTGAGAACTATAACGTAAGATAATTATATGAAGCATTAAAAACCAAATCAGCAATGCAGTTATAATTCCCTGTTGTTGGGCTGGTGGGAGTAGAATACCATGTAAGTGGCCATCTGAGAAGAGTAATTTAAGAGGGGTGTTTTACTATGGTTAAGGCACCAATTGCAGCCAGGTTGGTGGAAAGCTTTCAGTACCCTCCCCTCCAAAAAAGTTCAAAAACCAACAACAACCCTCCCTACAAATAACTGTTTTGTTTTGCTGTATATTAAGTAAGTTTTTAATTGTAATTTTTAATTGTTTGATGTTTTAATTATACTGTTGGACTCTGCTTTGATTCCTTTGTGAAAAAGCAGAATACAAATACTTATTATTATTATTATTATTATTATTACATAAAGCAGAGAGATCTGGGGCCAGGGCACTATATCCAAGACTTCCAGATTGTTATACCTAAAATGTGTGTGTGTCTACCCGTGCCATTTCCCCCAGCTGGTATGACCTGACATGGGTTGGGTCGCAGTGGTGGCTTTACCATTCCACTCCTTCCTGCTTCCACTTTAGACTACTCTGCAAGTCATTAATAATTTGTTATAAGATTGCAATATTAAATAATTTGTATTTTGTCTGTAACTTCAAGTTTGGTCAAATGGTGTTTGAGTTTTTTTGTTTTATTTTTTTTAACAAAAGTGTTTGCCTCATAAAATAAACCACTTTTCACTAATACAGAGGCTAGTACAGAGACTATGAGTCAAAGCAAATGGGCAGGAAAACGTGGCTCAATCCTGGGTTTTCTGAAAGCAGGTCAAAACCCCACTTTCTGCACAGCCCACTACCAAGGAGAGCCAAACACCCACAGACAGTCTGCACTCCACAACATCAAGCTGCACTGCATGGTTGCTGTTCGGTTGTTTTTGTTTTGTTTGTTTTTTTGCGCCCCCAATGCATCCACATCATTACACAAACACACTGCTTGCAACTTCCAATTACGTCCCTCTTCCTGCCCAGACATCATTCCACTGGACATCCCCCTGTATGACTGGCCACACAGTCACATGTATGATGTACCACCTGTACAGTGCAATCAAAGCATTGGTGTGCCCAGTGATACACTGACAAAATGCAGTCATGGAGGTGCCCCATACATGCCACCTTCACCCTTCTCTTCACCTCATGCCCCCCTGTTGGAATGTCTGGTTTGTGTACGTTGAAATACATCCATTGCATTACTGGCAATTGCCTTTTTACTTTGCTGCAGTCCCTCACTAGCACTGGATTGTTTATGTGCCGGTGTGATGATGCACATTTTCTGCCTTGAGTCAGAGTATCTCAACTTCTTTTTGCTCCAGTTTTTGGTCCCAGAGCATAGCTTCATTTCAATTTCCACCCAGTTTTCTTTCATGGCTCATATAAACATCCCACCTTCAAAGTGGTTAGAAGCTGTTTTATTTGGCCAGTGAGGACTACCCCTATGAATGTATACTTTAGCAGACTTCAAAGGAGTGATTTCATAGCCTTTCCAGTGTCAAAGCTGAGTCTGATAGATAAATCCTTTGTATAAAGGACCATGATTTGTATCAGGGAGCATCATAGTTTTCTGTGAAAGTTATTATGTAAAACCTTCACATTATTTCATCTCCAAATAGAATGTCTTTTAGGATGCCTGGTCAGCTTTATTACCACAGTTCTTTTGAGAGCTCTTTGGCTGCCTTGCAGTCACTGTGTGATATGAATACATATCAGAAAGCTAAATGCTGGGAACATCTGAGGCATTCTTGAATAAAATTATGAACATTCTGGGATGCTCTATGACCATATTAGATCTGGGAGAAACTACAGATGTATTTAATTAGAGTTTTAACTTGTAATAGATCTTCAACTACTTACTAAAGTGGTGATGAGCATGTGGCCCTCTAAAATAAAGTTTCTTAAACTGTGGATCAAAGACCCATATTGGGTCATGTAACTGAATGTGGGGATTGCAAAAAAAAACAAAAACAAACCAACAAACAAAAAAACTGGCAACAGTAAAAGGTTTCCAATGATCTGAGGTGGACAGAGGCAAAAAAGCAACATTGGTGGGGTACAGACCACCAGAAAGAGGCACCAGGGAGGCACTTCTCTTTGCTGCGCAGGAGCGCCACCGCATACAAATTGTGCGGCGGTGCTGCACAGCAGAAAAGAAGCTCCAAAAAGTGGCCCCTTTTTGTGGCGCCGCAAAGTGCCAGAGATGGTGCGGTTACGTTGCATCTGTGCAGCACCATTTGGAGGCAGCACAGCTGCAACGTCATCGTTACGCGCACCATCTGTATGGCGCTGCATAACAGCAGCGCATGCACAATGTGCTAGGGTTGCAGGGTGTATGCACGTGTCGCCTCGAGGCTACCCTAGCACGTCATGGACACGCCACAAAGGGCCCATCTGTACAGGGCCATTGTCTGTGTAGTTAGAAGACCATAGGAGGATGAAGGTTGTGGGTAAAAAGTCAAAGCTAAAAAGAACAAACGGAAGATATTGAATGTACTATTAACTTGTCCTTTTCTGCTTATGAAAATATAATCCTTGCATAACTAGACAGCAATTTGAAAACAATATGTGTACAAGAACTTTGTTGGATAGGTAAAAAAAACTGCAAAAGGTCAGGATGTTTTTATACACTAACATGCTGTGTAACATTGGATCAGGAATTTGTGTAAAGTACAGTAATGGGCCGGGGCTAAATGAATAACCAGATACAGAATAGAATGTATAAGACAAATGTTGAGGCCATCCCTGTGAATTCGTGATGTATAAAAGATATTGTCCTAGGGCAATCGTGGCCCAGACTTTGGAAACGAATCTCCTGGGACACAGATGGCTGGAAAATAAAGTCTGTACTTTCCACGATATTTGGGTCTCAGTCTCTGATGTCCTCCAAGATTTCAACAACCAAAAAACTAATTCAAAATCAAATGTATAATGAATCTGAGATGTTTCTG
This sequence comes from Sceloporus undulatus, assembly GCF_019175285.1. Classification (NCBI taxonomy): domain Eukaryota; kingdom Metazoa; phylum Chordata; class Lepidosauria; order Squamata; family Phrynosomatidae; genus Sceloporus; species Sceloporus undulatus. Next base: position 68,043,550 of record NC_056527.1, on the reverse strand, counting down.
GCCAGCTCACCTGTGTTGCATCATGTGACTTCACTTCAGCCTTGATTCTGAACATATTACATGTACACTTGTCACTGCACATGCCGTCACGCCATGCAGTGCCAACAATGGGTTCAGATTTGAAACTATTGTATGTTATGAACTGCAGTGTTTTTACTGTACATACAAAGTTTTCTACTCTTACAGAAACATAATAGTTAAATTATGGAAAATAAGCATTTAAACAGGGCTATCATATCACCCTGTAACCTTCTCTTCTCCAGGCTAAACATCCCCAGCGCCTTAAGGCATTCCTCATAGGGCATGGTTTCAAGACCCTTCACCATTTTAGTCGCCCTCCTTTGGACATGCTCCAGTTTCTCAACATCTTTTTTGGATTGTGGTGCCCAGAACTGGACACAGTATTCCAGGTGGCGCCTGACCAAAGCAGAATACAGTGGCACTATTACTTCCCTTGATCTAGATACTATACTTATATTGATGCAGCCTAAAATTGAATTGGCCTGCTGAGTGTGGTAGTATTCTCCAGCATTGGTTGTAGTTCATCTGTGATGCGTTTGAGTGATTTCTGCTGGGAGGTACTAGTGGTGTTCTGTCACTTTCTGATCCGCAGCCCACTGTTGTCTATAGATTTTTCCTAAATACCAATCTTTTCTTCTTGATTTTTAAAAATCCAATTGTGAAGGTTTTAGAAATGCCTACTGCAAATCCTTGAGTTTTGTGTCTCTATCTTGTGGATTTGAGCTGATGTGGTCACATTGATGGGCTCGGCCATGAGCAATAGATTTAGCTATGTGTTCTGGCTGGAGGCCAGAGAAATTAAGTATGTGTAGTGATTCTAGCCTAACCTATTATAAGCTTCTCCATGTGAACAGCTGTATGACATGTAGATAACAATGGCAGCAGGATCCAGATCCTACCACTACCACTCTCCACACATCACTATAGATAGGGACAGTATCATTGAGCTGGAAAGCACCACAAGAGCCATATAATCCACACACACCCCGCAATCTATGAATGTACAGCTAATGTACTTCTGAAAGATGCCCATCCAACCTCTATTTAAAGATTGCCACAGGTGGAGTAACCACCACCCTCCATGGCAGTCTATTCCAATGTGGTTAGGTGGAAAGCAGGCTAAGATGCAGACATAAATACTCTTTTTAGACTTTATGCTGAAAATGCAAAAGAGAGCGGGTGAAACCAGTGGGTGCAATTTAATAGTCACATCTATACAACTTGACTCTACTTACTAGTAATATGTCCAAAGTCGTCAGGTGTACATTCTCTCCAGTCTATCCCTTTCCCTCCTTTGACAGGTTCATGAATTGAGGTTTGTGTAATCCCATCTTGTCATGTCATCCAAACTGATGTTGTGCTTAATTTTAAACCATGGTTTGCATGCAACAAGCCCAGTTGAAACCATAGTTTCATGGCTGTAGTTAAGAGAAAAATTGAGAAACAACATGGCATTGAAATTGAAAAGCAACAATGGAGAAGAGAATGGATTTTTCAAGCTGAAAAGTGACATGCTGAAATGAAAGGATGGAAGAAAGTAATAAGTAAATAAAACTGCCTGACCTCATGCTAGAAGCTAAAGTACATGATGGAGGCAAAATCAATAAGCTCAGGAGTCAGGTCTTGATCATAAACTATATTTACAGTAGCTGCTGAGTCATACCTTCATTGTTAGGATCTGCTTGCCTTATAGATCTGGTACCCTGGGTGGAAGTAAAGCACAGTTCTAAAATGTTTACATATTTACTGAGTAGTGTAAATTACTCCATCTGACTTCACTCCAAGCATAAAACCCTTAGGCATGGCAAGTACATTATGCTTTCAATTGAACTTCACCCTGTTGTTTATTATTTTCCTCATAATTATTTAGTCCAAAAGATTTATGCATGTTGTGAAGCATTTCTTTGTACAGTAAATCAAACTTCTCTCTTTTTCGCTACAAAGCAAAGCCCAAATATGCATTCCCTTCTGAACCATAGTCCATCATCTCCCTCTAAATGAAAAACTCTTTCTTCCCATGAATGTTCAGGCCCTTGTGGGCTTAGCCAAACAATAAATCAAAGCTTTTCAAATGTCATATGTTTCTCATAAAAAATCATGTCCTGCCCTCAGTTTTTCACCTATCAGTGAATTTTTCTTACAATGTCTTCCTTCAAATAATTTGGTCCTTGGCCAGTGATTTGGGATTCCTTGGGGTCCCCTGCACCAGACTGATTTATTATATTAAATATTATGCATTTTATGGCTCTGAATGGCTCACACTGTGGCAGTGCCTCAGCTCCATCAAATGATTAATAACAAAGTGCACTCATTGGTACACTTATTGCCTACAACTACACAGCTATTGGGATGATATAGCATTATGAGTTCTTATTACTAACCAGGGGCAAAAAATAAAATAAAATAAAATATATTCTTATCCAGTATTTCTATCACTATCCTTACATATTACAAGGCATGCAGAAAGAAGCTGAGAAAGGAAACATTATTCTGAATTTTAAAAAATTGATCTTTGACAAAACAAACAAACAAAAGACAAAAAAACCCTTGTTTTGTTTATATCCACTGCTAGGATCCAGATTATTGCCAACGAGGTCCTCTCTGAATTTGCAGGTATAAAGATTTTCTTTAATAGATTTTATATTTGCAGTGTTTTAAGAAGAACTGCTCAGAAAATTTTCTGAAAGCTACACATAAGATGGAAATCTGCTCTTGCATTTCAGGTCACTGCAACTGGGATATTCAACAAAGACTTGAGCAGTTGATATTTAATCAGGCTTTTAACAAAGAAGAAGAAGAAGAAAAGATTAATGCATTATAGGTCAAGTCCCCCTTATCCAAATGATTGAGACTGGATGTGTTTTGGATTTCAATTTTTTTCAGATTTTGGAATACATAATGGGAAATAAGTCCCAGGTCTAAACACAAAAATACCTTCCCTTTGGGTGGTTGTCTGGACAGATACCTACACAAGAACTCAAACCATCACCCAGGACAATAAAAACACTGGTAGATCCGGCAAAAAGGATCTGTGAACCCCACTTCCTGGAAGATGAATTGAAGCACCTAGACTGGGCTCTACAGGGTAATGGTTACTCCAGCTCAGACATCAGAAAAAGCCATAGGAGTGAAGACAAACAACCACCTAAAGGGAAGGTATTTTTACCATACATCAAAAGAGACACAGAATGGTGAGGAGACACAACCTCCAAATGATCTACAAACTGACCAAGACAATCCGTGAAGGATAGAAGAGACCCTCTCACAGCAACAGGAGTTTACCACATACCATGCAGCTGCAAACAAGGGACCACCAAACACAGTGTTCAAACAGAATCAAGGAACATGAGAGACACTGCAGACTGGATCAGTCAGAAAAATCAGCAGTAGCAGAACACATTATAAAGCATCCTGGGCATAAAATGCTGTTTCACAACACTGAAATTCAGGACCATGCCAACAACTCTCAAGTCAGAATGCACAGAGAAGCCATTGAAATCCATAAACACCTGGACAATTTCAACAGGAAAGAAGAAACTCTAAAAGTAAACAATGGCACGGTCCAGACTGGCTCTTTGTGCCAGCCTGGACACACACTAGGGTTATGCGGGGCGGAGCAACTGCACGCCTTGGAACCCTAGTACATGGCAGCAGTGTAATCATGGCAACCTCCCATCCAAATGGCGCGGCATGTGTGTGATGTCTCCGCTACGCCCTGCCCCAGGCCACTTATGGCGGCCTGGTTGTGGTGCGAGAAGGAACTAACACACATTGTTCCGACAGCAACCAAACAGCTGTGGGAATGATGCCAGGGAGAAAGGGGCCGAGTGGCATGATGCCCCAAGGACACCCCTTTTCCACGCCACAAAGAAGCGGCATTTTTTGTATTGGGGCCGCAGGGCGGCCGGTGAGGCTGCCCTACCCCCAATCTGGAGCAAAAAGGGACACCACAGACCCACTCCTTTGGGGCAGTCTGTACCATGCCAGAGTTTGGCTACTGGTCCTGAACAACACCAAAATCAAGACCCAATTTACACTTCCACCAAACGTGGAATTTATTGTTACCTACCTATCATGTACATTTTGATAAAAGTCAGATAGATGAGAGACAGTTATTTAGGGTTGTTTATCCTTATTTTCATCTGCATCTTATCCTGTGAAGGAGATGGCAGTCAGTCTTAGGGACCTCTGGTGGCATTTTCATAGTTCCATACCTTTTTGACATCAATTAAAAATTGTTGGCAAAAAAATAAATAAATAGTGATCTGATGAGACTACCACTGGAAGTGGCTGTGCATGTCAAAACATTAACATTATTGTTTATGTTCTGTTGTTGTTGTTGTTGTTGTAGGAATGTGCATGCCCACTTTACATTAATTCCATCTCCCTATTAATCCATATAGCAAGCCTGTCAGATTTCCTGAGAGGCAGCGGTAGCCCAAGGTCTCTGATCAACCAGTTTTAAAATTAGGTCTCCCTGTTCCATTTCCAACATTTAAAACATTACTCTACACCATTTTTCTCAGATCAGTTCTAACTGTATGCAGGTTGAAAAATAATGGAAGAGGAAATGCAACCAGCAGCTCTCTAATTTGCATAATTAGAATGTAAATTCAAGCAATTATAATTTACATATATGCAAAAAACTGTCCATGTCTTAGGAACTGAGATATGGAAGCTCTGTATGTTGGTAGAAGATGTCTTTGGTCAGTTTTTGGGACTCACCCTCCTATTTTTAAGCAGGAGGTGCACTGTGGCCCTCAGTATACAATTTTCAGGAGGTACAGTGGCTGTTAAGAGGACAATAGTGTAATGGAATCCATTTCAACCAGCACAGCTGCATGCACCATAATATGGATGCATCTTAACTGTCTAGGGCCTTGAGCAGATGGGCCAGAGACTGCTCCCCCCCAATCGCTGCAGGATCACATTGACCAGACACTGTGGTCCTGAGGCCAGTCACTGCCATGGTCCCGAATGGGCCACAGCAAGGAGCAGATAATATTTGCTTCTTTTGTGGCTAGGTTTGGGCCACCTTAGGCAGCTCTGGTGCAGCCCCAGTGCAGCTTCTGCATGATTTGGGGGCATGCATCCTCTAATCGCCACTCCTCCAAGACTGTGCAGAAGGTGCCCTCCCCCCCATCTGTTTTGGGCTTAGTTCAGCTATTAGCATCTCCTGATGAGTTTCAAGCCCAACTGAAAAAGAGAACTCTTCACACTACATTTCACTGGAAAGAGCATTTTGAATTTGTTGCTTATTCTACCCCACATAATGTACAGCCTTGAGCAAATGCACACTGATAGGGAGCTATCAGTGAGCTTTAATGAGGTGGGAAACACTTGTTTCTACAGATTTTGTGGTTACTGCTTCTTTCAATTTTTTTTTGTTTGTTTCTATGATGTTTATCACACTATACTGTTAAAGTGCTACTATTCCACTTTGACTTCTCTAGCTGCCTCCTGTTGCATTCTGGGATTGGCAGTTTTAAGGAGTATTTAGAATTCTCAGGCAGAGAACTAAATACCCCTCCTTAAAACTGCAAATCCCAGAATGCAACAGGAGGCAGCTAGAGGAGTCAAAGTGGAATAGTAGCACTTTAACAGTATAGTGTGATAAACATCTATCTTTTCTACAAAGCACATTTCCCCTTATCTACAGAGGTAATGTAGTGTGAGAGGCACTGTACTGTTTTTAAGCAGATACAGTAAGGTCCAGCATGGGTACCACTAGATTTGTTCCCCACTAGTGGAAAGCTCTCTTTTTCACTGGTGGATGTTTCCTGCACCTGATTTTTCAGATTCTCTGTTCTACTCAAGAAAACTATGAAGCACAGAAGTGTGGTTGTCTCTAAATGAGACAATGGAGTCTATTGCATTGCTAAAAAAAACAACCCGCTTTACCTCTCCCAAACTGAAGTTTAATTTGGGATATCACCTGAATTTTGCCACCGAATCTGCTGGGCAAATACAGCCTGGCTGCAGCCCAGATCCCAGGTGTACTCAATAAGCCACTTTTCAAAGTTGGAAAGCTCCAATATATAAAATCAGAAATTTGATAGTAGTTACAGATAGAGTTTCTTTTTAATGTGAAAGCCACAGTCCACAACTAAGACAAGGTGTTGCCATTTTGTAAATCTTATCATGAATTAAGTCATACTCTGCCAGAAATTGGAGTTTTTGGAGGGATGATGATGTGTTGCTTGAACAGGCTTCTGTTCAATCCATGGCATCTCCAGATCTGTGACATCTCTTTAACAGATCCATGGCATCTCCAAATTGTGCCAGCAGAGACTGCTGTTTGAAGCAATGAAGCAAGCTGCTACCAGTCATTATAGAAAAGAGTGAACTGGATGGGCCAGTAGCTTGGCCCAGTACAGTTTAAACATCTCCCTGTGTTTCTGTGATACAATGCATAATGTACTGTACTGGGTTAAGAATACTAAAAATGTATGACATTTTATGGGATTTTTCTGAATTTGTAGTTAATGCAGGCTAGATTATTAGCCTGGCAAGACAGACAAAAGCTGGATCACAACACTGTATTTAGAAGATGGACAATAATGTCAATTTGGGAATAAAGTCAGCTTCACCACAGAGCAGAGTTCCACATAATCCAAAATGAACTACTGGGCTCTGGTTTTAATTTTTGCACTGCACTCTGTGGTTCATCTATAAAATCTACAGTTGCTTTGTGTAAGATGTATTGGTATGCATTGCCTATTCAGCACTAGAGGAATAAGTGAGCATTTATTACAGACAAAGGGGCTGTTTCCTCTTTTCTCTCCATAAACCACCACAGCACTCTGCAATGCAAGGGGCTCTGTATCACTGTCATTTTCCATGGAAGCATTTCTGCATAGCTTTTATTAGAGCATGACATACACGCTCTGGATTGGAAAGTATGAGAAATGCAGAAGATTTATTTGGAGGGGGGAATGGTATGGCTTCCATGGAACTGCATACAGATGTACCTTGGGTTCAGTTAGTTCTAGAGATGCTGGTGCAATGCATTCAAAATTGCTCATCATTCACCAGGAGCCTATTCTGATCTCCTGGTCTGTGTGTTCCTGACCCTATCATTAGCCAGGTTGAGGCAACCACCTTTGGGAACAGATGTGGGAAGGGGAGTGCAGAGTGGCAGCAAGATGTAGGACATCAGGGCTACATGGGCCCTGTGGTCTGATTTATGGCCCTACAGCTAGGTTATCACCTGGGGAAGGTACTGTGATATCATCATGATCTAAATACAAAATCCAGTCAGCTTCTATATATGGAACAGAGGTGTCATCTTGCCTTTTGCCTTTGACATCCAGATGTCTCTGGTTGACCCTGCCCTGGTGAGATCTATTTGGCAGTTTACTTATAACATGTTAAAAATCCAAGATGCAATTTCTGGGAGAAATCCCAAAGGTGCAATCAGGGTTCACAAAAAGGAAGAGGGCCACAAGGGGCACCACTATGCAAACCAAATATACAATGGTTTAATGGAGTAAAACCAAGGAATTCCAAAAGAAAGAAAATCAGCATGTGCTTCATGACCTTTAATAGCATAGATAATGAAAAGCTATGGAATCACTACATTTGATGTCCTGGTGAGAAATCTGTACTTAGGACATGTGTCTATGATCAGAACACAAAATGAGACAGAACAGAATGTTTCACAACTGGCAAATGGTCAGTGAGGCTGCATTCTGTCACCTTACCTATTTAACTTGTACACAGAAAATATCTTATGAAGCGCAGGTCTGCTCTCAGAAGGATGGGTAGATAATGAGAGAGATAATGACTGAGCTTGCAGGACCTAAGCAGATTGGTTGAAGATGGTGTTCTTTACTCAAGCAGTTCATAACAACAACAACATGGGGGCTAGCATTTTATCTAGGGGGACTGCTAAAGATTATTTTAAAAACTTATTTTCCTTATGTACAATATCATGTAGGATTTGTTTTGGTTTGCTCAGGCCAAAAGACTTTAAAAAAGATTTTAAGCCTGATTTTAGCATCCTGATGACACTTGCCCTGATTTTGCCCCCATGGCACCATTTGGCATGTGCCAATCCAAGACAACATGCGCCATCGTGATGCCACCTTGGGGCTGCGAACAAAGACACAGCACTGAAGGGGCACCAAAGAGGACACCATGGTGGGTATGGTGTCCTTTGGAGGGTACAAAAAGGAGCCCTTTTTGCAGCTTCCTTTTTGCACTCTCCAGAGGCCGGATCCGGGCCTCTGAGGTTGCTGCAGCCCCAATCCAGCCAGGAAAGGGGCAGCTGCATGCCCCCTCAGGGACAAATGTATAGCCCTTAATTTTGAAAAGCTGGTAGATGTTCTGTCTTCAAGGACTTTGTTATCACTGCCAATCAGATGTGATTAGGAAACTAAGGTTTGTTTTTTCTTTTCCTCTGTCTCTGTCTCCATTTTGTCCATGTTCCAGTCACAGCCTTTTTTTTTTACTCTTTTTAATTATTTTTTGTTATTCCTTATTCCTTATTAAATTAATTACTGGGCTGATGTCACACTGATTCATTGTTTTACACACGTTTTAAAACTGTTCTCTCCTCCCTTTCTTCCTCAGTCTAGTTTAATTCACAGTCAACACTGTTCTCCATTTCACATTTCCAGTCTTTCAGTTCCATATGTGGGATTTAATCAAAGGAAGATAGTCCCAACCTATAGAAATTGTTCCTGATTTTAAATATTTATTATTAGCTTTCTTTTCTTTGGTTTAAAAGTTACCAGTGGTGCTTGTGCCACTCCATCACTGGGTGACTGCACGAATGTGGATGTTAGTTTTTCTTTCAATCTACAGCTCTGTCTGTGACTGTCTTTTGAACTAGTCATCCATAGCGGTGGATCTGGATCCTTCTTTAGCCCTTTGGACCCCCCTTACTGGGGGGGGGTGAATTTCAGCAACTCTTGGGTCTGTAAGTCCGGCTTTTGATGTGTTTTGACTACTCTCTCTTCACATAGTGTAATAGACACAGACATCACCCCTGCCACATGCCAACCAGAAGTCTCCCAACTCTTCAGTGCCACATGGTACATCGAATGACATCCTGATAGCCTACAAGAGATGTGGATTTCTGAAGATTGTTGCAGATAGAGAAAATAAAGAGAGGGATTGGTGTGTGTTAGTAATAAAGTTTTGGAAATTTGGGCTCTCTCTTTACTGAACCATGGAACTGAGTGTGATTTCTTTTTCCTGCCTGACCGATGTCACAGACATAGGGTTTACAACCTCCATGTATTTCATTTTCACATGCAAGAACAATAAATATACAAGAATAATTACATGTTTCAATCTTTTCCATTTCAAGATGTTTGGGAAGAAAATCGTTTGGACAAAAAATCTTGTTTCTGTGCAGAAAGTGTGTCTTTTTCATGAACAACAGCCCCCCCCCATTATCTGTTTTTACCCCCCCCCAAAAAAAGCCCTGAAAAGTTATAAAAATGACAGTTGACCTTTTCTTGACAAGCATCCCTTTTTCTCAAGGATAACAAAATTTGGAAGTTATTCTTTACCTCTCTGAGGATATAAATGGGTCAGAGGAGAACCCATGTATGTTGCCTTGAACTCATTCAAGGAAAGATGCAGCTTTAAACAGGATTAACAGATGTTCCAGTTTGTAGACAGGTCACCAACTTCTGCTTTCCTGCTTCCCCATGCCACTCCTGTTCCTGTTTCTGACCTCTACTAGTTGCATAATAAAAGGAAAGGAGGAATGAATTTATCTTTACAATACCATACCGAAGATGCAATGTTACCTTGAATAATACAGTCACTATAATGTAGCATCTTTTCTTTTTTAAATGATGTTCAGGAAAACGTCTTGGAGCATCTAAATTGCTACACTTTCTATATTACTACCCAAAATGAACGCTAGCTACCAAAGAGAGATTTCTGCAGAAAGTGTTTTTCTTGTTTATTTTATTGTATACACCAACAATCTAATTTTCTTCCCTTTCCCATTTATATCTATATGTACAACACACACAAACACACACACACACACAGAGACAGACAGACACTTTCTGAAAAAAACATCATGAATTTGCCAAAAAATGGACACTACGAAATAAGTCCTGGGCCACTGGATTAATATTCATGCAAATGCTTTCCCCTTCTTCTCCTTCATTTTTTCCAAAGATCCTCAAAATTTCTGGGAAAGGGGTTGCCTTATTATTTATATTTGCATTTTTCCTAGCAACTCCTCATCTTACTACCACACAATCATTGATTTAACTTAAATTGTGATAAGCAAGTGGATTTTATAGGCAGATTAAATATGAATGTAGTATGTATATTATAATTGTTTTACATTTTCTTCCTAAATTAGGTATCTACAGAAACGTGCTTCGCAGGCGTTTGCAATTAGCACATGTTACTTTCCAGGGGCCAATTATAAATCAAAGCACACTAAATGCAAAATACAAGGGTGATGTAAATGATTTCTTTGACAAGCAGACATCTTTCACCCACTTGAGGGAACACCTCAGCAAAATATGTGCTAAGCGTGCCATTATATTGATCCTTATCACTTATTTAAAAAAAATCAGGCAGATCTAATTAAAAAATCACATTTGCTCTCCTAGGATCTATGCAGCTAACTCTAACCCTAACCTTAAGGATAGCTAGATTAGGCTTATCTCTAAGCCATAGGAAGAATAATAAAGGAAAAAGATAGTAATAACAAGCCATAAGATGATTTTTCACAGAGAAAAGCTGGAAGCGTTTTTTTACCATAAAGCTGTTTACCAGTGCTATTTGCATATCTCCATTCCTTATCTAGCAAATGATAGTGTTCAACCTTCTGGTGAATCATGTTAAGTAGGAGATAGTGTTTGGCAATTTGTTGCTTGGTCCCAACTAGATCAGTCAAATCAATATTTATTGATCAGCTATGGGCTGTCTCAAAGTACCACAAAAACTACGTAGAACTCTATATAAAACTCTATACAAAAGTTTAATAAAAATGTGAGATAAAATAAAAATATTATAAATAGAAATAAAATAGAAATACAATATATAGGACCATACGTAGTACAATGAGTTACAAAACAGACTTATAAAAATTCTATGTGAAAGGTTAAACATATGAAGGTATAAAAAATTGGGTAAGTAAAATATTAATGCAAACAAAGTCAATTAAAAACCACAAGCAATTTAGCTATACAAATAAGATTATACATCATTATTCATCACCCCTGCAGTTTATGCCTTCTCTCCCCCACATATATAGATCTCAGATGATTGCTTTATTAAGAAACTGAGTTGTGTTGATAGATATTTTGAATCTGACCACTCATGAAGTATTGTTTTCTCACATGGGTAATCCAGTCATTACTTATGGGCCAAGATACAGATCTCTTCTTGCTGATACAATTTGCACTTAAATAGCATGTGAACTATGTCCTCAGTTTCATTGGACTCCACAGATACAGGTTCGCCTCATTGTAAGGGATGCCATTAATCCATATTTAACAATAGTATCAACCTGATCGAATCTAGCTCGGTAAATGCTCCCTCAGGTGTTTTGGCATTGAATGTTCAGGTAGTTTGCTAATTGGAAGGTCCATTTATATCAGCTCATCCATTTAAGTTGCCTACCTTACTAAGACTGGCTTATCTTTTTAGGCCTCAATAAGTAGGCCCCTTTAATCAATTGTTGAATGCCAAGTCAAAAACCTAGAACACATTCCACTGTTTAACAGGCCTGTTATTGTCAGGACTAACAGCAAAAATTAGTTCCCCTGTGTACTACGGCCCGTTACAGACGCCCAAAAGGGGCGGTCTTGGGCCGCTGCCAGTTGCAGCACGGAAAGCCGCTGCAGCCAAACGCGCGACTCCCCCACGCTGTAAAAAAGGAGTGCGCAAATTCGCGCTCCTTCCGGCAACCCGGAAGAGACGCCGCAAATGCCAAAAGTGCGCATTTGTGACGTCTCTTCGGGTTTGGACGTCCGATGCACAGCATCTGTTATGTCAAGATGGCCGCCCCCATTGTATAGGGCTCGCCCCATCTTGACGTACGGAATACGCGCGAGGGGCAAGGCGCACCGGAAGCGCACCCCTCGCAGGTATTCACGGCGCGACAATGGTGCCGCTTGGCCCATCTATAACGCGCCAATGATTCTGTTCCTAGCCACAAAGTTGATTCCAGTTCAACTCCATGACTATTAACTGTGTGGTGCCACAGGTCCCATCTTGTCCCCTCTGCTGCTGTTTAATACAAATGAAGTGCTCAGTGAGCATCATTTAGATGCTTGATGAACTCAGCTCTGATTTTCCTTATTGCTGGAATCAGCTGGAGCTGTGTAGGTGTGGGACCAGTACTAAGGTGCTGTAATGGCCTTTGAGGTCCAAAAATCTTGTCCAAAATTTAATGTTTTAAATGCTTTAATAGTTTGTGTTTTAATTTGTTTTAAAATATTAAGTATGTTTTAGATTATTAATAAATTTCTTACTGGTTTCCATGTTACATTGTTTTAAACAGTTTTATTTGTATACCTCTTCAAGAGTGTGATTAGGGTGTGAAAAATATATATAAATATGTTAAATGCTGTCAGTCTGTATCTACCTAAAAATTCAGAATCTGCACCAGTCTTGAAGTCTATTTCTCTTTTGCTTTCTTTTTTGACCTGATTAATTACTTCTTATTTATGAGAGTTACAGCCAGTAAGGACTACATCAAGTATAGTCTTGCTTTCAATAGACAGATGTTACATGTATTATTTTGTAAGTTGCTTTGGAAGATTTGTTCCAGATCAAAAAAGTGGGGTTAAAATTGATTAAAATTAGTTCCTTGCTTTCATCCTTCTAACTGAATACACTTTGAGCTTTGACCTGGCTTGAATCAAATTGATTGCATTTAAAAGTATGCAGAGAGAGAGAGAGAGAAGCAGGGAGAGCACTGCCTCATTCTCTTCCAAGAGCTCCATGGACTGATTCTGATTAGAGCTGGAAACTAAATATAAATGAGACAACAGATAAATTGTTTGTACAGTTAGCCAAAGTCTTAACAGTATACAAGATCCTTTCTATCGGCAGTGACTGAAAAGCATTTCACTCATGCCAGCCTTGTGGCAAAGGCTGTGTCCTTTTGGTTGCTGCTCTCAAGATGACCAGGTGCAAGGGGAGAGCTTCTCCTCGCAAAAGAAGGACTCTCAATTTGTTTTCATAAGTATGGAGAGAGCTACAGCTGGGCTTCCCACTTTTCTCACTGGCAAGGAAAAGACTCGCAATTGAAGAGAGAAGAAAGGCAGAAGACGCTTTCAAAAATTGACCCTGGATAAACCTCTCCTTCCTTCCCCACAACGCTTCAAATTATCCCCCACCCCCCACACAAGTTTCTTTCTTAAAGTATTTCTTCTTCTTATTCTTTTGTCGAAAAAAGCGAAATTATTATTATTATTATTATTATTATTATTATTATTATTATTTCTGTTGGCCTGTCTGACAAAAGAAATGAGCATCAGCACAGCTCCAGCCTGCCAGCCAAGTCCCTGCAAAGCTTGCAAAGCTTAAGCAGGGCCCCAAATGCGACAGGTGCTGTTTGCCACTGTTTTCCTCTCACCCCATGCTCTAACTCCTCATCCCCCCCATGAAAACCACTCATTCCCCTTGTCTTTCTTCTGCACCAATACCTTGAATGAAGGCCACTTTGCTACCCCCCTTTGCATCACCATCCCCTTGGGCCTTTCCACTGCCCCCCACTCATTTTGGGAAACTGGTCTCAGAGGAATGGGGAATTGATGTCCATGGAAAGCCTCTTTGTTTTTACTTTTACTGTGAACACTGCTGACTTAACCATCATTTAGACATATTGTTATCATATGCTTCCAAATCAGAGCAGAGCAAACTGTAGATGTCAACAAGAAAAATATCCAGTCTAATGAAGAGCTATTGCATTTTGCTTACATGACTGATGGCCTATCTTGCTTGTATGGCAGAGCTGCTTGAGAAGCAGAGTGAGTGTCGTATGTGACTTTCAAATCAAGGGCATTTTCATTGGGGGACAATAAATTATTTCATGTTCTACTCATAACACTCTATTTTTGGTATGACAAAGGGAAACAATGGGCACTGACCAAAGTGATCTGAAGAAGGCTGTTCAGGTTGGAGTGAAAAGGATTCATTTTTGTGGCAGACACAGTTTATGCATCTCAGTAAGTGGGCATTACGGCACAGATAGCTTGACACACAAAACATGCCATTTAAAAAAAAAAAATTCAAACTAATTGGCAGAGTCAAGTTTCTCTCCAAGAATATTTTTTCAGTTTTTTGTTCAACAACTTCAAGGGCTTACAAAAAAAACCTCCAAAATTTAATTGCAGGAATGGTAAAGGGGACATAAAAATGTGCTGAAGAGCAAGGACCTTCCAAATTTTCATAATAAGGCATGCTTAGAATATCACCTACAGGCCATGGCTTTGTCAGATACAAATTATGTTTGGGAGCTCTCAGTATTTTCTGCCCAAAGGAAATCTCTCTTTTCTCTGTTGAATTTACTGGCAGTAAGTGTGATTAAGGTAGTAATGGGGTATTTTAATATGTATCTTTAGCGCTTCATAATCTATTACAAGTGAAAGTGGCAAGAATTTTATACACATACCTTTCACCCTCTCATTGTGACTATTAGAAATTGTGTTTGTGATTTCTTTTTTTAAAAAAAATTAATTAAATTAATTTTATTTTATTACAGAACTACCAATATAGAAAAAAAAGGAAGGAAGGAAGGAAGGAAGGAAGGAAGGAAGGAAGGAAGGAAGGAAGGAAGGTGGCTCAACTTTTTTCTTGGTAGTTATAAATGCACATAACTTAATCTTAACTCTCGTTTAGAACCTCTACTTCTTACACTTCTCACATTAGTTTGTGTTTGTGATTATAACGAAAAAGACAAAAGTATCCTGAATTGGCTTCAGGTGACATCATCATAGATGTTAGTCTCTTTGTGTACATTGTGTTCATATGCCACCTTATTCAGTATTTAATTTGTAAAATGCCATAGTTCATGTAAGGCTGCATCCACACTACAGAAATAATCCATATTGACACCACCTTAACTCCCATGGCTGAATGCTATGGAATTCTGGGAATTGTAGTTTGTTGTGGCACCAGAGCACTCTGATGGAGAAGGCTAAATGTCCCATAAAACTACTGTTTCCAGAATGTCATAAGATTTAGCCATGGCAGTGAAAGTGGTGTCAACTTGGATTATTTCTTGGATGAAGCCTAAATTACTTATCCAGGAAATTGTATTTTCACTCTTAGCTGGCTTTGTTTGCCCATAGTAATATTTTGTATAGCAAAACCTGATTGGCTAAGAAAATAAAGACACTTTCCTTTCATAAACCCAAGTTGGCTGGGATAATCGCTCATGTGTCTGATCAGGGAAATGTAATAATATCTCATGGATGTCCCAAAGGAGGTAGTGATGGGGGAAATCTCTCAATTGTATATTCTCTCAGAGAATGTACAACTGAGGGATTTCCTCCATCACTACCTCCTTAAGACATCTATGAGATATTATTGCATTTCCCTGATCAACTGTTTTAAAATCATTTTTTTCTATCCCAAATAGGAAATATGTTTATTTTGGTAAAGTCATCAGAAACACAAAATTCAGTATTCCAGGTTCTCAACCTACAGAGCTTTGTTTTGTAGCGCTCTGGCATACAGCTCTTACAGATGATTAGCAACCGGGTGGGGGGGAGGAGGATGTCAGCTCTTATTCAACTAATGTGGTTGAATATACAAGGATTCAAACTCAGAATTTAAAATGCTTAATGTCCTGAATAGATCTATCAGTAGTAGCAGTAGGCGACACCGATGGTAACTCTCACAGAGATAACAGTGGTGACACCATAACTGAAATGTCTACTCACATTTCAAGTTGACTGAGAAGACTTTGGTGCTAAAAATGCTTTGTCTGTCTCATAGTGATTTATTACATGGGACATTATTCTTTGTCTGTTAGATTATTGTCCACAAATGAATCACACCCAGGCATGATTTGGAAAAGAAAATTGGTGCTGGTGGGGGTGAACACTGAACTATAGGGGGGGGGAATCAACTTTCCACCATAATCTATATGCCATTTAGTAAGGCTTTTTTGAGTGAACTGCACCCTTAAATTGCAGTTAGCAACTTGGTAAAATTGAAAAACCAGTGCTCTATTGTGAGTATTTGGGTGTTTTACAATGCAGTTGCATCCATATTTTCTTGAAATTAAATCCCATGATGTCTAATGGCTGCTTAAACCCAGGAAAAGCCTATGCCCAATTGGGCATACACATAGCCTTAAAAGTCTGCAGAATTTGCTCATATTTTACAACTGCAGGCTCATATGTGAATGTAAATGGGATTTATGCCATGATTTGACATTGCCTACATTCCTGTCTACTTATATTGTTCATTCAAATAATTACTTTGAAAGTCAAGCTCATTGTTGTTCCATTCTGAGTTGGGAGAAATCCTATCTGTAAGGAACCCAGTCTTATCATAGAAGAATTCATTATCACCAAGTTAGTTAATGGAAGGAGATATCCATCTTCCTCCTAACAACATGAAAGTTTGGGAGTTTGCCCAACACCAGGGCTGCAGTGCGACATTGAGAGGGTTGGGAACTGTACTATTTAGCATTGTTATCTTCTTGGAGGAAATGCTGGCCATACATCCACTCAGTCTCTAGTATTCAACTAAACTGCAGAATCTGTATAGATTAAGAGGCAGTAAAAAAAGGAGCGGGGAAATACAGTGTAAGAGAGAAGCTATTTTAAGTCTTTCTTTTTTATTTGCCTTGACAGTCTTATATTTTCCAGTGCTTGACATACTCACTATAAACACTGGCCTCTAACAACTACTTAAGTTAATGTTAAGGTGCTGGTGCACTTTGCTTCTTCCATTTATCTTAACAATCAGTTCAGTTGAACAGAACTTTTATTTAGATCAGCTGTATCATGGCAGACAGTTGTTTTGGTAGACAGATGCATAATATCTAAAGCAGGGGTGGGACACTGTTGGGGGTTAAGGAGCTGTGTTGTCTTCCAAGAGACCTTGGAGGGTGGCAAACTTTGCTTTGTGAAGTCAAAGGCTTTCATGGTCAGCATCCATAGTTTGTTGTGGGTTTTTCAGGCTAGGTGGCCATGTTCTAGAAGAGTTTATTCCTGATGTTTCACCAGCATCTGTGGCTGGCATCTGTGGAATAAACTTTGCTTTATCCTCTCAAAAAAATTTAAAACATTTGTTGCTTCCAAATGTTTTTAATATCCCCCATGGATCTGGCGAGCATTTTGGGCCTTGACTCATTTTAGATCTGGAGAGGCTTTTTCAAAAACTTGTTTTTTAAAGGTCTGAAGTAGGCTGAATAGGCAAAAATGTGACAAAATTGCCTCCATTTGCATTTGAGGGCAAAAAAATAATATGAAAACAGACCTGAGCATCATATGTGACCTGCAGGCCACACTTTGCTCACCCCCGGTCTAAATGTATGACAGGCATTTAGAAATGCTAGGCATGCCTCTCTTCCCTGCCCACACGTTGGATCAGTGACCAATTCTTCAATTCAGATCTGAATGGAAGAATCCAATACAATCTGAATTTATATGAATCTACCCTGATCAGATATTGGCTACAAATCAGAATTAGGATTTAGACATCCAGATTGCCATGTAGATTTCCATTGGAAAACTAAAATGATTGTAAAGCTATTTTTTCTCATACATCTGGATACACATTTGCAGTTTTACAAGACCAAAGCCTTTTGTTCTGCTAGCAGAAGCCAACAGAGGAGTCTTTAGTGAAGTAGGCAATAACTTGATCTTACAAATTTGCTAATTAATTTCCATTAATTAATTATTGACTTTCTGGGAGGCATAAAGGGCCTCCCCTGTGACCACATTTGCACTCCATCCACCTTAATTCATAATAGCATACTTGGGCCACAGTGTGGGGTCTGTGTGCTTATGCAAACTGTTAGTCCTGGCTACAGATAATGGATGCACTTAAATAGTCTTACTCTTCAGTCATGAAAACTGAGATTAGAATCTAGATAATGTGCAATGTGTATTTTGAAAATTCAAGAATTCTTAACTTACTGCTATTCATTACAGCTGCTGATGTTTTGATTGACCTAACTATATTTTAAAATTTATTTCTCTGATAGGAAATGTAGAACTTCAGGTGGAAACCCACAGTAATGTTTAGCTTTAGTGGATGGGTACAGTAATGGGTGCTGTCTTACATTTCCAGAATGAAGGAACATGTATACACAGCAGGTGATACTTGATGAAATAAGTATGACAGTAACATTATTATTTTGTAGTTCCCTGTTACTTTGAACTCTATCCTCTAGACACTGTTTTCAAAACCATTTCTTATTACTTACAGTGAAATCCTATGGCTGTCTACTTAGAAATATGTCCCACTGAGTGCAGTTGGGCTTACTCCCAAATAGGTATATATAGCATTGAAGCCTCAATGCAGCTGTGAATTTCCCCAGTAGAGAAATGTGCATTGATTGAATTGCTGCTAAGTTCAAAACTTAGTTGGAGTTTTCTAGAGAAAAGGTATGATTGAAATAAACCACCCAAACTCTGTTTTTGGAAAAAAGATCTACTTGGGACATTATAAGTTAAGGCAAGCACTAAATAGTGGGGGAGCAATATCATATGGTTCAAGTGCTGACTCATGTTAGTGCCTTGTGGTGCCAGTGGCTTGTAAAATTCAGACATGTGTGTCTGTGGGTTAGTAATTGGAAGTAACTGTTTTAGTTAATTTTGAGAAACAGGAAAGTAAATAGTTTTTAAAATTTATTATAACTATAACATTATGTAATTGCTTTTGACGTTCTTGGAAAGATAACAATAAATAATTGTACTTTTTAACAATAACACCAGTCTTCTTGTTTGGAAGATGAACAATAAACATGTAACACCATTCATGTTGTGTACATGAATAATACTGAGAGGAGCCATTTGAAGTTTGATAAAAGCAACATATTTTTTCAATGGGGATATACATCACTGCTCTTTCTAATATCCACTTTTCTGGCCTAAAATGTGTCAGTGTGGTATATTGGTTAGAGTGATGGACTGAGGGTTCATCTAGAAGGGCCAAATAAAGCGGTCTCACTTATTTTTCACAGTGGCGGGATACAAACCGCCATATAGTACGTATAGGATACGTACTAGGGTTAGGAAGGGGCGGTGCTTCCGCACCCCCTAACCCTAGTACGTATCCTATACGTACAAGATGGCAGCGCCCCTTCTACATGGGCGCCGCCATCTTTACGTACTGGACGCATAGCCGGCGGCGCTTCGCGACGTCATCAGTGCGCCGCAAGAAGAAGCTCCGAAATGGAGCTTCTTTTTTGCTCCGCGCGGGAGTCGTGCGGTTTGGCTGCCGCGGCTCCCGCGCAGAGCAAACGGCAGTGGCGGGGAAGCGCCGCAAAGCGGCAGTTTGTATCCCGCCAGTGAGATGTCAAAATGTCTTAATGAGAAAATTTGGGCCTTTTCAACGCCTTAGGCCTTTAATCCAGAGGGAAAAAGTGGGGATTTATCCCAGTTTTGCATGGAAAATCTGGATAGTTATATGTGCACATGGACTGTGCTCCACAGCAACATGATTATGATTTATCAGACTTGAGTGTATTTGGATGGGAACACTATATGGCCACTGCTCCTGAACTCACCTCAGTGTGCATGGCAGTTGTCAGGACAAGCCTGTGTTTGCTGTGGATCACGGTAAGCCAGAGGTAAGTCATATTTTCCTGACAGTATAGATGCACTCTAAGTAATGTGCTCTTATGTTTAAGGTGCCAGGCTATGACTTATTAGATCCAGATTCAGGTCTCCACTGAGTAAAGCTGGACTATCTTTCAGCTCAACTTGCACTGAAGGCTTGTTAAGGGGAGGAGGAGAGTGATGTATGTTGCTGTACTGGGTTCAATAATATTGGAAATTTAGTCAAGTATTAGTGAACTAGCACAAAATGTTTCTTTGTTTCCTTTTTCTTTTTTGTCGCAGCTATGATAGAAAGTTTCCCAAGTACCATCAGCAGTGTCAAGCATGAATTATAAACATGTACCAGCCATCTACAAAGCACAACCTCATTCTTTAGATAAGAGTGTTTTTATTATGCCCTTAGAACTGAGGCTTTCTCTTAAGGGGAGTTATCTTTCTTTTGGCCTTTATTGTCAGAGTCCTTCTAGAAACTGATGGGGGGAAAAAGCCTATAAAATCTTCAGTAGGCTGGTTTATATCAACTCTCTTCTTGAAAGAGGAAGGCACAATGCCTGGCCAAGATGTATGATCCACAGAATAATGTTCTGTTGCATCATGGTAATCTGTGCAACACCAGTTGAGAAGACTGTCATTGCAACTGAAGGGTGTTAATAGTCATTCACATTTATTGTACAGTGAGCCTGCGCCATATGCAGGCTCCTTATAGGTGGCTTTCAGCATACAGTATGCTGAAGCCACCTGGGAAATGGGTGAATGCCCAGCGTGCACACATTGCTGCGCAGCGAGCACGCGCCCCATTATATCCAATGGGGCTCACAAATGGCACATGCGGCTGTGAGCCATGCAAGAGGCTGCAGGGCACGCCTGTGGCCACAGAGCGAGCATGAGTGCCATTGAACATAATGGGGCTCAATCATATGCATTTTTTGCTTTACCCGAGGGGGGATCCAGAACAGATCCCCCACATAAAGCAAGAGCCCACTGTATATAAAAGCAGTGGGGGAAGTGTGACTGGTATTTTGCATGTGATTCCCCACCTTTTTTGTGCCCCCTAACCCCCATTTTTGAAACATTTTTGTGGGAGTAAGTGGAAATTCTATGCTTCTATGGTTCTTTATATGAAGTGCCACTAAAGGTAAATCCCAACTCCTGGGGCACGAAGGAATGGCAGATTAATTGAAACATTTCCAAAACTGAAGCTCTGCAAACACCCTAAAATCATCCCTTAGATAAAAAGTCATTTCTAGTTATAATTTCCAGCTGATCATGCAGGAACAATGCAGTGATGCGGCTCTTTGTAGGTGGACAGTAGGAAAAATTAGCTCTTGCTTCTGCTGGCTATTACTAATCTATGGGCCATGTGTTATTCCTTCATACAAGTGCTTTGTTTCATCTTGGAAATCCTAGAATCTGCTATGTTTGGCCCTGGTTGGATCAAGTTCTAAGGAGACACCTCCAATCCTTTCGAGGGCAGCTGGAATATAAACATAACTAAATAACAATTAATATGTTACTTTAGTTATTGTGTGAGAAGATTCTAACATCTGAAGTAACAAATAGTATGTTACTTTAGTGATTGTGTGAGAAGCTTCCAACATCTGAAGGGCTATATTACCTGGACATTATTTTCCTGGTGTTTAATATGTTTCCAATCTACCCATTCTGCAGTATTTTTTCATAGCACCAGAATATATGGAATTAGAACACTGAGTCTATTTATATCATTGACAAGATTCTTAAGGAAAAATTGTAGGCACTGATTGAACATTGTTCATCTAAAATTTTGAGAGAATCTGAGGTGAACAATCTTTCCTTGCCTACTGGCCTGTTTCATCTGCCTTTAATCTCATACTTGCATCAATTATGCATTTTTAAGGTAGCTACTGATATAGTAAGCCAAATGTTAAAACATCCCACTTTGATGTTATAAGACAGAAAGTTGAGTTTCTGAATCTAAATTGCCTGATTTATTTCTAGCATAACCCCTTGACATATCAAAGGCTACAGCAAGAAGCCATCTTGTGATATGCCTTGAAACAACTAGCATAACACAAACTGTATTATGATTTTCTTTCTTTTTCGATAAACACAAGTTAAAGGTGTCATGGTTCATTGCCAAACCCACCCACATGGACCATAATCTCAAGACCATCATTCCATCTTCCATTGAACTGAGTGAAAAATCTGGCTCCTGGTGAGGAATCAAAACTGTTCACATCACTTTGTTGGGATGATTTTCAGCCATAACTGCCCTTTCAGTTCCAATTATAGGTGGTAATATAGCAGTTAAAGGTCAGAAATGGCTCCAAGCTAATGCTGTCTACTCATCTCATACAGCAGCAACCAAGAAATTTCCCTGTCTATTCCAATTAGCTGAGCTAATAGGTGGTGAAAGGTCATAACAAATGCTCAAACAAGATGTACTGAGCAATACAGTTATAAATAATGTTGAGTAATGTTTAGATGCATTTCTCCATTAAAGAGAACAAAGCATTTAGATGACCACCCAATGAAAGGTCTAATGTGGATGTACATGCAGATATTTGATGCAGTCTATTCAGAGGGATTGCAAAATGGTCCTATCTTTTTTTCCTCATTAAAATAGTTACATACATCCCTGTTGCCAAGCGGACATTTTCTTACAGCATAGTTACAACAAACAACATCATAATCAAACATATACATATAACATATGACAAATATCACATTCAAACAAACAGGTCATTCATACAGTCCATTCAGTATTTCCTGGAACCATCCCTTAAACTATTCAGATTGGAAAGAAGAATTTGCATTGTAAGCCTTTTCCTGTCCTAATAACCATAGTGGCCATGTACTATAGTTGCAAGAGAGTCGGCATGGGACTTGAATTTCTCTGAAGATGCCAGCCACAGATGCTGGCGAAATCTCAAGAATAAACTCTTCTAGAACATGGCCACATAGCCTGAAAAACCCACAAAAAACTATGGATGCCGGCCATGAAAGCCTTCGACTTCACAAATGAGTGACAGTTGGTGAGGGCGAGCAACCACAGAGTGTAACAGCTCTGACTCAGATTCTGAGTTTTGCGTCATGATATGGTGACAGAATGGGAGAAACATGAAATGGCCCTGACTCAGCATGGTCAAAATAATGCCTAGCTTGGCATCCATAGACCTGTAAAAGAAATGCAATCTCAAACACTAACTTAGGCAGTTTACAGACCGCCCAAAAAGGGCGGTCTGCCACCACCTCTGTTTCCGCCGCCAGGAAGCCTCAGCCTCCAAATGAGGAGGGGTCCCGGCGGTGGAAAAAGAAGCGGCTTCTTTTTGCGATGTGGTAATGAAGCCACAAGATGCCAATGACGCACTTGTGGCATCATTTCCGCACAGCGATGTGTGGATGCTAAGCGTCCGCAATGTCAAAATGGCGGCACCCATGTAGAAAGTGCACCGCCATTTTGTACACGCTCGGCACGTACTAGGGTTAGGGCGTCCGGAAAGGACGTCCTTTCCTAACCCTAGTACATGCCAAGCATGTCCTATTGGCGCTTGTGGAACATGCCTCAGTTTCCTTCATCTAGCAATCCTTCATCTAGTAATCTTGGCCAACACATCTACAGACAAATTGTAAGGATGGTTTATTTTGGCAGCCAAAGGCCCCATACAGACTGCCAAAATAAAGCTGCTTTGGGACACTTTGGAGGTATGCTGCTTAAATGTTGCATGTGTCCTAAGAGTCTGGCAGCTGTGCCAAAGCCACGCTCCAGTCCTTAGGACTAGATCGTGGCTTTGGTGTGGCTTCTGGATTCTTAGGATGCATGCAACATTTAAACAGCATACCTCCAAAGTGTCCCGAAGCAGCCTGTATGTATGGGGCCAAAGAAACATGATCAGCTAGACTCCCAAAAAGTGAATTCATTTAAGTCCTGTCTATCACACCCCACTACTCCAAAGAACGAAAGGAAAAAGAGTGAGAAGTATAAAGTTCTTTTACATACATCTCTAACAGTGCACAGTTTGACAATTCTGTATGCTGCAAAATAGTGTAGTTTCCCCCTTCTTTAAAAATGAATTGTGTACTTGAGATATTTTCTTCTGAAGCCCATGCATTGCCTCAAGCATGATGCCAAGCAATGGACACTCCTTTGACTTCTTTGCACTTTTCATATGTTATTAGGTCTTTCATAAACAACAGTGTACATTTTTTTCTCATTCCTTTTAATCTGATAAAGTGGATTCTAGGACTGCCCATGGGCTGCATGTGGCCTTTGGGGTTCCAAAGTCTGGCCCCTGAAGTCCCTCTAAACCCTCCTTGAAGTCCTCAGAACTATTTTTAGGGAAGCAATTTTTTCCAAATTTGGGGTGATATATATATATATATATATATATATATATATGCATGAAAACCAGCCCACTCTACCCCAAATGAGGTGAAATCATAGTGGTTTACTCCCCGCCACCATGCCAGTATGGTGAAGGACAATAGTGTAGCCCACTGGAGTTGTGGGAGGGAAAGGCCCCCTCTACAGCTGCCCACCATGATACATAGGTAAATCTGATCCACCAGCCACATGTGCCTTGTTCCTTATTTAACTGCTTATTATAGAATCATAGCATCATAGAGTTGGAACAGACCAAAAGGGCCATCCAGTCCAACCCCCTTCCATGCAGGAACTCTCAATCAAAGCATCCCCGACAGATGGCCATCCAGCCTCTTTTTAAAGATCTCTAAGGAAGGAGACTCGACTACACTCTGAAGGAGTGTGTTCAACTGTCAAACAGCCCTTACTGTCAGGAAGTTCCTCCTAATGTTGAGGTGGAATCTCTTTTCCTGTAGCTTGCATTCATTGTTCCGGGTCCTAGTCTCTGGAGCAGCAGAAAACAAGCTTGCTCCCTCCTCAATATGACATCCCTTTAAATATTTAAACAGGGCTAGACACTATACTTCTATTGATGCAGCCTAAAATTGCATTGTTCTTTTTAGCTGCCACATCACACTGTTGACTTATGTTCCTGCATTCTTCTAGCACTGGGACACAAAGGAGCTTACCAAAATTATAGCACATACATGTAAAACTACATATCAGTTAAAACAAAGAAAAGGTAAAATATACTTCAATCATTTTCTGAGCCATGGAGCACCCTGAACACTTCGCACCAGTCTCCCACTGGTCAGTAATCATCTTGAAGACTGGAGAACAGACTGTTAATCACAGTGAGGAAAGAGTAGTCTGTATCTTTACTGCAGATGGGAATGTTTAATATGGGTGCCTGTGCACACATATGTGTGTGCAGTCCCACATCTCCAGGTTAAGGACACACATGGCTGGGGCAAAAATATCAGCCCAGGTCTTTTCTAATCCATGAAGTCTTATGAAACAATACAACTGTTAGCCTTTAAGCTGTCACAAGACTTTTTGTTGCCTTTGGCGCAACAGACTGTAACACAGATACTCTCTGGAAAATGAAAGGGAAGAGAACTCATATAATTACGACATCCCCCTGAAACTGCAGATTGGATCTCTTTGAATCTAATTCTTCTGAGCACAGTACTATTAAAGAAAGGAGTATTTGTTCTTCAACAAATTATATACTTTAAATTCATCTTCATATGATATATATTCATGTCAGATTTTTTTAAACCAGTGCATCCCCCTTTTGCTAGTTGACAGAACTTCATTGATATTCCAAGGCCTTACTGCCTGCCAACACTGCAGTGCCTCCTGGCCTGTAGATGCTGATTTAAGGCCTGAGGCACCAATCAGCCTATCCCGTGTGGGAAGGAGCAGAGGATGTTAGATTAAAATTCCCACCAGAGACAATCATTAGGATTAATTTCCTGAACCAGAGCCAAGAATGATTAATATATTCATACATTTATTCCCAAAATACAGAAGTCCCTGGGTGCATGAAAAAAAGAATTCACCCCTTCATTATTTTAAACACTCTGTAAGCTCCTTTGCTGTCACATGCCCCCAAATACTTCTACCACTCCACACCATTCCTGAGACATATTCCCCAGCTATGGCAGTTTTCTGGGATATCGATTTAGGAAACCCTAAACCAGAAGGTGAATTTCTGGACACCAAAGACCTTAAAACTAGAGGAGGCATACCCTACAGCAGTGACTCCCAAACTTTGATGTTTTGGACTTCAGTTTGCAATATTTCTGACATTTGGCCAAGCTGGTTGGGGCTTCTGACCAAGCTTTGGGAACCACTAGAACATTTCAATAAGGATTTTTCCCCTCATCAGGGATTGAGAACTTTCTGGCCCTCTAGGTATTTTGGCTTGCATTCTTTTCTGGGTGGAGTTAATGGGAGGTGAAGGCCAAGACCTCTGGAAAGCCATAGGTTCCCAATGTTTACCTAAAATAATCATCTTGATGTACCAATGAACCCTTAAAAACCATGTTTCCTTCATTACCTTTTCTAGGAATGCCTTACTCCTGATACAATGAGTCAACCATATAACTTTGTTTCCCTCCTCATACTACTGAATCCTCCCCACAACTTTCTTTGCCTCTGACATCCAGCCTTCATATCCATGGTTCTGATGGCTAAGAACCATCATTCCTCAGCAGATGTTGTTCTTCTCCCTGGAGATGGGATCAAGACTACAGCATTCTAGCAATAGTATTTACTCAAAAGACTTCCAGACTTTGCTCATGGAAGACCCTAGCTTTTAGCTTCACCAGGTTCTCTCCATGGCTTGATGTTCCTCTCTTGATTGAGTGTTATGTGGATCTGTATTTGGTTGACCAACCAATCCCAAAGGGAGCTCACCAACAGTTCATCTTCATTCTGGAAAGACGTGAGTAGTAGGCTGCCAGAGCGTTCTGTACTGAGTCCAGTGCTATTCAACATATTTATCAATGACTTGGATGGTGGCATGCTTACCAGATTTGCAGATGATACCAAATTAGGAGGGGTAGCTAATATTCCAGAGGACAGGATCAGAATTCAAAATGACTTTAACAGATTAAAAAGTAGGGTTTTAACTAACTAAATGAATTTTCAAGAGGGAGAAATGTAAACTAATATATTCAGGCAGAAAAAAATGAAATGTATAGATATAGGATGGGGGATACGTAGCTTAACAAAAGTACACGTGATAGGGATCTAGGAGTCTTAGTAGAACACAAGCTAAGCATGAGTCAACAGTATGATGCTGCAGCTTAAAAAGCCAATATGATCCTAGGCTGCATTAACAAGAGTATAGTGCTTAAATAGAGGGAAGTACTTTATTCTGCTTTTATCAGAACTCACCTGGAAGAATGTGTCCAGTTCAGGACATGATCATTGCTTTTAACTCTATCCATAGGCACAGTTTGTGGGGCAAATTAGAGTCTATAATTACTGATATTAGGCTGCTTGGCCTAATTAAAGCTCTCTGTAACAACAGTGAACTTTTAGTTTTAGAAAGGGTGGGTGCCCAGAAAGGGTGAAGCATGGCTGTATCCTTGCACCAATTGTTTAACCTTATCTAAATGATCTTGAAATTGAGTTGATAGACAACAATGCCCACATGCCCAGATTAGATGATAGGAGAGTTCCAGTTCCATTATATGCAGATGACACTGTGATCCTCTCTGGAACAAGACAGGGGCTCTAAAGCCTGCTTGATAAATACTCCACCTACTCTTCTAAAAATGATCTCAAAATAAATTGCACCAAATCTAAAATCCTGGTCTTTGAAAACAATTTCCATCCTGTAGATAAAGCATAGGAGTCTAATCCTTGGAGCAAGTCAAAAGCTGGAAATACCTAGGGCTAACATTTCACCATAGGGTCTTGTGGAGCCATCACAGATCTTTGGTGCTGAAAGGATCTCTAGGCAGCAAATCTGGTATTGTAAGGATCTTTCATGCCAAGCAGAATCAATTCATACCAATGGCCCTTAAAGTTTTCAATGCAAAGATTGCAGGTAAACTATGATGTGCAATAGCTATTTGGACTGAAGCAGCCAAATCTGAACTTGATGGTTTCAAGTAACATTTCTATGGGTTCTTCTATGTGTTTCTAGATTAGGAACTGAGTTCCCAACTCAGTTCTTTTATAAGAAACAGGATAATGTCATCTTTCTACTAATGCCTGACTATTTGCATTTAAACTTTGACTCAGAGTATTCATCTTTAAGTCAGGTGTGGGCTTGGTTGACTTGTTATAACAGCAGGTGGACTAAACATGTTCCTCGTAAAGCAGCCTATATTCGTCTTTCTAAATCCTTGCTTTTTAAATGTAGGCCATGAACTGGCATTAAAATTGTTGAGGCAAAGATTCTGAGACATTGCTTTTTGCAGTCTCATGACCAGTTCTATTACATCTTGCTCCCCCAGTGCCCTAAACACTAATTATGTAGGAACTTTCTGACAGCCTTCCTGCCTTAAAAATTAACTGTTCTAAAGTATCACATCTTGTTCACTAAGATGAGATACAATGTTTTCCCTTCAAATTTACTTTTTGGTAGGTATGCCGGGCTACCCACCTCTGGTAGATTTTGCCCTTGTGGATGGCAAGTAGTTGAAACACTAGCACACGTTTTGTTCTCATGTGTCTTTTAGAACCAAAGCCATAACCAGCTGATTGCCCCCTTATTGAGCTGTAAGCTGGGCCATTATGAAATGTTTTATATCAAAATGTTGTTGCAAGACAAATGCATGAACATTACCCTGACTGTTGGAAAATTTTCGTCTCTAGCTCTTAAAATTAGAGAGAATGAGTGATCAAAAAGGGGTCTGACTAAGACACTATACCCTAGATCTATAATTATATAATCAATAATAATATCCAGTGTTGTAACCCAATCTGATAATTTTATTTTATGTGAACTACTTGTATCCTTTATGTAACATTACTATTTTATATGGTTTTAAATTGTATGCAACCATTCCATTTTATATGGTTTAAGGCATAGCATGTGTTGATGGTCTATTGACTGTAAATAAATATTGATTTATTTATGTAAATGGGATATTGACATGCTGGAGCATGTTGAAAGGAGGGTGACTAAAATGGTGAAAAGTGTGCAAACCATGGCCTATAAGGAACAGCTTAGAGAGCTGGGTATGTCTAGCATTCAGAAGAGAAGATTAAAGGGTAACATGATAGCCATGTTTAAATATTTGAAGGGATGTCGTATTGAAGATGAAGCAAACTTGTTTTCTGCTGCTCCAGAGACTAGAGCACAGAGCAATGGATTCAAGCTACAGGAAAAGAGATCCCACCTGACAATAAGAGCTGTTTGGATATGGCAAACTGTGGAAGAGATAAAGGAAATGAAATCCCACATACTGTTGATAGTCCACAAACTTTATTATTTTAAAAGCCCAATGCATTTTGGTCTTGTCAAAAATTGGACTTCTTTAGGGGCTATTGTAAATTTAATAAAAATGCATTTATTATAGTTGTGGTATTAGGACAACACATAAAAATACTCTCTAAAAACAAACTACCTTGGAGTGTGGTGGAGTCTCTCTCTTTTTTAAACAGAGGCTGGATGGCCATCTGTTGGGGGTGCTTTGATTGTGACTGTGTGGATGATCAAAGGGGGTGCATGTCAGGGGTTGGACTGGATGACTCTTGAGGTGTCTTCCAAGTCTATGATTCTCTCTGCTCAGTTCTCTGCTCATCACCTTTCTAGTCTGCTTCTTTGCTGAACCAACCTATTTCTGAGACTCAGGGCTGGAGCAAACAGGCAGGAAAAAGCGGCTTCATGCTGCTTTTCCCGAAAGCAGATTGAAACCTTATTGCCTGCATGGCTCGCTTCCAAGGCGGTCGAATAGACATGGCCCAACCACATATTGCAGCATCAAGCTGTGCCACTAGGTAATTCCCCCCTACCATACATGCACACCATCTCACAAACACACTGCCTGGTACCTCCTACAGCCACTCAGATGCCATCCTATTTCATAACTACCCCTTTGATCATCCACAGTCACATGTGCAATGCATTGTCTGTACAGTGCATCAGTGCATCAGTGTGTGAGTGATACACTGGCAATGCATAATCATGGAGGTCCCCTCATACAAGCCACTTCACCCTCTTCATTCCATGACCTCATTGGACTGTCTAGTTTGTGTATGTTGTAATTACATCCATTGAAGTTGTCGCACTTTCATTTCTTTTCTTTGTTGCATCCTTGCACTTAGAGTGATTATAAGCCAGACTATCCCAGCTTCTTTTTGCTCTGGTACGTAGTCCCAGAGCTAAAATCAACAGCTTTGCAGCTGTGCATCATATAAATGTCCTACCATCAAAGCGGTGGTGAAAAGAGGACCACAACACTCTGCATTTGTATACAAATACACATTGTGACTGAATTCACATTCCTAGTTATTTATTTATTTTCAGTCCTAGACTCCTGTATCCACTTTATCTGCTTCCCCCCCCCCCCCCCACTATAAGGACAAAATATAGCTCCCGGAGTGGATAGGTGTGTATGTTCTGTGTTTCTCTAATAGTCCAGAACTGAAAGCTAGACTTTGAAAGAAGCAACTCTATCAGAGACTTTAACCATTACAAGAAAAAGTATTTGGTATAAATATAATATGCAAGAACAAGTTGGCAAACTATTTTCCATCAATGTCAGTTTACATTTATTTTTATTCCCCCTGAACTCTGACTTTGCCTTCCTTCTTCTAGCAACCTCATACTTCCAATTCCAACTCCTAACTCCAGCAAACAATGTCAGGCTGTCGACTCCTTCTTTTTCTTCTCCCTTCCAGCAAACCTTCCCAACATTTTGAGGGCTGTGTGCAGGCTCTTCAGCTCCAATCTCTATCACAGACACATTTTACTCATTTTTTGCATAGTTCTTCTTTGACGACATGCTTTGCAATTCCCAGACAAGTGTATATTTTTAAGGCTCTTTCTTTCCTGAAGGCAGCTTGGACATCTGGCATTTCTTCTTCTATATATGGTAATAAAAGACTTTGCTAGAAAGAATTTTGCGGCATTGAACCATCCATTTGCCAGTTTTAGGTGAAAGTGGTGTCTTTCTAACAAAGTTCAAACTCAGGGAATTTCTTTTCATTTTATAATTGGGACCAGTAGCCTTCCAGTTCCCCATGAAAATGGGCACCAAAATTACAGTAACCATAGGACCATTGGATTAATTTCCCATTTAACCAAAGTAATGCTCAAATTCTACAAAGTCTTTTACCATATATAGAAGAAGAAATGCCAGATGTCAAAGCTGCTCCAGGAAAGAAAGAGGCACTAGGGATCATATTGCAAACACATTGGATAATGGTGTTCACTAGCACCAAGAATTTCAGAAGAAAATCAGCCTGTGTTTTATAGATTACACCAAAGACTTTGACTGGTAGTCATAAAAAAACTATGGATTGCTCTTAAAGAAAATGAGTGTGCCACAACATTTGATTATCTTGATGTGACCGTAATCAGGACAATGCTACATATCAGGATAGAATGGTTTCCAGTTAGCACGAAGATCAGACAAGGCTTCATTTTATCACCCTATGTTGTTTAAAATTTACGCGCACCATATCATAGGCAACAGCGGATTAGATTCAAAGGAGGAGTATGAAAACGGAGAGAAAAAAAAGATCAACAATTTAAGCTAAGCAGATGACACCAAATACTAACAGAAAAAGCAGACTTGGAATGATTACTGAAGAAAGTCAGGGAAAGAAAGTGCAAAGGCAAATTTAGGTTGAACATTGCTGTTATTAGCTGCCTTCAAGTTGACCTCAACTTGTGTTGACCTGTGAATGAATGTGTCCAAGTCCCCTTCTCCTCTACCCTTCTGCTCAGGTCTTGTTAGACTCAGGTCTTCCTAATGAGTCTATCCATCTGGCATGTGGTTTCCTCTCTTTCTATTGCCCTCTACCTTCTGCAACATCACTGGGTTTCTCATGAGTCATGCCTTCTCATAATTGGCCAGAGCAGGACAACCTCAATTTAGTCATCTGGTTTCCAGGAAGAGTTCAGGCTTGATATTATTCTAGGACCCAATTGTTTGTCTTTTGGCCAACCACAGTATTCTCAGAACTCGTCTCGGCCACATCCCAATGAATTAATTTCTCCAGCGCTAATCACTGGCCAGCTCTCACACACACAGGAATAGGGAATACAATGCTCGGACGATTCTAACTAGGTTTCAGCTGTCTTATTCTTACTCTTTAGATTTTGACTTAGATCTTTTATTTTGCTTTTTAAAAGCAAGAAAACATACACATAATATGTCTATGTATCCACCAGTGCATAAACAAATATCATACCGCATGACAAACAACACATTACAATACTATCCCCAAAACACTGCACAAAAAAACAAACAACCAGAGACATGTGCACAGCATGCCCTGGATTGACCCAAAGGTCGCACTTTTTGCCCATCTGTTTCAGGCCTATGTCATTTTATTTCTTGTATTTTTAAAGCTTTTCATTTTTTCCTCTCTCTTATTGGCTCTAAAAGAATTTCCAAATGAGGATAAAGTATAAAGAGTAATGAGGAGAGGGACACCCTTGTCTGGTCCCTTCACTATACTAAACTGATAAGAAACAGATACTACACTTGATTGCCCCCCTCATATATATCAGATACATTTGTCAGTTTACCTTTAATCAACTTTTTTGCTGAGTGATTTGCTATTAGATTGCTTTTATCCAACTGATAAAGTTTATTCCAAAGGTATAGGTGATCGAGAGAGCGAGGCAGTTCCTTCCAGTCCAAGCTGTCTTGGATGAAACGATTATCTGGACCCATTTTAAACTGGCTTCAGAACGGGATATGGAGTTGGGACCACCATGGTCGCCTTAGTTGATGATCTCCGTCTGGGCATCGGCAGGGGGAAGTGTGACCTTGTTGGTGCTCTTGGACTCTCAGCAGCTTCGTACCATGACCATGGTATCCTTCTGGAACACCTGAGGGAGTGGGTTTCGAGGGCACTGCACTCCAGTGGTTCCATTCATACCTCTTGGGCAGATTCCAGATGGTGCAGTTGGGGGACACTTGCTCCTCTAGAGGGAACTCACATCTGGTGTCCCTCAGGGAGCTATTTGTCCCCCACCTTGTTTAACATTTACATGAAACTGCTGGGAGGAGATCATCCGGAGACACGGGCGCGATGTTATCAGTATCTGATGTGACACCCAAATATGTTTTTTCTGTGTCCCCGACTGATTCAGTGACTAAGGATGGGGTCTCTCTTCTGACTGTCGTGCCTGTAATCAGTAATGTGCTGGTGAGGTGAAAAAACAAATTCAGTTTTAATTCCAGAAGAGAAAACGGAAGTACTTTTGATAGGTCCCAGGCCCGGGGAAGGAAATTTTATCCACCTGTCCTGAACAGGGTCACACTTTCCCTGGAGGACGAAGTTCGCCGTTTGTTGGAGTACTTCTGGACTCGTTCTCTACAGTTGACATCTCAAGAGGAGCGAAGGTTCAGAAGTGCTTGCTATCAGCTTCGGGTTGTACCCAACTGCGCCCTACCTGGGCCAAAGGGACCTTGAAACTGGTGGTACTGCTCTGGTACCTCTCGCTTGATTTCTGTAATGCACTCTACATGGGGCAACCTTTGTATCCAAGCCCAGAGCTTCAGCTAGTACAGAATATGGCAGCCAGATTGGTCACTGGTGTTTCCAGGTTTGACCATATAAACCTATTCTGAAAGATCTGCATGGCTGCCTATTCGCTTCGAGCACAATACAAGGTGTTGGTTATTACCTATAAAGCCCTACATGGCTTTGGCCCAGTTACTGAGGGACCATATCTCCCCATATAATCGCCCCCCACTCAGAAACAACCGGAAGAACCTGCTGGAATCCCACTTCTAATATGTTATTACTACATCCCAGATGGCCTTCTCAGTAGCGGTTCCCACAAATCGGAACAGTCTTCCTGAGGAGGCTCGCCTTATCACCCCCTGGAAACATTTAAAAAAGAGGCTTAAAACCTTCCTCTTCTGTAAGCCTTCCCCTCTGGAAATGAAGTTGTGTATTTTGATCCCATCAACTCTCTTGCCTCACCCTATTGAATGACTGTTTTAGATTTGTATAATGTTTATTGTGTTACTGGTTTTTATTCTATTTTTATGATGGTTTTTAACTGGTTTTAATTCTGTGTTAACCGCTTTGATCTTTTGGAAAAGCGGGTGGGTTTTATATAATAAAATTATTATTATTTATTATTTATTATTATTTTATTATTCAATTAGGCATGCATAAACAATTGAATATATTTCGGCAAGCACCTTGGACACTGTTTGGGGTGGAAGGGATGTTTCTGGAACCACCTCTTTAGTTAGGCCTAACAACCTGGGGGGGAGGGGGGGGGTGGCGAGAAAGAAATGCCTTTAGGTCTGGCTTGAAAGATAAATATCCTCTTTAATTTTGGAGAGTGGGAGGGGACTTTTGGCTAGACTTCATGTGGGGACAGCCACAAATACCCCCTCTTTGTGGTTATCATTGTTGATGAATGTGATGCAGCCTGTGTTGGTTTTACGCTGAAGCTTCACACCAGGATAAACACCACGTAGACTGGTACAGAGGCTGCGTGGCTGTTCAGGGAATTTCCTCCATTCAGAGCTGATAAAGCACACTGAGCACATGTCTCTTCAAAGAGGCTCTTTTATCTTCAGTTGCTATATACAGATTCCAAAGCTCCTCACACTATATCCACCATCACCTTCCAACAACAACCCACACTGTATAAAGAGGCTGGACCCTTATATACACTTTTGCCATGTGGCTACTAAGTCCAGCCTCTTCCTGCTGTGTCACCTTAATTCTGTCCCCAAGCAGATGTCTGCTTTACAGTGTTTGCAACACTGCAGTGCTTTCCAGCACATGATGTCCTTGTGAGACATCACATATTCTGACCCAGCTTGATCCAATTACTTGCTTACCAAGCTGCAAGTGGACCAATAGTTACCTATTGTCACTCTTCTTCACATCTGGACATTTTATTTCAGGCTTTATTTCTCTGGCAGTCATTGAGAGCTCAGGTGTTTTATCATTCAAATAACCTGCAGAGCTAGTCTGGAAAGACATCTGCTGAGCATCTCCCCCCACTTGGTATTATTGAATTGGTTGCATTTCTGTTAAGTTAATAAATAGGTCAATTAATAATGGCCCTTGTTTCATCCCAGTCTTGTGTCTTGCCTCATTATTTTGGGTTGGGCAACAGTATGTTATATGTTTATGTCTTTGAATATGTTATTAGGTTACTTGGTAAGATGTATACTGGTTATATTAATGTCAAATTAGGCTGAATGTGTGAATTTAATGTGTTGTTTATATGTGTGTGTAAGGGTATTGTCGGGTAGTTCTTCATGTTTTTTTATTGTATCAACATTTGAAAATAAAATTATATATATGTTGGGGAAAAAACTACTAAAAAAGGACGTTGACAAGGCTGTAGCATGACCAGAGGAGAACTACCAAATGGTGAAGAGTTGGTAAACCCTGACCTATGAGGAGAGATTTATGGAGGGCTGGGTATGTTTAGCTTGGAGAAGAGAGGTTAAGTTGTGTGATAGTCCTGTTTAAATTATAACCCTGTTTTTGTATTTGAGAGGGTGTCATATTGGAATGGAGCAAGCTTGTTTCTGCTGCTCCAGAGAATAGGACACAGTGCAATGGATTAAACTACAAAAAAAGAGATTCCACCTCAACTTGGAAGAACTTCCCAAGAGTAAGAACTGTTTGACAGTGGATACACTCCCTCAGATGTGGTGGAGTCTTCTTCTTTGGAGGTTTTTAGTCAGAGGCTGGATGGCCAACTGTGAGGGTGTTGTTTGGCCTCTTCCAACTCTATGATTCTCGTAAAGTGCTTCGATAATTAATTACATTTCAACTTTCTGATGCTTTTAGTGATATAAAATTCTATGACATCATTTTGTTTTTTTAATTTTGCAAGTACTGTACTTTAGTCCCACAGTAGGAAAAAAGAATAAGCCGCCAGCAAGACAAAACTAACTATGTATCTACACTGTAAAAATTGATGCAGTTGACACCACTTTAAGTGTCATGGCTCTATCCTACATAATTATGGGATTTGTAGTTTGTGCGGCACTAGCACTCTGGCAAAGAACGCTAAAGACTTGTAATCTAACAAATCCCAGGATCCCACAGGACGGAGCTACAGAACTTAGTGGTGTCAAACAGCATTATTTTTCAATGTAGATGCATCCAACAGTTGTAAACTGAGC
Organism: Sceloporus undulatus; assembly: GCF_019175285.1. NCBI lineage: Eukaryota > Metazoa > Chordata > Lepidosauria > Squamata > Phrynosomatidae > Sceloporus > Sceloporus undulatus. The sequence goes on along the minus strand of NC_056527.1, from coordinate 68,007,629 downwards.
AGAGAACAAAAGCTTACACAGCTACAGCTTACACACATATTCACCCACAAAGCAGTGAATGTATGCAGGATTCACCACCAATTCCCTTGGCAACCTGGAGGTCTACTCTGCTTAGAGTGGACTACTGAACAGTAAGAAAACTTTTAGAAATTAGGAAATAAACGTAGTACTAATCTGGAAGGCTGATATACATGTGATGGTGTTTTTCATCTCTTCTTTTAGAGACATTTTAAAAATTAAACATTTTAAATGTTTTCTAATGTTCCTCCCAGCCACATCTGTGAGCTTTTAACCTTTACTGGTTCCTTTAGGGGAATGATTTAATGCTTAAGGATGGTTTAGTGTTTGCCATGTAAGGAAAAAAAAATAGTGTTTTCTTTCTTTCAAGCAACTGTGACTTGCCATTAAAAATTGAATTACATTCTTCCTTTTCTGTTCAATAATCTGTGGGCTATAGATTTTTTTAAAAAGAATTTATATTGGACTTGTTTCTCCACGAGAACACCCATGTCTGTGTCCCAAACGTTGGCAACAAGATGTAATGCTTCTTCCCTTGAAATCCACACATTATTATATTATTATTATTATTATTATTATTATTATTACCTTTATTTATAAAGCGCTGTAAGTTTACACCACGCTGTACACAAAAATGTTTTATCAGACGGTTCCCTGCCCTCAGGCTTACAATCTCAAGAAGGACACGACACAAAAGCGGAGAGGGGAGTGGTTGGTGGGGGGAATAGGATCAGGTCCAGCAGATTCTTCCACTCCGAGGCCTGGACCATGGCAGATGGATGGAGGAAGGGCTTGGTTCTGATGGATAGTTAGAAGGAGGCTTCCTGGTCAGAGAGGGCTCACCTCTGGGAATGCTTCTCTAAACAATATAGTCTTTAATTCAGTTTTGAAACTGGGTAGAGAAGTGATGAGGTGTGGCATGGGTGGAAGAAGGTTCAGAGTAGTAGGGGCAGGCCAAGGAGAAAGGGACGAATTCGGGAGGGGGCAGTGGTAGTCCTACATGTGAACAGGAGACCTGACTACCAGAGCGGAGGGTGCGAGTAGGAATGTAAGGGAGGAAAGAAGGTCAGATAAGTAAGGAGGGGCCCAAACCATGGGAGGGCTTGAAGTCAGTAGTAACACAAAGCTTGTACCGGATGCGGAGGGGAAGGGGAGCCAATGAAGGGAGGATATAAAAGGAGAAACATGGTCAAAGCGGCGAGCGGATGTGACATATGGGCAGCTGATACTGGACGACAGAGATTAAAGGATGGAGGTGTGAAAGAGGAAAGCCCTGTTAGAAGGCGGAGGTTTACAATAATCTAGTCGCGAAACCACTAGGGCATGGACCAGAGTCTTGGCAGTAGAAGATTGAGAGGAATGGACGGATCTTGGCAATGTTTTGGAGAAGAATCTACAGTCTTGGCGTGGCCTGGTATGGGGAATAAATGAGAAGGGAAGAGTCAAAAAATGAGCCAAGACTGCGGGCTTGATATGTTGACCGGTTGAATAGAAGTGTCGTCGACCAGAAACAGAAAAAGGAATAATGAAGGGTGGGTTTAGGTGGAAAGACGAGAAGCTCAGTCTAGACATGTTGGGTTTCCAAGCGCCGAGCCGCATCCATTGAGAGATGGCAGTAGGCACGGGGAGAAGAGAACTTGCTGTTCAAGGCCTCGTCGTAAAGGGTCAGGAGTGGAGAGATACAGCTGGGTGTAGTGTCGTCGGCGTTACAGGTGTGGGAGGAGAACCAAAAGAACTGATGAGTTTACCTAGAGACAGTGTGTATAGAAGAACAGAGGGGACCCAAGAACAGGGCCTGGGGGGAACTCAACAGTATAGCGGAACAGAGGATGAAGTCTGACACCCGTGACCACTGCAAAAAAGTTATCTGACAAGTAAGGATTTAAAAACCAGTCGAGGCAGGGTCGGCGAACCCAAGGTCGAAAGGTAAATAACCAGGGGACAGTGATCAACAGTTTGTCAAAGGCTGCAGACAATTCTAGATAATGAGAATAGAGGTAGGAGGGCCGTTTGGCCTTTGGCCCGCAATGAGATCATTGAGGATCTTGGTGGAGGGCTGTCTCTGTAGAGTGCCGTGGGCGGAAGCCGATTGGGAAGGGTCTAGGATGGAGTTGGCTTCAAGAACACTTAATAAGCGAGAATAAAACGGGACCCGGTTCTAGGACCTTAGAAGAGAAAAGGGAAGAAGAGAAATTGGACGATAACTAGACAAAGAAGAGGTGGTGGGTCGGAGAGAGGGTTTCTTCAGGAATTGGGGGGGGGGGGGAGAACGAGAGCATTGTTTGAAGTCAGAGGAAGGAACCCAAGAGAGAGGAGAGATTTACGATTGAGGAGCGAGGGCAGAAGAGACGGGGCTTATTAGAGATTAGGAGACGGGAGGGGGAATAGGTCAAGGAGAGGAGGGTAGTAGGTTTGGGGAAGAATTTAGCAGCTTAGAGAGTTCATCCAGGAGAACAGGGGGAACACAGAGAGTTTATTAGTAGAAGGTACAGGGAGGTTAGTGGTAGGGGGGCAAGTCGGAGGGAACTATTTAGATCGAATAGTAGTGACTTTTTGTTGTGATGAATAGTTGGCGCGAGTCAGTGGGGGAAAAGATGAGAGACAGGGGGGGAGAGGAAGGTTTGAGTAGTTGTATGAAGGGAGGAGGGAAAATACGGCTGGGACGCCTCTCATTAACGCAGACAGTCAGCGTGATTTTAAAAGTTTGTTTTGCCGTAGGACAGAGCGGCTGTGAAAGATAAAGGTGAATTTTATGATGATATGAAATCAGCGGGGTCCTAGGACTTTTTCCAACGACGGTTCGGCGCTCGGAGGAGCAGGCCGGAGGTGGTACTGATAGTGGGAGTGAGCCACAGGCTGTGAGGCCTAGTCTGGGGTGGAGACACACGTAACAGAAACGGGAGCAAGCTTATGTCAAACGGAGTGAGAGAAAGAGTGGAATAAATAAAGACATTGCTGAATCAGCAGGGTCCCCAGATCAAGAGGGGAAGAGAGGGATTGAATTCAAAGTTTGACTGAGATGGTCAGAGTTAACAGACTGAAGAGGTTACATTTCTGCGTTTCTAATACATGTTTTCAAGTTTTCCAAGGTTCCAATGTGTCAGTCTATCAAACCATGTGTATATTTTTAGAAATATAAAAAAAAATTCTGATTTGCTTAGTTCAGACTATGATTTTCCATGAAAGGGCACTTCCTGCCTTCTGTACCAATTTCAAGCACCCAGCTCGCATCATTATAAGTTCTTGGCTGAAGACGTGCATCTGGTTTTGTCTGACACAGTACGTTGTTACCCAAACTGTTGGAGTTGGGGAGGACACACCACAACGACTGTAATTAGCTCACAAGAGGAGTATTGATTGGAGTAAATCGGGTTTCTTGGATAACCCAGATGTATTAGTCAGGATCACGCAGGAGCTCAGAGGCAGGGATTTAAAATTCTAGAATGAGGAGTTTGTTAAATGGGTAATAGGCACCACACACTAATATCACACACCACACAGAGCTTAATGAAATCAAAGGGTGGGGGTTGATTAGATTTTGTGGGGCTTTGCTAAGGGTAATTATTCTTCTGACGTAGTGTTGAGTCCAATTCACGGATCTACGTTGGGAAGAGACCCAAAGGGCCATGCGGGAATCTCAATCAAAGCTATCCCGGACGATTGGTACCCAGCCTCTGTTTAAAGACCCAGTTTGGGAAGGAAACTCCACTACACTCTGAGGGGATGGATTGTGTAACCACTGTCGAAAGCCTACTGTCAGGAAGTCCCCTATTTGTTTTTGAGGTGGAATCTCTTTTCTGGAGCGTGCATTCCTTGCTTCCGGGTCCTAGTCTCTTGGGCAGCAGCGGAGAAAACAAGTTTGCTCCCTCTCAATTATGAATCCTTTCAAATATTTAAAAGGGGCTTATCTATCAATATTAACTTCTTCTTCTCAGGCTAAACTCCCCGCTCTTTAAGTTGTTCCTTCATAGGACATGTTTCACCATGACTCACCCTCCTTTGGACACGTGTCATGGTTTTTAACTTTCTTGTTATTATATGTGGGGGGGCCCGGACTGGATGGGTGCATATTTGGTGTGCCTGGACCAGACAGAATAGTGTGTGACTTACTTTCCCTTGTTAGTCTGACACTATACTTCTGTTGATGCAGCTCTAAATCGGCATGGCCTTGTTAGCTTTGCCACATCGCACTGTTGACTCTGTTCAACTTTTGGTGGTTTACTGGATTTCCCCGGATTCCCTTCCACTAGTCTCCTTCGCCAGTTTTGTCCCCTCCTTATGTGTGCATTTTCTTTCTGCCCTAAGCAAATTACTTTACATTTTTCTTCCCTGTTGGGAAGTTCATTTTGTTAGGGCTGTGGGTCTGGTTCTTTCGGTCTTTTTTTTATTTTGTTCTGTTTTTCTGGGGTGTTTTTATGTTGGTGGTTAGCTACTCCTTCCTTAATTTGGTGTCCTCTGCAAATTTGATAGTATGCTTCATTCTGCATCCAAGGTCTTTGATAAGATGTTGTGATAGGCACTTGGGGCCTAGGGACTGACCCTGTGGAACCTCACTGGTTCATTCTTCCAGGATGAAAAGGGCCGTTTTATGAGGCACCCTTTGGTCAGCAGTTCAGGCCAATTAAAATCGATTGTAACATGGAATGGGTTTTTAAACCAATGGAACGTAGTTAAAAAATGATTTTTTAAAAGAATCATGAATTGTAGAGTTTGGAAGGCCACAAGGGGGCATCTGTCCACCCCCTGCATGGCAGGAAATCACATCAAGCATCCCGGACAGGATGGCCTTCCAGGCCTTGCTTAAGGACCTCGAAAAGTAGACTCACCACACCTCCATGAATGTGTTCACTGTTAAACAGTTTTTTTCATCCATTGTTTCCTGTTTAGGTCTCTGGAGCAGCAGGGAAACAAACTTTGCTCATGTGACACCCCTTTAAATACTTAAACAGGGTTATCATATCACATCTTAACCATCTCTTTCCCAGGATAAACATATCCAGCTCCCTAAGTCTTTCCTCCTTCTCTAGGATGGACTAGGAATGGAAGGGCATTGAACGGAACAAGTGAGGGACTCCCTTGTATGCAGTAAAATGTGTCCCTCACTCATTCTGTTCCCTTCCCGGCCCCTTTTGGACCATTCTTTGACCGTGCCAGGAGCCTGTGAGATAAATTCCTATCTATTATTATTATCCTATCTGAGAGAGGAGTCAACCATTCTAGAAAGGCATAATCTTGGTGATCTGTAGTAGGCTCCCACAATAACATCCCTGTTGTTTCCCTCCCATTTCATTTTAACCCAGATGCTCTCTACCTGGCTTCCAGGATTTAAATCCTGGATCTCTTCACCGGTGTAGACATCCCTGACATATAATGTTACTCCTCCTTCTTTCCTGTTTAGCCTATTTCTCTTAAAAATTATACCCCTCTATTACTACATTCCACTAATCCCACTAGGTTTCAGTGATGCCTATTATATCGTATTTGCTTTGTTGTCCTAAGAGTTCAAGTTGATCTTGCTTATTTACTATGCTCTCTGCTCTGTTCATTAGTGTAGATAAAAACATATTAAACAATTTAAGAATTTAAAAATAAGACAGATTAAAACAGTCAAAATATTTCTTATTAGTTCAAAACCGTGCACATGTGTGGATTTGTATAAAAACAGTTAAGCCCCAAAGGCCTTTTGTAAATAACCATGTTTTCATTTGGCACTGGAATGACAGCAATGTAGGTGCCAATTAGGCCTCTAAGGAGGACAGTATCATTCATAACTGCAGTATATTGCCCTGTCTGATGGGACAAAGAGGCAGATTTCAGATTTGGGCAGCCATATGTAGAGAGAGTCTCAAGCCATGTAAGGGTTTAAATGCTATCAGCACCATCTTGAATTCAGTTCAGGAACATATTGGCAGTAATTTTATATTTTACTCTGTTATAATCACTGTTGTCAACCGCCCGGATTGGTTCGCCACAGGGTGGTATACAAATAAATATTATTATTATTATTATTATTATTATTATTATTATTATACATGTGAAAAGGATCTAGACAGCTTCTTAGAAGCTTAGCATGACCAATCAGCACAGTCTGCATGGCCTCAAAGACATCTATGTGAAAAAGAAACTTATAATGATCAGATCAAGGGCCAAAATAGTACCATTTTATTTTGCTTTGGTCAGTCATCATCTGGAATAATTTGTTCAGTTCAGATTACCATAATTTTTTTTTTGGGGGGGGGGGAGAGATGGACCAACTAAAACATGTTCAGAGGAGAGTGATCAAGATAGCAAAGGGTCTGGAAACCATGTTCTATTAGCCAAGGATCTGGATATGTTTAATTTAAAGAGGAGAAGACAGATAGTTGATGTGAAAACCATTGTCAAATATCTGAAAGGCTGCTATGAGGAAGATGGAGTAATGTTGTTTTCTGCTGCTCCAGAAGATAGGACCTGAACAAATGAATTCAGATTCCAAGAAAGGAAATTCTGGCGACATTTTTTTAAAGCAAGAACCTCCAGACAGTAACAACTGATTGTTAGTGAACAGATTCCCATATATGCCCACCTCTCATGAAAACTTCAGCAGTGGTTTACTGCACTGATGGAGTTGGAAGTGATGGTCCTTGGGGGTATCTTCCGACATAAAGAAAATTGAAGTTTCTGTTGCAGCTTCTCTGTTTGTAATTTCTGGGAGTGGGTCTCAACAAACTAGAAATAAAATAGAAAAGAAGCATCTCAGAAGAATATCTCAGCATTGCACAAACAGATGGACCTATGGAAAGGAACAATAATGAAAGTATTGGAAATAATGCTAAGTGGAATAAAGTATAGTCAGAAATGTGCATTTGTTATAATATTTGCTAGTGTTTGCTGAGGCTGTGAATACATTTGTTTTGCTTTATTCCTAATATGCACATTTATTCATATTTAACAATTTATGTACTTTCTTACAGTGCAATCCCACGTATAGTTTGAGAAGTAAGTTGTGTTGAATTGAATGGAACTAACTCCCAGGATAGTCAGAAAATAGGTTAGCAGCCTTATCAGTTCCCTGTCCTAAAAGAAGTCCAATACAATATGCAACTTTCAAGTAATTAAATAAGCCACTTGCTTTTTCTTGCTATACTCAGGGTTTTGGTTACTAGTCAGTCGACAAAGAAACACAGTTGTTCACTAATATAGGCCCATTACAAATGGGTACTTCATGATGAAATAGCAGCAATTTTAGGGTTTGGGAACGCGCAGTAACCGCATGCTCCCAAATCCTAATATGTATGGGTGGCACCATCTTGATGCAGCGCTGTCCATATGGTGTGCATGTCCACAACGTGTCTTGCGTGATGTGTCCAAAAGGCACGGTGCACAAAACACATCACCTCAACACCTAAGGCACAAATGGCGCCTTGGTGGCATCTCGGGAAGGAGCTCCATTTTGGAACTCCTTTTTGCATTGGATCGTTGTTGTGGATGTGCGGTTACTGTGGCAACAATCCCAAGGAGAAAAGAATGGCCTCTGGCCACCCCTTTCTTCTAATCTGTACCAGGCCATACTCAACAATGATGGAAAAATTGCACATAGTACTTTAGTTTCCTTAACCCCCTTTTCTTCAGAACAATCTACCAATGGAGCTTTACCTGTGTGGGCCAAACTGAAATAAATATGCTCTTTTCATTTTTATTCAGTGAGACTTGCGCAGGAAAATGTTTGTTTTGATGATGGCAATGGTATTACTCATTAGGAAATCCAGAGAGAAGCATGTCTGAAGCCCTCTTAACCTTTCACTAGAATATGTGTGTTGTTTATGTAGTAGGCCCCAGAGACTATTAGAGGGATATTTTTAAATGAGATACTTCAGGTATGCACTTGTATCCTATACCATTAGGGATTAATTTCTGTTACTAAACTGTAAATGTTAAATTGGAATCAGCACATCAGGGCTAGACTGGTACATATGTTATTTGAAAAAAAAAATCTTAATAGTTTATTTTGCCTCACATAGCTATTACTAAATGCTATGACTCATATCTGTCTCTCAACAGGATATTCAGATCTCTCCATGTCACTTTCTGCCATCTCATGCCTGCCCTCTTGTTGTTAAAAATCTTTTTGTTCACTGATTCTTTTTCTCTTTGGAGAATCTGTATCTGGAAGTAATGTCAAGTTCCCCAGGCAAAAGCAGACATGTCTGTCAGATGGCATTTAGTACAGACCAGGTGGCTTGTCATTGTTCTCTGAGTTCTGGCACTGCCACCCTATGGATTCTCTCCAGTAGCTAGTTGTCAAAAGCATCTTGGCTATCCTAGTTCATCCACAACACACCCTGCTCATGTGTCTAAATTCCAGTGTATTGCCAATCTTGGTCAATTTTTGTATCTACTATTTTTTTTCTGGTTGTTCCATGCTCACATTTGGGGGAAAAACACACATTATTTCTGGTTGTTATACACAAGCACTGGTATACATTCATAGTCTTTGGAACAAAATTTAAAAATGTGACATTTAAAGGAATGCATAAAATGACACACTGAAGCTATCCATAATGGAAAGTTGTGGGATGATGCTTTCAGAAATAGTGTGCCATTGTATTTGTTGACTGTACCTACTGGTAACCAGTCTGTTTCCAGGCTGGTTATTATCTATATAAAAGCCCTGCATGGCTTGGGCACAGGTTGTCTGAAGTATCGTATGCTCCCAGATGAGCCTGCCTTTGCACTGAGCATTTCAGGTCCTTCTCACTGCCCCATGGCCTCACAGGTGGGAACATGTGAAAGGTTTCTCTGAAGCTGCCAGCCACAGATGCCGGCGAAATGTCAGGAATAAACTCTTCTAGAACATGGTCACATAGCCCGAAAAACCCACAAAAAACTATGGATGGCAGCCATGAAAACCTTCAACTTCACACTGTGAGAGGTTTTCTTGGTGAATATTCCCATGCTCTGGAATTCAATTCCTAGAGAGTTTAGACTGGACCTCTACATAAGTGACAGATGAAGACATTTTGTTTTGACAGACCCTTGGGAATTGATGATTTATGGAGAAAGGGGTTTTCAGTAATGCCCCATATACTCTGTGTTATGTTTTAATGATTATATTTTTTTATATATTGCTTTTAGTGCGATTGATAACTTAATTATATATTAACGCTAATGCTTTTAGTGATGTGAGCTTTTATCTGTACCCATTTTAATTTTTGTAAGCCACTTTGAGTGCCAGGGGTAGGGAAAACATGGACAATAAATAAATAAATAAATAAATCTGAAAAGTAACTTTCAGAACTATATAAAGGGGTATTTTTTGTTGGTTTTTCTATGTGGCCATGTTCTAGAAGAGTTTCTTCCTGATGTTTCGCCAGCATCTGAAGCATCTTCAGAGAATGCTTGCCTGGAAAGGACTTGGGTATATATATTGTGAGACCTGGAAAGGCAGGAGTGACATGCAGCTGCGGACAAGTCTACATAGGGACCACCAAATGCAGTGTGCAAACAAGAATCAAGGAACACAAGAGGCCTTGCAGACTGGGCCATCCAGAAAAATCAGCAGTAGCAGAACATGCCACAAACCATCCTGGGCATAAAATACTGCTTGAAAACACTGAAATTCTGGACTATGCCAACCACTACCATGTCAGGATGCACAGGGAAGCCATTGAAATCCACGAACACCTGGACAATTTCAACAGAAAAGAGGAAACCCTTAAAGTAAACAAGGTTTGGCTACCAGCCCTGACAGATAGCAAGATAAAGACTCAACAAATGCAATTGAGAAATCTCTCAGCAGACAATGAGCACTGTCAAGCAGACACCAATCCTCTTTTGTAGACCCTCACACCCTGAGGCCTGCCGTTAGCAACAGAACAATCAACATGCAAATCACTCCTGCCTTTCAGGTCACACAATATATATAGCCAAGTCCTTTCCAGGCAAGCATTCTCTGAAGATGCTAGCCACAGATGCTGGTGAAATGTCAGGAAGAAATTCTTCTAGAACATAGCCCGAAAAACCCTAAAAAAACTATTGATTTTGGTCATAAAAGCCTTCGACTTTATATAAAGGGGTAGGCTAAATCTGCAAAACACATCAAAAGGTGGATCCCCTAATTGTTAACGGAAAGAAAGATTTTTCTGGAACCCAGTAATTTTATTCTGTATGAACAGAGATTTGCTGTGTAGGAAGATACTGATCTGAGAGCTAATGTGTGGAGATGGGTGAGAGACAGAGTTGAGGTGGTAAGTCCTAAGAAGTAAAGCTCTGTTTCTTGCAGCATCCTTCAAGAAATCTGGCCTATGTATTGTTATTGCAGGTTGTATGCCTTGAGTCCTGAGCAATACCCTAACCTTAAAAATGCTTTTAGTATTCCTATATGAGCACATGCATGGTACATGGGCCTTTCTGTCCTATTCCTTCTTCAATCTCTGAGTCTAGTATGGGCAATTATATTCTGAGTGCTATACTAACAGAAATAATAGAAGAGACCTAGAGATAGGGAAGGCAATTTGGTAGGTGCAGTTAGGGTTGGAAATAGTCTCATTTCAAGAATTTTTAAAAAAGAGAAATTGACTCATATTTCTCTTAATAAAAATAATGAATCCTGTCTCTTTTAAGATGTCCTGGGACTCTCTTGTTTTGGCTGCATCAGATAAACTAACAAAACATTGATTCTAAAACGTCTCTCTAGGTTTCTTTATGAATTTAGGTCAAAAGCCAAAGTGATATAAATGAGAAAATAAGCATGCCATGTTTTCTACACCTCTATAAAAAAGGAGAGAGGCAGGTGATAGTTTTTGTTGTGCTAGTCCTTATAATTATGAACCACTTTTAATACCCATGTCAAGGTTACATCCAGGGCTGGTATAACAGCTCTTACTATAAAGTTTTACACAAATTGACTCCAAATCTCAACATGCACAGCAGAATGACATGACAAATTCCAGAGGAGATTGAACTGATTGCACCATTTCATAGTCAGTCTGAATAATGTGTTCAGTTCTGGGCATGTTGAGAAACTGGATCATGTCCAAAGGAGCTAAAATGGTTAAGGATCTTGAAACCATGCCCTATGAGGAACGGCTTAGGGAGCTGGGGATGTTTAGCCTGGAGAAGAGAAGGTTAAGAGATGATATGATAGCCCTGTTTAAATATTGGAAAAGATGCAAGACTGAGGATGGAACACACTTGTTTTCTGCTGCTCCAGAGAACAGGACCTGGAACAATGGATGCAAGCTATAGGAAAAGAGATTGCACCTCAACATTAGGAGCAACTTCCTGATAGTTAGAGTTGTTCGACAGTGGAACCCACTCCCTTGGAGTGTAGAGGAATCTCCCTCCTTGGAAGTCTTTAGAGGCTAGATGGCCATCTGTCGGGGATGCTTTGATTGAGAGTTCCAGCATGGCAGGGGGTTTGACTGGATGGCCCTTGTGGTCTCTTCCAACTTTAGGATTGCATGATTCCATGATTCTATGATTCATTTTTGAATCTCTCCTTTAAAGTTGTAGGTATTGGGGAAAGTTTTCAATCAGGGTAGTAGCATTGTGGAGTAACCTCAATGTGTATGATACTGCCACAGCAAAAAGATCTTCTGGGCAGATGCAGAGAGGGCCAGCTTCTTCCCTCTGTGAGGAATCATAGAGAGGAGTCAAGAAGAGAATGGGGAAACTCAGGACTTTAACACATGAGGCAGTTAAAGCGTAATTACCTCAAGTTATAGTGTCTTTATCTGGGGCTTATCACATGACATTGTTCCTTCCTATTGTTCTCCTGGTGGGAGATCATTTGGCAAGCATTTCTTTTTATTAATTCAAGAAACTGTGAATGTGATTTATTTCACCTCTATTGTTCTGTTAAGTTTCCCCATGCAATACTGCTTTTGGGTGGTCAGCGGCATCACTAGGGTTGGTGTCACCCCCTTCCCATTAACCTCCTTCCATTTCACACCATACAGAACCTTTAGTAATGCTTTTTTATACTAATGTTACTTGTAAATCCTAATTTGCATATACCACTCAATGTCATGCTAATAGTTGTGACATAAACTACTAAAATTAAAATTATACCTTCAAATTACAATAACATGCACACAACCAAAATGTATTTACATATACATAGTGAAGATTTCATTAAAATGTGATGTTTATAAATAAAAAAATTTCAACAAAATATTTTTAATTTAAAAATTTTGAAATTTGGATTTTTAATATTTAAAAATTTGGGGTCCTCTCCTTTCTCCTCCCACTGAACTTTACACCACTCTCACCATCTCTTAAAGCATTTTAGGGGGAAGCAGATGAATGCCACAGCCCGTTTCTGTCAAAATGTAGGTATTGGAGGAGCAGTTGTGTCACCCCCTCTTAGGATGTCACCTGGTGCAGTCCACACCTCCTGCATCCCCTAGTGATGCCACTATTGAGAGTGGCATAGGTGTGTATTTTTGAAAGTATTCATTCCAAGACAATCCATTCCCAACCCCCAACCGCAGTCCATTTTGGGCCATCCCAAATGGGAAAAAAGGCAGGAGGCCAGGATAAATAAAAGACCTTTAAAATGTAATTTATATTTCTATGTGTAAAGGATGTGTGGCAGAATTTATGTAGTTACATTAAAGAGAAACTATTTTAATCAGGGAGGGGGAACGAGGGGGACCGTCAGGGAAACAGCCAAACTAGGAAAACAGTTGGGAATAGGAGGTGTTGGCAGGTAGATTCAAATGCTGTGTGTGGTACGCTTTTAGCCCAAACAAAGGTTGCAGCCCCAAGTGCAATAGGAAATACTTGTTTAGTGGGAGAAGAGTCTGATGTGATAAAGTCCTCAGACAAAGGCAGACAGTTGGAAAGTTTGGTGACTTGGAATAGCTCTTGGGTTTGAGCCTGGGAAGCTCTGGGTCACAAATGGAAGGAGCATAGAAGATCTTTCCTATGGTTTCTCTCTGTACTGTGGCAGAGGACAAGTTCTTCAGGCTTATGTAGGGCTAGTTCAAACTGCATGGTGTAGTGGTTTAAGTCTTGAACTAGGGCATGGGGACACTCAGCCGTGACTACACCCACAGGCCGGCGCTTTCTGCCAGTCTGTCCAGGGGCATTGTTACTACTCATTTCATTGTTTTTGATATGTGACATTTTGGTGTTCTAAAGGCTAATTAAAGCTACCTATGGGGCTAAAGAGCCATGCTGGCAGTGCACTATGGTTAAGGGACTGCGCAACAACCACACGGTCCCTAACCCTAGTATGGCGTGGCACCATAACAATGGCGGCACCCTGTATACACAGGCTCCACCATTGTTAGGTAAGTGCCACACGGCATCCGCACAGTGCTGTGCAGCGCTTATGTAACCAGTTACACCACCCCTGTGGCTTTAAAAGAACCTGGTTTTTGCGGGTTCTTTTCCCTCCACAGGGAAGCCACGCGGTTTGGCTGCTGTGGCTTCCCTATAGAGTAAAAAATGCTGCCGCCGCTCCAAACATCCAGAAAGGTATGTACTGGGCCTATATTACCTGTAACCCATAACAATGGCATATTGCCCATGATCTTGACAATATGGAAAGCTTAGCCAAAAATAGATGAATTACCAAAGAGATAAATGTAATGTTTTGCATTAGGTAGGAATGATTAAATGAACAAATACAGGATGGATGACACCTGGCATTAGAACAACACATATGAAAGGGATCTAGATATTTTAGGAAACCTGAGGCTGAACACAAACCAACAGTATTGGGTTGTCAACTGGGTTGAAGAAATCCCTTTACTATTAAAATTAATGTGTCTAATTTCATCTCCTTAATTCATCTTTCCTGTTTAAAATCAAAGTTAGAAAGTCATACTTGTATTTGACAGAGAAGTAAAAAGTGCAAAAGTGATTTTCCCCCCTTCTTTTAGCTGCCATTAACCCCTGGAATTTTTTTAAATTATTTTTTAAACATACCTCTCTGGTCTATGTTTTCTCCTTTAAGACAATCTAGGGAGCTGGGGATGTTTAGCCTGGAGAAGAGAAGATTAAGAGGTGATATGATAGCCCTGTTCAAATATTTGAAGGGATGTCATATTGAGGAGGGAGCAAGTTTGTTTTCTGCTGCTCCAGAGACTAGGACCCGAAGCAATGGATGCAAACTGCAGGAAAAGAGATTCCACCTCAACATTAGGAGGAACTTCCTGACAGTAAGGGCTGTTCGACAGTGGAACAAACTCCCTCGGAGTGTAGTGGAGTCTCCTTCCTTGGAGGTCTTCAAGCAGAGGCTGGATGGCCATCTGTCGGGGATGCTTTGATTGTGATTTCCTGCATGGCAGGGGGTTGGACTGGATGGCCCCTGTGGTCTCTTCCAACTCTATGATTCTATGAGTCTATGATTCTATGTTCTGTTATTTGTTCTAAAACTCAACAGTCATCATATAGCTTATCCATATTGATCTCAGTATGGAATAGTGAGATAAGAGACTGTAAGCTTGCCCATTTTATACTTTATGTGAAGTGAGAACATTGTTTTTTAACAAGCAATGTTTCCATAGCATACAAATTCTCCAGGTATTCAGAGCATCATGGCAATGTCTTGCAGGCTTACTCACAATTTTCTGTTTTCAGTTGGAGACACATTGTTCAAAATGCTTTGGGCTAATGTGTCATCGAACTTGTCCTCTTCTTCTTTTCAGTTTTGAATGGAGACCTTCCATGCAGCATGGATGTATGCAGAACTAACATCATTGCATTGTACTCCAGTTTCTTCACAGCAATGAGAAATGACCAGCACATTGTGCAAAAGGTAAACTTAATAAAAAGGGAGAGATTTGTGTACAGTCAGCCCTTCTTATACATGGATTTTTATACACGGATTCAAGCATCCACGGTTTGAAAATGTTCAAAAAATGTATACATTTCAAATATCAAATCTTGATTTTCCATTTTTTATAAGGGACAGCATTTTGCTATGTCATTATATTTAATGGGACTTGAGCATACATGGATTTTGTTATACACGGGGGGATCTTGGAACCAAACCCCAGCATATAACAAGGATCCACTGTATTTCCACAGTGAAACTGCCCAGCACAGTTACAGATTCTTCTATCCTCTCTGAAAACAAAATGACTTCAGTGCAGGCCAACTTTGTAGTACACATATGACTCCAGGTAGAAGGGACAGTGAACTTTTCAGTATGCAGCAAAGTACATCTTGGCATTCTATTTCTACAAGCTCAAACAATGACAAAAGAAACTCTAGGCTCCTTGGCCAAAAAGTTAAACTCACTGTATACCTTGGTGACAGACGGTTTGATACCAAAAGTCAAAGTGTTGTTCATATGGTTGAGACAATTGTAGATTATAAAACATTCGCATTTCACTTGTATCAGAAGGTCATCAAACTGTTTTAATTTCTCATACCCTGACTTGTATTTCCCCAAAATACATTGTGAATCAAGTAAGAAAGCACATCATTGATACTCAGACCATTCTTCTGTAGAATATTCAAGGCAAGCATGGTGTTGGAAATTGTAATGATAACGGTCGTCTCCTGCTAGAGTTTTGTGCAGAACAACAGTTGACTATTACAAACACTATCTTTCAGCAGAAAGATAGCTTGAAGACAACCTGGATGCATCCCTGATCCAAACACTGGCACCTCGTTGACTATATCCTAGTGCGCCAGAGAAATATTTGTGATGTCAGTCATATTCGAGTGATGCCCAGTGCAGAATATCAAACAGATCATCACCTCGTAAGATGTAAATTAAATCTTCATTTTAAATTTAAACCTAAGAGGGGTGGCATCCTAAAGAGGAGACTCCAAGTCAACAATCTTCAACAAGCTGCCATGAGAGACAACTTCCAGGCAAATTTGCAAACAAAACATGAAAACCATCCTGTAGACTCTTCTCCTACAGTGCTTTGGCAACATATCAAAAACAGCATCCTGCAATCTGTGGAAAAATCCTTAGGATTCACCCTCAAGAAAAATCAAGACTGGTTTGATGAAAACAACCAAGAGATCCAGGAGGTGTTGGCAAAGAAGATAACTGCTCACCAGGTACACCTCGCCCAGCCATCTTGCCATGTAAAAAAAGCAGCCTTTTGCCTCACATTTAGTCAACTCCAACAAAAACTCCGAGACATTCAGAACAAGTGGTGGATCAATTTATCAGAAAAGACACAACGTTGGTCAGATCAGGGTGATTCCAGAGGATTTTAAGAAGCTCTTAAAGCAGTGTTTGGACCTACATATCAGGCCCAAAGCTCCCTATACAGTACAGATGGTCAAACAGTAATTACAGATAAAACGTCCATTCTGGACCGATGGGCTGAACATTTCCAAAGCTTCTTTAGTGCCAACCGAGTAGTCCAAGACTCAGCTATTCAACATATGACACAACAACTGATGAAAATGAATTGGACATAGCTCCCACTTTGGAAAAAACCCTTAAGGCCATACAGCAGATGAAAAATGGCAAGGCAGCCGAGATTGATGGAATTCTACCTGAAGCTTGGAAACATGAAGGCCATGTACTCCATGCTAAATTCCACGAGCTCCTTGTGACTTGTTGGGAAAAAAGTGAACTGCCATCAGATCTCCAAGATGCAGTCATCATCACCCTGTATAAGAAAAAAGGAGCAAAATCCGATTGCTCAAACTACCAAGGTATAACACTGCTTTCCATCGCTGGAAAAATCCTTGCAAGGATACTCCTGAACAGATTCGTTCCTGTTATTGCAGAAGAACTTCTCCCAGAAAGCCAATGTGGCTTTAGAGCTAATAGGAGCACTACAGATATGGTATTTGCCCTTAGACAACTGCAAGAGAAATGTAGAAAGCAGAACAAAGGACTCTGTGAAACATTTGTGGACCTCACCAAAGCCTTCGACACTGTGAGTAGAAAAGGACTGTGGCAGATCATGGAACAACTAGGATGCCCCACCAAATTCCTCAAAATGATTATCTTGCTACATGAAGGCCAGCAAGGTCAAGTCAGATATGGCGATGCTCTCTCGGAGCCCTTTCTAATAACTAATGGTGTGAAACAAGGTAATGTTCTCGCTCCAACTCTATTTACAATCTTCTTCAGCATGATGCTTCAAAGGGCTACAGCAGATCTCTAAGACACTATAGTACTGATGGTAGCCTGTTTAACTTAAGCCGCCTGAGGGCTCACACTAAGACTCTAAACTATCTAGTCTGTGAGCTGCTTTTTGCTGATGATGCTGCCCTTGTTTCCCATACGGAAACAGCTCTGCAGCGCCTAACATCTTGTTTTGCTATAGCTGCAGAGCTCTTTGCGCTGGAAGTCAGCCTGAAGAAAACAGAAGTTTTCTACCAGCCAGCACCACAGGAAGAACACTACAATCCTCACGTCACTGTTGGCAAATCTGTGCTTAGGTCCGTTCAGCAGTTCACCTACCTGGGAAGCATCATCTCCTCAGACACCAGGATTGATAAAGAGATCGATCACCGATTTGCAAATGCATATAGTGCATTCGGAAGGCTTCACAAAAGAGTCTGGAGTAACAAACACTTGAGGCAAAGCACAAAAATCAGTGTGTATAGAGCCATTGTACTGTCTATTCTCCTTTATGGGTCTGAAACATGGGTCACCTATTGCCAACACCTACGACTACTTGAATGCTTTCATCTGCGCTGTTTACGCATATTTCTAAATATACACTGGACTATGTGACAAATGTTGCTGTCCTTGAGCAAGCACGGATCACTAGCATTGAGGCCATGCTATTGAGGACGCAGCTGCGCTGGGCAGGACACATTTCTAGGATGAAGGACCATCACCTCCCAAAAATAGTTTTCTATGGTGAACTCGCCATGGGTCAGCATAAGAGGGGCGCTCCAAAGAAGAGATACAAGGATTCCCTGAAACAACATCTCAGGCTCGGCCAAATTGATCACCAACAATGGTCTGCCCTGGCCTTGCATTGGGAGATATGGAGTCACACTGTCCACAAGGCTGCAGCCTTTTTTGAAAACTCATGCCGAATGAATCTCGAAGAGAAACGACAATGCAGAAAGAACCACAACCCGGAAACATCACCCAAGGAGACTTTCTGCTGTGCTTTCTGCAATAGGACTCATTTATCTCGGATTGGCCTTTTTAGTCATCAACACGCTTGTAGAAAACACGGGATGAGTCCTTTCTGAATCTTCATTCGCGAAGAAAAGCCAGAGAGAGAAAGTTGTTATATATAATTCTTTCTCTCACAGAATATTAACATACAGTTAATGGGAAGAATATCCTATGTGTACCTTGTTCAGAGTGCTGGTGATGACCAATAATGCTCCATATAGCTTGGGTGCAGGCTATTTGAATGACCGTATCTCCCTATATGTGCCCATTAGAGCTTTAAAATAATCTCACTGTATAAATAAGGCCACTAAAATACATTTTTTCTTATTGTTAACTGCCATCAAGTCGATCTCGACCCATGGCAACCGTGTGAATGAGACACCTCCAAGACTCCTTGTCCTCCACTGTTCTGCTTAGTTCTTGCAAACTTATACCCATGAGCTACTTAATAGAATCCATCCATCTAGCATGCAGTTTTCCTCTTTCTACTTCCCTACACCTTTCCTAGTACTGTATTGTTGTTTTTTCAGAGAGTTGTGCCTTCTCATAATGTGTCTGAAGTACAGCAGCCTAAGTTTTGTCATCTTGGCTTACAGGGAGATTTCCTGCTAGATATGCTCTAGGACCCACTTGTTTGTCTTTTTATACTAGGCTTGTTTCAAATTTTAAAAAAAATTATGACCATCTACAGAGCACTTACAGACATATCCCCTCTTTGTTCTTGCGGATTCTGCTGCCTGCTCCTCTGTATTTGTCTCTTCAGTTTCCTTTGCTTTGTCCTACCACCCTCTCAAGATCATTTGGTGGGAAAACAGAGAAGGCCTTCTTGGGGACTGCTCCCAGTCTTTGGATGTCCCTACCAAAGACGACCAGGATGGCTCCCTCCTTGCTCTCTTTCCATTCGCAATTGAAAACATTCTTGTGCACCAGACTTTTTGGAAATGAAATAGAGTAGACTTTTAATTATTTTTTGTGATTTTTTATGTTTTGTAGTCTGTATAATCTTTTAATAAATGTTAACATTTTTAATGTTTAATGTTTTAACATGATAAATTAATTGTTTTTTAGATAACCTTATATTTATAATTTTATCATTGTTTTTGTATAGCTTGTAATCGGTATTGTTGTTGTGAAAAATAATGTGGTAAATCTGCCCTATTTCAGCTGCTAAGAGCCTATTAGTCTCTTTTGGTAACAAAAGGATGAGATTTGTGGCATTCTTTTCTGTTTTTCTAATTCCTTGTATTTTATCCTTTCAGAAAAGCCTCTTACTTCTTTTCCTCACTCATTATGTTGTTACTGTTGTTGCTTTTGCCGTCTACTGATTTCTAACTTACAGCAGCCCTAAGGTGACCAAAACATGAGGCTTTCTTGGCAAGATTTGTTCGGAAGAGTTTTTCCATTGCCTTTCTCTAAGGCTGAAAATGTGTTACTTGGCCAGGGTTACCCAGTGGGATTCCATGGCCATGAGGAAATTTGAACCTTGGCTCCCAGAGCCCTAGTCCAACACTCAGACTATTAAACCACACCAGCTCTGTTTCCTCATACTTAACTGAAAACCCTTAATGGCATAGACTGCATTTTGATGTGCTGACTTTGTAAAGCCAGTTTTCAAATGTCTCTTTCTTACACCATTCATCATTACAATTACACAGTTCCTTAAACCAATACGTATTTTCTTATTTTCCAATTGTATACCACTCTTCAACAGTCAGAAAATAATGTTTCAAAAATAGCATTTATAATCTGATATAATAGAGCATAGTGGTACAATTAATAAAACCAGCACAAACAATAAAATGTATCTGATTAAGAGCATGTAGGTGATACAAATACTAAGTGACAGCACTGGGAGTTCCATGTTCCCTCTGCTGAGATATCAGCTGCATTTGGCTCATCCCAGTGTTTCCAGGCTACCTGAACTGGTTCCATACAGCTGTTAACAGGGACTGAAAATGTAAGAACTGGTTCTTTAGGTTGCTTTTCCCCTCCCTGTCCCTTTTTTCTTCTGCGTCATGTCTTAAAGATTTAAGGCTTGGGGCATTTTCTATCTTACTGTACTCTGGAAGCCTTGTCAGCTAAAATATATTATTATTATTATTATTATTATTATTATTATTATTATTATTATTCTGTTTATTTATATCCCATCTTCCTCCCAGTACAGGAACTCACGGCGGCTAACAAATTTAAAACAGTCTAAGTTAAAACAATATAAACATTAAAATACAAAGTTTAAAAAACAATTAAACAATTCAAAATATTAAAAACATTACATTATTAAAATTTAAAAATTTAAAACTCTTTAAAACAAAAACAAAACAGCGCCCATATCAATATGCAAAGGCCTGGCAGATAAAAATGTTGTTATAGGCCATCAAAAAGAAAGCAAAGATGGAGCCAATCTGGCCTAGTATACATCTGGTGGCTCTCACCTCTCCAAGGATCCTGTTCACATCCTTGGGCTGCACTAACTGAAAAGTATCCTTCTATGCTGGACAAGCAGAAGCCAAGGTTACATCCACCAAAGCTGTATCAACTCCGGGGTCTAAGGCCCGAGACACACTGACCAAAAGCGGCACATGGCAACTGCCAACTCTGGAACCCTAGTCCGTATGGGTGGCAGTATCATGATGGCGTCCTGTCCACATGAGCACCACCATGATGATGCCACCGCCGCGCAGTCTGCATGTCGTTGTGCATTGCGTACGTCATGAGTGTGCCAATGGCGCAGCTTGTGACGTATGCAACATGCCACAAAAAGAACCCAGAAGATTTGGGTTATTTTTACTGTGGAGGGATGTCATGCGGTTTGGCGGTAGCAGCGTCCTTCCACAGTTAAAACGGGCGACTCCAGCCCACCGTTTCAGGACAGTGCCCCTAAGTCAGAAAAATCCAAGCAATTTTATAAGCAAAATGGTGGGCAAATTCTTTACAATGAGCTGTTGACTAGCTTACATTCTCCTCAGGACAGATTATAACAGATCCTGACCACTTGAAACAGCTCAGCTGAGCGTTTCTGTGCAGCTCCAATAATTTTAGTCAAAAAAGCCTTTTTTGCTGCCTTTAATGCATCACCATATGTTTTCAGGTAGTTTTAGCTTGTTTTTGATCAGATGTCAGCTGCCTTCATAGTTTCTCCATTCCAGAGATCAACCAGGGCTTTGACAGGACCACTTGCAGGAAACTCCCCAAGAACCATCAGGAATCCATCCATAGCCATATGCCTCCTGGGGCAGACCATCTTAATGGGTTCTCCACTCCTGCAGAGGATCTGAGTTCCAGCAAGTCTAAACCTGCTCAGAAAGTTATCTGTCCACAACAACAGAACAGTATAAAATACTCTCTTGAGTCACCATTCCCTTACTATGTCAGGCAAGACAAATGATTTACTGAGCCTAGAAAAGTTTCTCCTCTTCCTCTTCCTCTTCCTCCTTCTCTTAGAACCCTTCAGCTAGTATGGCTAACAGCCATGCTAGCTGGTGACCCTGGGACCTGTGGAACAAAAAAGTAAGTTTTCCAGTTCTGGTTTATCTGTGAAGCCAACAGTAGTTCCAGGCTCCCATTGATATTAACATCCTAGATTTGTGCCCTATATTAGCAAAGTAGTTTTGGTCCTACCAGAACTATAATAGAGTTATAAAATGTTTCTGGTGCACAAAGAATGTTTTGATTATTTCTGTTTACACAATACAATTTGGAATAATTTCTTATTACAGCAGATTTCTTAGATATTATGTGCTCTACTATAAGAAGAAAGGATAAGCTCTTGTATAATGATGATTGAGAAGCTGAAATTGTGAGCACATTCTGTCTGGTTGGGTGGAGTTTATGTTTAATATTTCAATATTTTTCTCTCCCACTGATTAATTAAATTAAACATTGTGTGAGCTCAGACTGTGTGCTTTCCTTCAGTAAACAATCCATTTATCTTTATTGACTATGCACTACGGGGAACTTTTTATGTAAGGTGTTCTCAAGTTTTATGAGAGAGGCTTGGAAATTAAGCAATTTCAAATTATAAATTATGAAGCTCAACATCTCCCTTTATTTGTTTTAGTGTGTGTTTTTTTAAAGGTTGAGCATCTGAGAACATCCAAGTTCTTCATCAGTGCTGTGTTTAACCTACAGAGTTGCTCAATCCAGTGGAACAGCTGAACAGTAGCTTAAATCAGGAAGCTGTACTCAACCCATTCTATGCCAAAGATTCCTCATCATGTACTGTAACTATGACCTAGCTAGTGTATATATTAACCTGCCTCTGCATTTATTGTAGCGCAGTTGTCACATGGGAGCTATAATGCTGAAAGTGGTAGTGAGTCCCATCAATGGAACTCATGAGACTCTTTAGATAGCCGCTTCTGCCATGCAGAAATATATACAATGGTCCGCCTCTTACCAAATGGAGGAGAGAGTGTTTGCCTCGATTTTCCTTCAGGGTGTCTTCAAACTGTGGGATTCTAGGATTCTGAATATAGCCTGCAGCCAGAGGAGGAGTATGCTCATATGTGAGCTCCTTTTCTGGCTACCACAGGGAAGGTTGACAGACACATCCTTCCCCTCCTCCCCTTTTGCTTTGGCTCACTTGCTCAAGCAAGCAAGCCATGCAGCTGAGAAGGTGTCTGGGTGGGTGTAGCCTGTTTCTCCTCTCCTGCTGTTTTGGCTTGCTTACTCAAGCAAGTGAGCCAAGCAGCAGGGAAGGTGAGGGCAGGTGCGCCTTCTCTCTCCTACCCTGTTGCTTTGAAGTGGCATTGGTAATGCTGATCGCATGACACTACTTCCCTCCTGTAGCTGCTATGTCCCTGACACATTCCTTTTCATTCACCTGGGGGGGGCACTATGAATGAGCTGCTAATCACGCAGTGACCCAGTGTGAAAAGCCATCCCTGGGACATTAGTGTGATTGGCAGTCACATGGTGTCACTGTCCCCCTTTCCCCTCTCCTGCTCTCTCTCTCTCTCTCTCTTGGTTTTTCATGGAACTCTAAAGCTCTGAAGCCTCAACATTTCAAAAAAGTCAATTTAAAAAGCTTGAATCAGGACTGCAGAACTCCATAATTGTGCAAAACCCAGAAAACAAGAACAATAAAATCCAAAGGTATGCAGGTTAAGGCATGAGGGTGGGAGGGAGGGAGCAGGAAGGGAGCAAGTCTCTGTCACATGAATGAAAGAAATGCGGTGGTGGTGCTGTAAAATCAGAATGTTCCCATTTTATTTTTGATTATATGGCTGTAGCAGGAAAGAAGTAAGGAAGAGGTTGGTGTGATAATTTCCAAAGGGCTGAAACATACAGATGCCATGGTTTTTTGTGGGTTTTACGGGCTATGTGGCCATGTTCTAGAAAATTTTCTTCCTGATGTTTCCCTTATCCTACTCCTGTGTGTCATATTTCTCCAACTGTCTATTCCCTGTAAATAGGAACTGACCTCTTCCCCAGAGACATCCCCTGCATGTGCGTCAATCAAGACAGTCTGACTCTGCTCTGTCTAAGAAATCTGCATGCACCCTAATATGCTGTACAGTGAATAAACAGGCCAGAGGTTGCTGGATGTTCTCTTCCAACATGGGAACCAACTTGTACTTGGTGTAGATGAAGATACCCACATTCTTTGGCAAAAACACAAACATATCACACTTGTTGCACTTAACTGCAGCAGCTGCGTCACTGATTATATTTAGTAGTCTTAAGTAGGCACTGAAACAGGACTTAGCATCTCCCCCTCAACACGTCCCCACCAAACAGAGCTTGTTAGCCGAGCTCTGTTCTCCAAGATCCAGGGGCTGGGACTGCAGCTACATAAAGGTCTAATGGCTGCCAGCTCCTCCATCCACTAAATCTCTGACTAACTTCCTCTGAGCAGAAGCCCTATCTCACTGGCATTGCTGGTGGGGTCCACCAACATCATCCACCTTTTACAGTAACAGCTGTTCCTCTACTTTTCCTGATTCTCCATCTTTTGCTACTGCTAGTTTTAGGGGCTGTACAGATGGGCGGCGAGATGCCTCCCCTTTCTGCCCCGAATTGAGGTTGTGGCAACCACATGCCATGGCCTCCACAGGGAGCAAAAGAAAGCCATGAAAAGCGGGTTCTTTTTGCTTCCTGGAAGGGGCAGCATAGGTGCAGCAGCACACCATGATGATGCCCCTTTCACGCTGTATCGTTTGGGTGCTGCGCCAGAGGTGTGTCATCATGGTGCATGCTGTGTAGACTGGCGCATGCCACACTGGCACCCTTTCGGCAGCAGTAGGGCTTGGAATGTGCAGACGTTCAGCCCTCACCTCATGTGTAGCCCCTTACTTCTGAAGCCTTTACATATCATCACATTGGGCACAGCTCAGGAACAATCCTTCAGGAAACTACAGGGATTCTTTTCTGAGTGTAAAGAAAGGAAAGGAGTCTGGGTTTCTTAACATACTGTTTTTCTTATCAGTATTTTAGAAAGGAATTTAGAACAAGAACAGGCAATGAATTGGGCAAATGAAAATAAACAGTAGGCACCAACAATAATTTAGTTTGATTACCCATTTTCTCTACTATTTATTATACAATAATCTACAAAACAGAAGAAATTAAATTTATTTTTATTGTCTCTGAGACTGGCCAATAAGCCCCCCATCAAAAAACTCAAAGAAGCCACAGCTTTTCTCTGATTTTTTTACTATTCAGTTTGGCCTCCTGGTGCTCCAGAGTAGCTCTTCATTAATTTTAGTGATTGCAGTATGAGAAAAAGGCAAGCAGCTGTGAATATTGTAAGCCAGTTTGTCTCCTCTGCTGAAGCAAAACCAAAGGTGGAGGAAACAAGCTAGACTCCACATCAAAGTTGAGAAGTTTTGCTTTTTAAAAGAGCCTATGAGTTGGCAGAAGGACATCAATAATAATAATAATAATAATAATAATAATAATAATAATAATAATAATAATAATAATAGCTTTAGTTCAATCTTTCATTCTGCCAAAACTATTGTTTCTTTTTCAAACGATTCCCTTGAGATCACCAAATTCATACTTTAAATGTTGGAACAAGTTAGTGGACTATCTAGTTTTTAATGGGAAATGCCCATGCTTCTCAAAAGCGGTCAAGCATTCTAAAACTGGATATGGAGGGTTGTCACTCCCGAAACTTGACCTTTACTTTGATGCTTCTCAGCTAAGTCAGATCACCCAGCTGATTAGCAGAAATAGTCTAACCAATTGGGTAGACACTGAAGTTAACACTGCATCCCCTGCTACCTTTGATCAGGTTTTTTTCCTGAATCTATGTATAAATTCACTAAAATTTGTAATAACCCTTTTTTGCTCACTGCCTTGGTTTTGTGGAAGAAATGGAAGCATCTCTTGGCTCCCTACCCTTCCCTTTTACAACCTTTTCTTACTCACCATCTTTTCCAGAGCCTAGAAAATATGCACAGTTTCGAGGTTGGGAGGTTTATGACCTGTATACAGTTAGGGACCTGTTCCACAATGGGACAACTATCACAATGGAGCCCTGGTCATTCGAACTGGTATCAAATAATACAGATACAATTATTCTTAAAGAAACTGCTTCAGATACAGGAATATCCTCGCCCACTTACTTTTTAAAAAAAAAAAACATGTGTGTCTCTCCGGCTATATATTCTAAAGGCCAAATAGCATGCATTGTCTGCTAGAAGAAACATTTGGGAACTCAACACTTCATAAGGTAGGATGGGAAGCAGAACTTTCCCTTTCAATTGATAGTAAGACCTGGGAAAATATATGGACTCATTTACCATTTAAAACTAGGTCCATTACCATTAAAGAGAATACTATCAAGTTGGTCCATCAATGGTACCTCACCCCAGTCAAATTGGCTCATATGTCTACCAATGCTAATCCAAAATGCTGGAGGGGTTGTGAAGGTAGGGGAACCTTTGTACATATGTGGCTGGATTAGGGCATGAGTATTGGACAGAAAATTGACAACTGATCTCCAAGATCACTAAACAAAGTATACAATTTTCACCACTCCTGCTCCTCTTCTCCATTTTTATGAATGAAAATAAAGCCCTGCAGCATAAAGAACTTATTAGTTTGCTTCTGACTGTTGCCAGGCTTGAGATAACCAAGAACTGGAAAATTGGAAAGTTGAATATTAAAGGATGGTGGACTAGACCCTGGGACTTGTGGTTAATGGAGAAAATGGCAGATAATAACAACAGAGTGAGAGGCTTATACTCTGGATTCACCTTTCATAAGATTTGGCACCCATTTATTGAATACATCCAGCAAGATTTAGTCTCTAGACATCCCCCAATTTTAGCTAAATTTTTATGGAAAGATGTCTTTCAGGATCCCTGAATACACCTTTTATCTATAATTTTCAAGGCCTTACCTGTATTTATTGTTGTTTTGGTGTACTGTTTGTTGTCATGTTTTGTTTTAGAATGTATTAATACAATTTTAATAATAATAATAATAATAATAATATCAAGTGTGCTTCTGGGTTGCTATCAGTGATTGCTCATCAGTTATTTGGAGAGGTTGGACCTCATAGCACGGGGCTTGTGGAATGGGCCCAGTGTGGAATGAAAGGGAACAGAAAGGGGAAAGGACGCAATTTACCACACGCTGGAATGCTGCTCAAAGTCTCCATTACATTCCCCATCCATCCCCCAGAGGACGATTTTCAAGAACTATTCAGAACAGTTCCTGAAAATTGCCCTCTGTGGGACAGAACAGGGACTTCCAGAGGCATCGGCGGCATTCCGGCGTGTGGTAAAATGCTCCCTTTCCCCGTTCCATTCCCTTCCCACCCCCTTTCATTCCACTCTGGGCCCATTCCACGAGCCCGATGTGATGAGGTCCTTAGTCCACTTGAGGGCACTTGAATTTCCCTCCTCTCTTTTGACTCCAGCCCCCCAGAAACCTCTATAACAAGAAGGAAGGAGAGGGTGACATGAAGAAGCAACACAAGGCCTTGCCTTGATCTTTAGTTCATTCAGACTGTTACAAGGATTTAACCTTGCTTCATCCTACTTTTGATTTTAGGATCCCAGACCCTATTTACATGTAGGCTGACCAGCAGCATCTCACAATTTAGGAGTTTCATCCACAATCATTGTGATGATAAGGAAAATACCTGCATTACCTATTGCTTCCAGGTTCAAATCCCCTTGGTTTCTTGACTTCAGTTCAGTTGTGAATGAAATATATCCTTGCACAGTGCTGGCCCAGTCATTAGGCAGAATGAGGCAACCACTTGAGGCAGTAGATGTTGGGGGACTTCTCCGCCATTTCCCTCTCTCAGAGAAAAGAGATGGATCTGTCCTCATCCTGGAAACAACCCTTATACTCAGAGGTCTAGTGAAGAACTGTATCCTTCTGCCAGTGTTGAAGTAAAGTTCAACTGGACTTCTATTACATGTGGAATTAAGAAGCCACCATTTTGCTTCTTGTTTCAAGGAACAAAATATGTTGGGCCAGTTGTGTTTTGCAAAGGTTAGTCCCATCAAGCATCCTTTTGGAAACATCACTGTGTGAAAGACAAAAAAAGCAAGAAGATACTCCTGGAAATAGATATATTATCTGGGCATAAGAATATAATTTAAACGATAATCTAACAGTCCCTTCAGCCATGATTTAGAAATCATTTGTCCAAAACCATTTTCATCCTTATTATCTGCCTCTCAGCCCCTTTTCAGAACAAAACCAAGCACTTTTTACCCTCCAAATACTGTTTCCCTTCAGCTTTCTTCCCTCATCAATAATGTCAAGAGATATAGCTTTGGAAGACAAAGGTTTTCCTTGTAATAATCTATTCCAGAGATGTAGTAGATTTGACACAAATAGGACATTTCAGATTTGCAAATCAATTTTTTTTTTACTCACTAATAAATTCAGCTGTGAATCTGCACACTTTGAGAACCACAATGAGTCTGACAAACTTGAACTATCCTTGGGATTTCTAATTTGGGAGTTCATTAATGGGGGAGTTTATGAATTTTTAATTCATGATTAAACACTTTTAGTTAAATATTTTATCAGTGATATAATAACAAGGCTCTTTAAACCCCGATTACTTCAGTAGTGAGATAAAAACTGTGAGACAATGACATAAGAATCTTTGAATATGAAGTAATTAATTACAGCATGATGGACAACTGTGGTGGTGGCTTCAAGCACACACAGCATGCTGCACTGCTGTATTTTCAATTGAAAATGGCAACAAAAACTAATTTCCAGCTGCAGCTTCCTGATTTATTGGCCTATTGGAGGGCTAAGAGAAGAATTAAACATACCCACTTGTGGGCTTTCTTTTCCACCTGATTTTTTGGTGAGGAGAGGTAAGGGCTTCTGCAATGTTGGGTCCTGGGGCCAAAAAGGGGTTGGAGCCATATATGGCCCACAGATTCAGATACTCTGTAGTTTTATTAGATGGCTTCGGATTCTCCAAACAAGGAATGAATATACCTTTCTTCCTACTGCTCCCCTTCCACTTTCCGTTGCTCTTCCACAAACTTTGACCCATCTCTTCTTGTCATCTTCCCTAGTATTAGATGGAAATTAATGAAGCTCCATCCTCACTGCAAGTTGCACTACTGTCATGCCACAATTCTTGGCCTCCTTCCCTCTGACTTTTTGTTATTTCTGTGGTATATTTACTTCAGGCTGAAATAGGCTGGTTGCTTATGCACACTAGATTTAACGTTCATGTCCTGAAAAAGGCATCCTAATGGGTACTCTTGGTACACCAGTAAAATCAGAAACCTTGAATTTATTCAAAACTAAGACAAGGATGGAAAGTGTGGTAGAATAATAGAATCATAGAATCATAGAGTTGGAAGAGACCACAAATCCAATCCCCTGCCATGCAGGAACTCTCAATCAAAGCATCCCTAACAGATGGCCATCCAGCCTTTGCTTGAAGACCTCCAAGGAGAGAGACTCCACTACACTCTGGAAGAGTGTGTTCCACTGTCTAACAGCCCTTAATGTCAGGAAGTTCCTCCTAATGTTGAGGTGCAATCTCCAACTCCCATCAAGCTCATACTGTGTTACAGTGGTGAGGAATGCTGGAGTTGCAGTCCAGAGACATCTGGAGAGGATGCATATCCCCAACCATGTTTGCACTAGTTAGTAGCAATGCTGGTACTGAAATCTATATATATTAATTAATCTCTGATGCTCTAATGCTTGAAGATTCCACTAAAATTTATTTTGTGGTGTGTTCTGCTGCTGAATACTTCTGATACGTTCTAAGGGAAAGTATTTTCTTTTCTTTCTTGTTTTGATGTCCAAATTGAGAATTTCAAAGCTGACTGTCTGTGTTAGCCCCTGTATTTTCCAAGTTCTTGCTTACTGTGAAAGCTGAATAACCTTTAAATAGCTGACTGTTAAGCTAGGCTAAATGCTTGAACATCTACTATGAATGTCTTATGTAAATCTGAAGGATTTGGCGCTTACACAAACACAAAATGACATAGATTTAAAACTTTACATCCTAAAAAGGAGACTGGGGCCATGTGCAGACCAACTTTAAAGGCCGGTTTGGGGGTAGAGTTGGGGTATAGCATCCACATGTCACACACTCCAACTCCGCTTCCAGGGAGGTTTGATGCTGTGCACTGCTCCACATGGTACGTGGCATCACAGCACTCTTCTGGTGCTGCATCTGAACAACGCAGTGCTGCAAGAGTGATGTAAAGCCGCAGTGCCATGGCTATCATGCACTTTACAGGGCAAAAAAAGGAGCTGCTTTTTGCAGCTCCTTTTTGCACCCTGCAAAGGCCACATCGGGGGCGCAGCGTGTGGTTGCCATGGCTCTGATCTGGCTGTAAAAGGGGCAGCCCCTTGGATTGTCTAGATAATCTCTTTTTTTGCACCCTGAGTGACTAGTAGACCAAAGCAAAATTAGTACAACTATCCAATAGGGAATGTGTTCCAAATAAAGTCCATATGCTTGTCTCTGCTCACTTTTTTAGCGGTGTGATGTGATATTTCTATGTTCTGACAGCATTACCCTTCATTTGCACCTCTGACAAATGAATATTAGTATATTTTCTCACATACATCCATCTCACAAGTATGCAAGTGATAGGAGTCTGAGGTTTACCAAATGTTACAGTGAATCCTAACAATGACTGACGTAGTCAAGAGTGGAATTAAAAAGGTGACACAAAGACCAAAAACTTCAAAATAATTAAATATGATTAGAAAAGTAAAAGTAGAATTGATTTTTTCATCTTCGTGTTTTCAGCTGTCTTTTTGAGATGGATGGACAACTGTCTGGACTTTTGGACTCTCCTTAGGCAAAAAACTGTGGGAATGGTCATATGAGCACTTGCACATCAAAATTACCATTGCCTTATTGCTCAACAGACTGTGATTAGAAATAATCCTATGTGCAATGGCCAGATTAAGTACCAGGATTCTTTGATGGAAGTGTGGGGTCTGACATTGGTACTCCATAGCCTCAACCAGTGTTTTGTACAGTCAATCCAGAGTAAGGGTTCTGCCTCTTATAAGAAGTGGT
Organism: Sceloporus undulatus; assembly: GCF_019175285.1. Lineage (NCBI taxonomy): Eukaryota > Metazoa > Chordata > Lepidosauria > Squamata > Phrynosomatidae > Sceloporus > Sceloporus undulatus. The sequence goes on along the minus strand of NC_056527.1, from coordinate 67,977,066 downwards.
ATAATGAATCCTGAGTTTGCAGGGTTGAAGCAATGGGGCTATTTAATTAGTAGGGACACTGGTGTCATTTACCAGGCACCTTAGACTTCTCTGTTCTATCTGGGCTTAGGAGCAAAGCTCACAATAACTGTTAGCAACGGGGGGGGGGGTTCATTTTTCCAACAAGATATCTTTGTGAGCTTCTCCCAGGGTAGCTTGGTCAGTTTACAAACATTTTGATTCTGGCGGTGATAAAACCTGCTAGAATTGATACTTGATTTTGAAATAAAGTTTCTCTCAGATGTTAGTAGAATAAATCCTGGTAAATCTTAAACTGGAATGTGTATATGAAAGAAAGCACAAACAGCATTATAGATGGGTCAGCTCAGCAGCCTGCATTTTTTTGAACTGTCTCTATAGACATTTTTGAACTATCCCTGGAGATTGCCGTGAAGGCTGCCTATACTTCAGAATTTACCACAACGTTATAAGGGTGTATTTGTATTTATGAACATTTTCCTACTCAACAGAGACTGGATTATGTCTATTGTTTACATCACTTTCTTACCAGTCTCCAGCAGTAGCTGAAGAAACAGTCTTATTAGAAGTCTGGCTGTATTTTGCAATGAGCAATTTATGCTACAGCCATCAAAAATGTAGATTGTGTTTCACCATGTAAGAAACATGAAAGCCTAGTTCCCAAGGATGATTTTTGTTACAATTTTATTTTCAATGATCATTTGTTGCATTTTGGTTCATAGCATTAAGCTTGCTAAAAAAAATCTTTTTAGAGAGTTTTGCAGATTTCAGATGATTGGGCAGTACTCCACAACATGAGGTCATACTAGAAATTGAACGCCCATGTTGAATTCTTCCTAATCTCTTCCACATAGTTAGGAACCCTTAACTGTCCCATGATATCACATTCACCACTTTCATGTTATTTATTGGCAAAGACACTCTTATTTATCTCATCTTAGCAAAGACAAGATTTTATCTAAGGCGCGTTACAGACCGCCTAAAAGCGGTGGTCTGCCGGCGCTGCTGGTTGCTCCACGAGGGAGCCGCAGCAGCCAAACCGTGCGGCTCCCGCGTGGAGCAAAAAAGAAGCCCCAAAATGGCGCTTCTTCCCACGGTGCAGTTATGATGCCGCGAGGTGCCAATGGTGCACTCGCGACATCATAAGCGCCACGCAACGGGCGGACGCTATGCGTCTGACACGTAATAATGGCGGCGCCTGTGTGTATAGGGCGCCGCCATTATTATGCCCCCGTCACGTGCTAAGGGTGAGGCCGGTGTGGACGCTAAGTCCCCGGCCAACCACTAGCACGTGATGGGGGCGCCTCAAGAGCCCATCTGTAACGGGCCTCAGTCTTATCTCAGTCTTATCTAAAATTGGAGGAGATAGATAAGAGGTTAATGAACCTTGCTGTCAGTCAGGTGGAAATATTTCAGAGGAACACAGTCGGCCCTTCATATACACGGATTTTTTATACACAGATTCAAGCATCCACGGCTTGAAAATGCTAAAAAAAAGGTATAAATTTCAAATATCAAACCTTGGTTTTCCAGATTTTATAAGGGACACCATTTTGCTATGTCATCATGTTTAATGGGACTTGAGCATCCACAGATTTTGTTATCCACGGGGGATCTTGGAACCAAACCCCAGCGTATAACAAGGGTCCATTGTATTGTTCTGTAGAACTCTGTTGGCTGTTCCATTCTGTATGTTTGTACTCATATGACAGGGACACATCTGACCTGAGTTCTGCACTTATGCCCAGAATATGCCTGCTTACCAGACCCCCCTGCTAAACACACTTTGGGAGGTAACATCTCTAAAGAGGAGCTTACTGTATGTGCTTGGGCTCTCCATGTGATCCCGACTGTAAAATCCTCATGCAGGCATCTCTTCATTAGTTTTAATATCCCCATTGAATAAAGGAGGAGCCTAGCTCTGCAGCGATGGGATGGTGGGGTCTTACAGTCAGCAGCTGTTCATCATACTTCCTCCAATTTTAGCTTCAGTTTTGTTATCTCAATCTTTGCAGTTTTTCTTCAGGCCACCATCCTGAAACTGCTAATGGGCTCAACCAGAGATGAGCAACACACACCTTGCATATTGCATGAGGTCCCTTCATGCCTTTTAGCACCACCACCACCACCAAGAAACATAATAATTTAATTTTAAAACCATACCATAGGGAGAGCATGCACGTTTTTCAGCCAAACGGTGTTCTTGGAAGCCTCCATGAACTATACTTCAAAGGATCTGGAGGCTACTAGGTTGCCTGCTCTTCCTCTAGTGAAATAGATTGCAGTGGTGCTAATTAGGGTTTACAAGGTTGTGATTTTATGCATTAGTTTGAATGTTTAAAAATCTGTGTGTACATAATCATTAAAAGACCAGATGTAAAGTAACAGAAGGAAATAAATTCAGAATCCCATTGCACCACATCGACATTAAGTCATTTTCTTTGTTCTTGGTCATTATTTTGTCCTGCTGTTATTTTTTGGAGTGAAACATTAATTGTTAGACTGTTTGAAATCTAAAGGGTAGATATTCAGAATAATTTGAACAGAGGAGAATTTGGATTGCCCTTACTCATTTGTGTCCATCTTGGATATTTATTTTCCAATTGGGCCATTCCACAACTTGCTGTTGGGTGGCCATTGTAACAGTGGTGATGGTAAGGATATGTATGTGTGTGTGTGTGTGTGTGTGTGTGTGTGTATTAGGAAGAATTAATTCTAAGAAATACAATGAGATTCCCAGCACACTCAGACATCACCTTTATTAAAGTGTTGAGTAACTGAACTTGAAGCAGTGGCGTCTATAAATATGTGAACCCTCCTTAACACAAATAAACTTTCACTTCAGGTAACAAATGGGATAAGACTAATTTTATTTCTGTTCAAGCAAAGAGCTTCATGGACTGCTACTTTACAATATTTCTGCAGTGTCACTGTACATCAAGAGAGATATGTCAAATCCCTCTTACTCCATCTTAAAAGTGAAAACTCTTGACATCATTTTGAACAGGTACATATTCAAGAATTTTATGATTCCACCATTTACCTCACTGATACCTCTTCAACACCAGATCTTGGTTGGAAAAGGGTTTTGTTTGTTTCACTTCCGCTCCTAACATTCCTCAATTTATGTTGCTGCTGGCTGCTGGCTGGGAGATCCTGAAAATCTACAAACTCTTATCCACACAATTGGTAAATCTCTTGAACTAAGACTGAATCTCTCCCCAGTTATTAAGACATAGGTCAGTATTAATGCGAGAGAATAAAAGGACTCACATCTGGCATCAGAAATAGTAATATTCAAAATCCAGTACCAATTATAAATCAGTTAAGACATGCTAACATCCCAAGTTATTTTTGGTTTCTGGAGATTCACAGCATGAATCACATATGTTGGACTAACTAATGTTAAAACTCAAGAGTATTGTTGTTGTTGTTGTTGTTGTTGTTGTTGTTGTTATTCAGAGGTCCCTCTTAATGTGAAATCCTAAAATGTAGAGTATTTAGTTTTGGGTAAACCCAGCACTGGGTCTATCAGTGTGATGAAGTCAGGATACAAACTACTGTTTGGCAATATTTGAATTATTTTAATAAAAAGCCTTGTAATTGTGCTACAAACATAATTGCTAGGAGACAAATTGGTAGAGTAACCCTGCCTTTAATAATAACAACGGAATGATTTAGTCTTAGAAGGGATCCCAAATTAGGTTCCAGTAAAAGAAAGGACACAATCAAAAGCTCCATAGGTTTGTGATGTCTACTCAGTTTTTCATATGGTTCGTGGTTACTCTATCATTTTCACTACCATGTTCTAGATATTTTAATGCACAAAAAACAAAACAAAAAAAACAATGGGGCATCATCCTCTTGAGTTCTCTGTGTACATATTAATACTGCATAGTTGTTCAGGAATATGCAAGAAAGCCACTGGATTTAAAGTTACAAACAGGCCTAGTCAGTGGTTTTGTTGTTGTTTGAATTAATATTTGAAATTTGAATTTGAATTAATATTTATTACTCACAATTCTTTGGTGGCAATATTGTTTGGAGATTTCAGACAAACTGGTCTTTAATTCTGAACATGCTTTGGCCATTAAGATCTCACCCTAAAATTCTCATTCCAAACTGGATCCAAAAAGCATTTGCAGCATATTAACTTTACTTGGCTACCTGCTTTGTTAATTAAACTGATGAGGCAAATTATTTGCTCATTTTGAGGTTGACATTAAGTGACATTTTGTGGTGACATCCAATATCTCTATGCTAATTGAATAACTTTTTGATTTATGTACCTTGGTTTGATTTGTGAAGTGCTTGAACATCAGAGAAAATTATAGCAGTAGATAATAAGTAATCCAGGTGATTTACAAGTAGATTTACTACCATTTTGAACACAGGTGTGCTTTGAAATGACTGAGAAGTTTAGCTCAACTGCCACTCTTATGTTTTGATTTGATAAGGAATTTAAATTTAGAAGCACAGAGTTCCAAAGTCGGATGTTTTTCTTTCAAAGAATCACTGACAAGTACATCATAATTTTCAGAGTAGATGAAAAATAAGACAAGAAAATGGTCATTGTTTTATGCAATACTTAGATGAACAAATGCCAACAGTTTCTAACTAAATTTTAGAATTCACTTGAAACTTGCTCTGTGAAATGGTAAACAGAAGAAGTAGACTCATCTGACTTATAAACAACAAAAAAAGAAAGACCACTCAGGATGTTGAAAATTGTATGTTATATTTATTGATAAAAATCCCAACTTCTTTCAATTTAGGAGCCCTGGTGGTGCAGTGGTTAAATGCCTGTACTGCAGCCATTCACTCAAAACCACAAGGTTGCGAGTTCAAGACCAGCAAAAGGGCCCAAGCTCGACTCAGGCTTGCATCCTTCCAAGGTCGCTAAAATGAGTACCCAGACTGTTGGGGGTAAATTAGTTTACTTGCTAATTGGCTTACTTGCTGTTCACCGCTATGATCTTTGGAATAGCGGTATATAAATAAAACAAATTATTATTATTATTATTATTATTATTAATCTAATATGAATTATTACAACAAAACCACTGTGGCTGCAAAGACATAACAAAGGAAAAAATGTTATATACATAATTGTAAAGTGGCATTTTCTACATAAGATATATATATATTTCTGCACAGAAAGTAGCATTTCTGTCTTCTCATGTGCAAATAAAAGTGCAAAGTTTGTACAGAATAGGTCCTGAATTTTGCCTTTCTCTAATATAGGACTCAAGGCAGCTCACAGTAATAATACAGTAATAATAAACTGTTCCTCTTATATGTACTTAAACACTGAAACACCATTGGAACCACCTAATACTAAAGAACTTTCTAGTTATGAAGCACATATGCCCTAGTATCAGAGAACAAATGAACATGTATATTTCCACGTTACATGATATCTATGCATGCAAAGTAGCCCCTATGACTATTGAAAATCATATTTAAACATCTTTCTGTCAATAAAGTATACTTTGAATACAAAACAACTTATGGAAATAGTACTGCCCCACAGATGAAGGTTAGACTAAATATCCCTGAAGGATGGTGATCCTTTTCAACAGGAGACAAAAAGTTATCAGACCTAGTTTCTTCTTGACTTTTCTCAAATCCTTCTAAATTCTGTCTCTGGATGATAAACACTAAGCAGGAGTGGGAAGAAACAAAATAGCCCCAGCAGAAAGAGCTCAGGCTGTTAGGTGGATAGATAGGTACTTGAGAGTAAGCAAGATCAATAGTACAATTTGCATATTGTTTTAGTGGACACCTGAAGTGTGAAGAATGGTTTGTAATGCTGAAGTTTTATGATAAGTAGTTAAATGAGAATTTAGTGTCTTGACTAATCTATATTGAACGCAATAAAGTATAGTTGATTTTTACACTGTTAAATGCAATGTAGTTTATGTACCTATGTAAACTGTTGAAACACTCCATGCATACTAGAATTTTAGAAGGGAAATAAAGGTGCACCAAAATCATCCGATTTAAGCTCTTAACTGTGTACTCTAGCTTGTTGGGGAATGAGCTTTTAGTCTAAAAGCACAGGCAACAACAAAATTACAGTCAACATGAGAAAAATTCCATAACGCAGCAGCAATATAATCCACATCACTGGTTACTATTACAACAATCTATCTGGTTATTATCAAAATATTTTTGACACAACTTTGAGACAACAATAGAAAATAAACCTTTTGCAGTTAAGCTTATGTTACCAAGACCTAATCAAAACAGACATTTCTACTGTGGCTGAAAGCTGGTTTTCTCTGGCTGGAAGTTGAGCTAAATCCTCGGCTTTTATTTTTATTTTAAACTCTCTCAGTGGGACCACTAGACAGACAGTGGGGAGGATCAGCAATTACATTGCTTCTCCATAGGTTCCCTTAGCCCACAGGCTTTCTAAAAGTATGTATAGTTTCATAGTGTAGATGGTATTAGTCAGTAGCTAAGCATGAAGATCGAAGTAGTGCTGTCAGTTTGAAATTGCCCTCACTGTGTTCAATACAAATGCAACTTTTCCTCTCCAGGGTTAAATAGAGCTACAACTTTTCAGCAAAAGCTATCGCTGGGTGGTATGAGTAATCTGAAGCTACTGAAGTGCCATCATCCCAATAGCCAGAACAGTTTTGCCAGCCTTTTTAAAATATATATATATATTAATAATTGAAAAAATGAATGGGTGAATGTTCACATGACTCTTTACAAAATATGAAAGGCAATCAGCCACCTTCATGAGCCAAAGGTCAGTTTGATCCTGCAGGGTCAGCAGCTCTGCTTCTGTTCCTGAACTGAGATAAATCTCAAACCTGGTAGGCTGACCAATTAATGTCTCTGCAGAACAACCCATTAGGGACTAGCATGGCTGTAGCCGTGTTGAATGTCTATGCCTCCCTCTGCCCTGAGACCAGTTGAAGCAACCATAGCTTCCCACTCAGTCAGTCTAATTTACATAGTGCAACACAAATTAATTATCTGATGGGAAAAGCAAGAATTTTGGATCTTTTCTTCCTAACTGGCTTACACACGATCCTACTCTGCATAGATGGGTAATAATGAAGATGGTTTCATTGACTTGAACTTAACCCTCATTTTTAAAAGTCACTGTCAGTGAATTTAGTACACTTTTGAGGGGAAACGGAAGTGGATGGTCCACTATTACTAATGCACAACTCAAAGCATTTATTTATTCACTGAGTATTAAACACATACTTAGAGATGTTGGAGAAATGTAAACAGAATCCATTCTGTATCAGATATCTGATGTTGTGGAAAAGTGGAAGCCATGTAACGGTTGGATGGATGGATGTCATGGGAAGGAAATTGAATTGTTGCTCGCTGAAATGTTCACAGAAACATCTGAGATCAAAAAGTCACCCATCTTTCTTTTCCTCACTGTTGTGTTAACATGTCCTTTCTCCTTTCCTCCCTCCTTTCCACCCCCCCCCCCCCCCACTGAGATTTCTTTCTTGTTCAGGCTTGAGATAAAAACACACACACTGATCCTGAACAGAATAATGTGACATATCTCCAGGGTAACTTTGTCATGGCCTGTCATTGGTATCTTCCTTCCCCCGCTATAATGAAACCCCCCTCAGTGGTTGGATAACTGGCAGAAAAATTTGATAGACAGACAGACAAGATTCCTATATATATATTGCCACTGGACGTCTAAGTGTAGTTTGAGCTGTAATTGTAAATTGGCCTGACCTCATCTAAATAACAGATATATTCTTTATTGAGACAACATCAGAATTCTATGTACAAGAATTCTGCACATAGAAAATCATCCCTACCAGTCTGTCAGTACTGAAAATTTGTCAGATTATAGGCATGGTTTTATATGACTGAATGATACCCCATACCAAAAAAGAGGGCTGTTCCCTTTTGCATGTTATTTTTATATAGTAAACTTTTCCTATGAAGAAGCGTTATTTATGTAATCTCACATCATCCTCCAACTATAAAGTGATATAACCCAGGCATAGGATTAATATCTCAGTGAGAGCTGGACCCAAGACAGTCAACACTCAAGTTCAGTCTTGGCATACACATAGAAAGATAATAATTTCTTCTGTTAATTGTCATTAATTATCACTGTCATTCCCTATATTGTTATACTGTCATGATAGTATTTTATCATTCTGCATTTTCTACGGTAGAATTAATACATCAGGAGAAGGGGCGAAACATTTCTCTAAGAGTGACTATGGGTGGCATGAGTTGCCTCAAATGTGATGATGCTACAGAAGTGTTTAACAGGATATTTAAATACCTTGCAGTTTGTGCTCCTCAATGTCTCTGTACATTCCATATTTCTATTTCACATTTAAGAATAAAATCCCTTCAATAGTTCCTGGAGCAAATCTTCATTGGTTTCTAGAAAGAATAAGATATAGTACAATTATGAAGATCAAGTTATTAATTTTATTTGTATCCCAGGCAACATTTGTTAGGTGGTAGATTAGGCTGAGAGAAATAATGACTTGTCTATGGTCTCTTAATGAACATTATGGCTGATCTGGGGATCCACCAAACACAGGTCTCTCCAGGCTAAGTCCAACAAGTCTAAATACCAGCATATGGTACTTAGGCAGGTAGGCCAGTAAATGTTTAGAACCTGCTCCAACTGGGCTGTCCTCTCTACACACAGGGCCATTTACCACCATCTGCCTTGTGGGAAAGATACCAGAAAAAAGAAGGTGCCAGGCATTTGAAAGCCTGCTTACTCTGCCCATACTACCACCACAGGCAATCTATTGCCATCTGTTCTTTGGGAAGGTTTCTGATCACTCGTTGTATGCATGTGTATGTGTATTCATGGCTGTTGACATAAATTTCAAGCTGCCTTGGAGCAATTTGTATCCTGAAAAATGGGATCTCAGTAACTGATAAATCAGTAATTGTAAATAAATATAAACTTATTTTGTGTATTCTGTTTCTGTCAGGCCTCAGACTCTTTTTCATGTGACGTCTCCTTAAAATAAATGAAGGATATAGCTAAGTCCACATTCACATGTCCTTGCCCTGGCCCAGCTAAATAAGCTTCCATGTGCAAATCACTTTCGGAGTCAATAAGCAGAGGCCATACACACATTACCGGATTACAGATGACGTCTATTTGTGTGGTCAGTCTTTTGAAATGGGATGGGGAGCACTCTCAAATGGGCATCTACATGTACATCCATATTGGACAGCACCTTTGGTCCAGTAGCCAAGTGTACATTTCATTGAATTACAGCAAATCATATAAGTTTAGATGTGCAGCCTAATTGGCATCTGATTTATCTTCAGCTCCTGTTCCAAAAAGCTATATTTGTCAGAAGCCTGCTTCTTTTTATTGGTCTCCTGTGTTCATCTGGGATGCCTGGTTCCATGAGTACACTTCAGCCCATGTATTCAAGTGAGGAACTTCAAGGAATTTCTCCTGATGGCAGGGATTTAGGTTTTGAGGACACATGACCGAGGGTGCACATTTCCTGAGACCAGTTCTTCCAGCTCCAGTTCTCTAATCTGTGGAATGTGCACCATTTTATTTGTTTGTTAATTTTTACATCTTATTTTTCACTAAATAATGCAGTTAGTAATAAGTAGTAAGTAAGTTACTTACTAAATAACTTAGTGGTTAAGATGCCAGTTATAATGATTGGAAAATCAGAAGGTTGGCAGTTCAAGGCCTGGGTGCTGCATGATGGGATGAGCTCCTGTCACTAGTCCCAGCTTCTGCCAACCTAGCAGTTCGAAAGCATGCAAATGCAAGTAGATAGATAGGTACCACTTCTCAGTGGGAAGGTAACAGCGTTTGGTGCAGCCATGCTGGCCACATGACTGCCAGAGCAGTCCTCGGACAATGCTGGCTCTTTAGCTTAGAAACAGAGATGAGCACTGCCCCATACAGTCAGTTACAATGAGACATTCATGTCACAGGACTACCTTTACCTTTTAGTGCAGAGGTAGGTAAATTGCAGTCCTGGATTGTTGTTGTTGCCCTCAACACATCTAGAATCCCTGGATCAGTATTGTTGTTATTTTTCTTCAGTTTAAAAAGGGGGGTGAATTGCTGCTCCTGGAAGTATCCAGATGCAACACTTCGCCTTTTAAAAAGGTTACAAAGCCTCTCTGTACTTCTTAACATTTAAAAAAAGAAATACTCAGCTTTCACCTGATGAGGAGGCCACCACAACCACAGTGAAGGAGGAGGACAGATGTGCCCTTTTGGCCACCCCTTGCAGCCCCCCTACACTAGTGACATCAGGAGTGGGATGCCACTGGTGAGTTACATACACATTGTGGGTCACATAGAGCCACAGAACAGCACTGTCCTTCTGCCCCAATTGGTCTAATCTGACTTTATTTATTTATCTGTTAATTTATTTGCCAAAACAAGAAGACTCACTTTTTCTGATGCTTCCAGGAATTGTGACTTTCTAAAGCTTGGGTGAACAGCTGCAAAGAGGCCCATTTTTCTGCCTTGTGCTCAGACAGTGGGCTGCACTAGTGCATTTTAGCATGCCCAAAGTGACATGGCATCACTTCTGGCTGCCAGTTTGCCTGATTTTCAGCTTTTTGTTTATTTGTTTGCAGGAGGTTTGTGGATTTTAAGGACTTAGGGGAACCAGACCACTGCCCTTTTAGGTCACTATGGACAATTTTGGACAGTTTTGGTGGGGGGGGGAGTCATCTGAAATAAAACAAAATAAAAAATCTGGAAGATTTGAGGGTTTTGGCAACTTCTGAGCATCCCAAGAGGCACACTTAGGAGTCCTTTGGCAACACTTTGGCCATCCCTGCTCCAAAAAAGGTACAAGGAACAAAACAAAGGTATTATTTATTGAAAGGGTGTCTTTCCTAGTTTTCTTTAAAACTGTGTCTGAAATTCTGATCACTCTTGGTAGAAATTGGGACACATAGATGCACATGATACATGAGTCACATTTTCTTTTCCCATCCCTTCTTTTCTGTTTGGTGTCCATCACACCTGTACTTGATTCCTATTTGAAAAATAGAAAAAATTATATGTGGCTTTAGCTTAGAACTGAGCAAAGTGTAGATTTGTATGACCTGCTTTATTTTTTTAATTCAAACCATGCAACTTATAAGCAAAGCCTGATGCAAAGACATACAACTGGAGTTAAAGTATATGGAACCCAGGAATTGATTCTGAGCTGCAGAATTAAAAGGAATTTCCACACAAAAATTCATCCAGGGTTATCTCAAGCTGCTTTAATTTCAGCAGTATAATATAGAGAGAAGGATTACATTTATTATTGGAACAGGTTGAGTCTCCTTTAATTGAAATTCCCAAATCTCAAAATATTCCAAAATCCAAAATTGTCTACAAAGATGGCTGAGATGGTAACAACTTTGCTTTCTGATGGTTCAGTGTACACAAACTTGCACAAAAAAACGTTAAAAATATTATTTATAAAATCACCTTTAGGCCATGTGTACTGTATATGGTGTATACAAAACAAACATGAATGTCATATTTAGACTTGGGTCCCATCTCCAAGATATCTCATTATGTATATGCTAATATTTTAAAATCTGAAAGAAATCCAAAAGCCAAAACACTTCTGATCCCAAGCATTTTGGATAAAGGAGACTCAAACTACATTATTAAAAAAACAACTCCAAAACACAGATTCAGAAATCCTTGTTAATTACCTGCCAAGAGATCAATAAGAATATCCTGATGTACTTTGTGCCTATTTTTGCTTTAAATTAATATAGTGATCTGTCATTTTAAAAGTCGTTATGGTATTTATAATTCAAGAGTATTGGGAATTTGCCTGCATTACTTTTGAATGTTTCAAAGAACAATTTTCTTAATCCCAGTACTGAAACGTTCTAGGCCTAGTAGACAGTTTAGATGAGTAGCATTGACTATGCCATTTTCTTGTTTTGCACCAAATGCTGCACCCCACTCCCAGTCCCAAAGTGTGCCAAAAGATGTGATAGCCATCTTCATCTTTAATGAGAATGAATATTCTGCAGTACAATTGTTGAGCTCTAAATCCCTGAACAGATTTTCACTGGAGCACTAATGCTGAATTTAAACATTTGTTTCATGTTGCAAGTATATGAAGTATTCTATTCAAATGAAACAAAAAGCCATATCCAGCAGTATAATTTAAATTCAGTGGCAACCTATTATATTTAAGGGAAGAAGAATACCAGCAGGACCTTCCCTTTATTGCCTGACAAACATTTCAGATATTTTGAGCAACATACTGGGTTTTAAACAACCCAGGGGCATATTCCCCCATTGATGTAAGAGGCCTTCTTTGTGCAACATTATCACCATTTATTTTTTGGAAAGCAATACCATAGGATGATAAAGTAATGAAAGTGATACATAGTGTATTGTCTCCTATTCACTGCCTTTTTGGAGTGTTCATTCCTCACAAAAGAAAACAGTTTGAGTGTTTATAGAACAGAACCCTTTTTAAAAACTCATAATAAGACACAGTGTGGAGAAAATTGTCCAATCTTATTTTCAATTGTCCAGTAACTGCCAGGTCTTTAGAACTGTAGTAGGCACAACTCCCCCTCTCCCTCTATGACCATATAGTAGCTGCTAATAGCTCAACATTAAACAACAGCCAAAAGACTTCCTACAAGGCTAGCAAGATTTCTCAGGAAAGGAGCACATTACATGTGATGCCCTCCACCCTTGCTTCTTTGCAACGGAACTGGCCTGTTACACATCCCATGACCCCTCACGTCAAATCAAGCCCATCATCCCTGACTTCATTATCACTTCTTTTAGGAGAGAGAAGGTTTTTATTCTGACTTCATACTAATCAATATAATGGTACTATTTAGTTATTTCCTTGTGGTATTTATACTTGTCATATGGCCCAGATATGAAGTGCAGGCTCCCCTCCATTTTATCACAGTCATAAGTTAGACTCCTGTACCCTGAGTTCCACTCTCTTTAGGATTGGATGCCATCACTGATATCCTATAGCAGATTAAACATCTATCACAGCCCATGAAGAGGCACTTACATGTGAAAATCAAACTATTTTTTTTTTAAACAGGAGTAATGCAAAAGAATAAATACGTAGAGAGATGTTGTAGCACGTTTGAGGCTAACTGAACAAAAGAAATTGGCAGCATGAGCTTTCATAGACTTCAGTCTACTTCCTCAGACTAAAGTCTATGGAAGTTCATGCTGCCAATTTCTTTCTTTCAGTTAGTCTCAAAGGTGCTACAAGATCTTTCTACATACTGATTTTACAAACTAACATTGCTATATCTTTGAATTCAACCACAAAAGGATAAAGTTCACTTTTGTGTTCAGAAGCCTATGTTTACAAGACAAGCCTACTGTTCTTTCTTTTATACTGATGAATATTTGTGTATTGATAGAATGCTTCCTGTCCTAATATCCAACATTCTGAAGGCTCATTCCCCCATCCCAAAATACAATATACCTTATATAATCAAATATACAGGCATAAACATTTACATAGAACTATGGAACATCATCACAGTGACACTCCCAAGAGACATATTTGTTATGAATTGCAGAGTGATATGTTAGAATGTGGGGCGTACCAGCTGTGCAAGATGTGATTTAAATCAGGGGAGTACTGGAGAGGACAATCATGTCAACTTTTTTCCTTGCTTATTGTTTTTGCTTCTTCCCACCCATTTGTGCTGGGCTGGCCCTACCATCAGGCAAAATAATTCAAGTGGCAGATAGTGCGGACAGCAGTCCCCACCTATTTCTCCTGAGGTCCCTGGTTACTTTTTCTCTCAGAAGGCCCAGCTAGGTGTGCAGCACAATCTGTCTTGCACGCCATTAAATTAGTCTGCTGCCCTCAAGTGTGGTAGAGAAGCCTATTGCATTCCTAGTGCTGATGTAAGGCTGAACTACCAGTTGAGTCACAATCAATACATGGAATGGGGGAATACCATTTTTTCCTTTGCCTTGTGAAGAAAAATTACTTGGTTGGGTCATATAAACTGAAATGGGAGAAAAGCGTTTGAGGGACTAAAGGGCTGTACAGACAGCCCTAAAAGGGCGGTTTGCAGCCACCCGTTTTTGCCCCACAAGGCGGCTGCACCAACCAAACAGCACGGCCTCCGGGAGGCATAAAAAGAACCCGCTTCCAGCAGGTTCTTTCTGGGACACGCCCAGGGTGTGATTGGTGCCATTGCACACACCAATGATGTATGTGTGGCATGGTGCTGTTTGGAGGCTTCGCTGCATGTATGCCATCATGGTGGCCCCCATGTGGATGGGGGCGAGCCACGATGGTGTCAGGGGTGAGCAGTAGGGCTCAGTAGTATGCGGACGCTCCACATCCCCAAGCCTCATGACAATGCTTTTTGACCATCTGTATCAGGCCATAATTTGACATGGGGAGTACTGAGCAGAAGAACTATATAGCATTAATTTCCTTTTTTGCACCATGCCACCACCTCCCAAACACACACACACACACGCAACAATGTGACATGACTCATGCTCTAAGATGTGGCTAAGTGGCTGTCAGGTTTAGTCACAACACTTATTATTTTCAAAGAATGTGACATTTTGGAACCAAACAAAAGTGTAGGTGGTAATGACAACCCCAAAGACAATCACTGTCCTTTGTATATACTACTATACAAGCCTCTGTTGAATATTATGCTGATATATGTAGGATGTTGATTATTTTAGTGAAACAATTAATCAAGCAATGACTACACTCATGTGTTTAATTATAGTCTTTATGGTTGATTAATCTTTATAAGATGTGTCATTATTGCTTGTGGGATTTTAATTTTTTTTAATCCCCTCTGTTCCCAGAGCAAGGAAAGCCAGTGTAGAAATGCAGAAACAGATTTTTACCAACTTGTATGCTTCACGCATTTAAGAAAGAAACTTGGAAAGCCATTATTTTTGAGCAACAAAAATATTGGTTTGTTTACTGAAGCTGAAAAGCATAAGGAATGGTCACTACATATGCACTTTCATCGCAATTGAAGCAGAACATCAGGACTTTTCTTTTAAAATCATTAAAAACACAACTTTTTCACCTATAGATGGGGAAAACTTTTTAAGACAAGGAAATAAATGAAAAAGAGTATTCTCAAATGTTAGGAAACTCCAATGAAGAAAACCCTTGTAAAGGTCCTTCATCATTGGTGTTTTTTTTTAAATAAGTCATCAAATAGACACAAGGATTATATTCCTTGCTCAGCTGCCTCTCCAGTTTTCCACTCCTCTTTGCTCCTTGGCCCCAACCCTCTTCTGCCTGGCCATGCTAGCAGGAGGGGATAGCTATCAGCAGCTGTAATTGCCAGCCACAGGAAAATCTTCTTTATTTAGCTACTCCTCCACCCCACTACCTTTTATTGGATGCTACAGGGCCATGAGATGGTAGGAAAAAGTTGAGTTAGGAGAAGACTTTTTCCCTCCTGTAAGAACATGTTCAAAAACGGAGTTGTTTTTTTAAGACGTTTCTGCAGCTGAGGGGATATTGTTTAAAAATTACTCATTGCCTCCTGTGGAAACGAATAACTTAAACAGGCCTGTCATTGTTTTCAAAAGGACAAATAATCTTTTTTTCCCCATCGTCTTGAATATGCATAAATACTTATTGGTTAATGCTTATGAGGGACAATTTAGGGAGCTAAGTATATTCAACTGGGAGAAGAAATGACTGAGAAGTGACATGATAGCCATCTCTAATTATCTGAAGAGATGTCATGTAAAAGATGAAGAAAGCTTGTTTTCTCTTGCTCCAGAGATTAAAACACAAACCGGTGGGTTAAAACTCCAAGAAAAGTGGTTCCGCCTAAACTAGAAAGAGTTTCTTTACTATAAGAGCTGTTCAACAGTGGAATAGATTATGTAAGTGAGTGGTAGACTCTCTGTCCTTGGAGGTCTTTAAACAGCAGTTTGATATTCATCTTTCAGGAGTGCTTTAGTAGTATATTCCTGGATGGCAGGGGGTTGGACCAGATGGCCCTTTTTGTCCCTTTAAACACTAAGATTGTATGGTTCCATGGCCCATTACAAACAGACATAAAAGTACGGACTGGGTCCATGCTAGGGTTAGAAAGCGGCGTCACTTCTTGACACCCCTCACCCTAGTATGGACCGAGTCCGTACAAAATGGCGGCACCCTATGCACACGGGCGCCGCCATGACTATGTCACTACCGTGCTGCCTCTAAATGGGGCAGCGCGGTTGTGACATAGTGGGGCCGCGCGAGGGCGCCTAGGACGCCCTTTCTGTGGCCCCAGAAGGAGCTCCATTTTGGAGCTCCTTCCAGCTTTGCGTCACTGAGCACAGCCTTTACATGGCTGCACCAGCGACGCAAAGGAGAAAGGGGCCAAGCGGCCCCTTTCTCCTCCTCCCCGCTGCCGCCGGGTGTCCTTGGGGCTTGAAGCCCCAAAGACACCCCTTTCCTGGCCACAGGGAAGCAGCCTTTTGCAGTTTCCCCGCGGCCTGGAAAGCGGCGGATCGGGGCCTCCGAGGCTGCCGTTGTGGCAGCTGAGGCCCCGATCCAGTGGGGAAAGGGCCGGTTACAGGCCGCCCCAAATGGGTGGTCTGTAATGTGCTTATGATTCAGTGGTCCCAGTACCTGATTCCACAGCAAATTTTGAAGTGTAATATGTGAAACTAGTTCTCTGATGTTTGTCATTTAAGGGCATTAGTTCTAGAAGCAAAGCCTGCATTACTTTTGAATGTTTCAAAGAACAATTTTCTTAATCCTAATGCTGAAACTTTCTAGGCCTAGTAGACAGTTTAGATGAGTAGCATTGACTATGCCATTTTCTTGTTTTGCACCAAATGCTGCACCCCACTCCCAGTCCCAAAGTGTGCCAAAAGATGTGATAGCCATCAAAGCAAATAACAGAGGGGCGGGGGGAAGGAGAGAATGTAAGACTACAACTCAAAGAATCCCTCAGCCTATCAGTGATCCTCCTGCTGGGGTTTTCTGAGATGTACTCCAAAATGTAACTTAATATGAGAAAGCTATATAAATGAAATAATAATAATAATAATAATAATAATAATAATAATAATAATAATAATAATAATAATAATAATAATATAGGATTTATTTATATGCTGCCCAAACACTGGGAATCCAGGTAGCTTACAACAGAGGGGATAATAGATGGTTCCCTGCCCTCAGGCTTACAATCTAAAAAGACATGACACAAAAAGGGAAGGGAATGGTGAGGGGAGGGATCAATTACTAGGTGACACACTTGCTCAACTGCATCATAACCTTGAAGTTTATGATGTTCATAATTTGAACCAGGAGAGCATAGGCACAGAGTTATAGGATGGTCCCCTTCCTCCAGATGTTGTCCCACAGTTCTCCAGAAACTGTTGTTGTATACTATAGCTATAGGTGTGTATTGAGGTTTGTTAGGAGCATGTCTGTCCCAGATGCTTTATGTGGTGGTTTTGTTCCAATTGAAGAGCTGGTCCTGGGCTGAAGCTTTATAGAGCCAGATTGATTTTTACTGAATCACTGTGTCATCTGACAGGGTGCTGGGTCAATTTATGGAATTTGTAATGCTGCCCAGGTAATGCCCCTGGGTGATATAAGTAAGTCTGACATTTCCTTAGCAGACATACAAACTTGTTTGTATAGGATAAT
>NC_056527.1:67901845-67959402 GCF_019175285.1 Sceloporus undulatus | reverse complement strand
AATAATAATAATAATAATAATAATAATAATAATAATAATAATAATAATAATAATAATAAGGTGCTGGCCCTGAATGTTCAGGTTTAATACTGAGTGCTTTGAATATTTCACATCAGATTCTGAAAAAAGTAATTTTGGGTCTATAACAAAACAATGTAGCATTTCCATGCTGTATTTCATATATACATATTCTGTAAGGAATGGAGCCAAATCAATGTATTTTCTTTAAAATATTAAAATTAACATTTTTTAAAAAAATTACTAAAATATGTCATCTTTCCTCAAAGTTCATTTATAGATATGGTAGACTACAGTTCTCAATAATATCTGAAGGCTTCCAGATTGGGAAGGATGAAATATATGTAGAGGATTCAAGAATCATAGAATCATAGAGTTGGAAGAGACCACAAGGGCCATCCAGTCCAAACCCCTGCCATGCAGGAACTCTCAATCAAAGCATCTCCAACAGATGGCCATCCAGCCTCTGCTTTAAGGCCTCCAAGGAAGGAGATTCCACCACATTCTGAGGGAGTGTGCTCCACTGTCAAACAGCCCTAACTGTCAGGAAGTTCTTCCTAATGCTGAGGTGGAATCTCTTTTCCTGGAGCTTGCATCCATTGCTCCGGGTCCTAGTCTCTGGAGCAGCAGAAAACAAGTTAGCTCCCTCCTCAATATGACATCCCTTCAACTATTTAAAAAGGGATGGATCGGGGCTGGATCGAGGTCGAGGCATGAGGTTGCTGTGGCCCTGATCTGGCTAGGAAGGGGGGCTGGAAGTTTTTCCTTCAGGTCATCTGTCGAGCCCCTCAGTCAATAAAATAATGCCTCATAAGCATGACAGAAAATATTGTTTAGTTGATGGACAATTATGATTTATAATATCAAATGAACTCATAAGTTTTGATTCCCTCACCTGCACTGTATGTGTGTGCACTACTATTTGCACTTTTCCCCAAGCCGGATCCTGGAAATGAGGCCAGTTTTGTAAAATTGGTGCAGCCACAGCCGTAAAGTCATAAACTCACAAGCCTTGTCATTTCAAAGAACCTTAAATTTATACAGAGTAATTGTATTTAGCTTGATAGGCTCATTCATGTCCTTAAAGTTAATTGCCCAGTAAAACACTTTCAGGATCAAAGCCAAAGATAAATTTTCCAATAAAGCTCATATGATCTCTTTGCTGAACCTGCAAACTCCTCTCACCTTTCCTGACACTCTCATAACATGATTAGCTAAGTTTTGCATTGTCATTGACACGACATCATAAAGCCACCCATTTTCATTAAATGATAAGTCATGGATCCCCATGGAGGACTGAGAAACTGGACCAAAGTCACAGTCAAAGAAATAAAATCTAATGAGTTTGTCCTCATTTCAGACACAATATGGCCTCAGAGACACAGCATGTTGTCTGCCTATTTAGCTGCTCCTTCCATCTGGTGATGACTGAAGAATTCAAAGGCCTGAAAGAGATGTAGGGTAGCCAGTCCTGGGGAAAGTCTATGACAAAGGAGTTAGTAGGAGGCCATCAGACAAAAACCTTGACAAGCAGAATGATCCAGCTAAGGCTAGGGGGTACCTTGGGAGCAGCACATGAAGGCAGAATATTGGACACATTTGTCTGCAAACTTTGCCAATTGAGAATTCTGCAAAACTCTTTGCTCTTTTGTTCATTCCACGCCCCCCCCACGCGCGCCCCCCCTGAAAAAAGATTCTTCTTGGTGGATTTACTTTTAAGGAAGGATTAGATAAACTGGTTACAGAAGATATGATTCTATGTAGGGCTATTAACAGTAATGCTAAGTTGATAGAATTCCCATAGCAGCTTCCTTCTAAATGCTGGATGTTAAGGCCCAAGAACAGGAGAGGCAACTGTCTTCATTATTAATTTGTGAAATAACATAGTCCCCACCACATATAATATGCACAGATTGGAATTAAGTCCCCCCCCCCCAGATTTTGCACTTCTTGAAATGAACCTCCTTGTGCAATGCCTTTGCCTTGGGTGTGGAAGCTGACCCAAAGGCTCCTTAGGTCGCCTTGGTTGATGATCTCCGTCTGTGCATTGACAGGGGAAGTGTGGCCCTGTTGGTGCTCTTGGACCTCTCAGCAGCCTTCGATACCATAGACCATGGTATCCTTCTGGAACGCTTGAGAGGGTTAGGAATCGGGGGCACTGCTTTGCAGTGGTTCTGGTCCTATCTCTCGGGTAGGGTCCAGATGATGTCGCTTGGGGACAGTTGTTAGTCCAAGAGGGAGCTCAAATCGGGTGTCCCTCAAGGCGCGATACTGTCTCCAATGCTATTCAACATTTACATGAAGCCGCTGGGTGAGATCATCCGGAGACATGGGGCGGGGTGTTATCAGTACGCTGATGACACTCAAATTTGCTTCTCTCAGACTGCTTCGGTGACCAAGGATGGCATCTCCCCTCTGAATGACTGTCTGAATGACTGACTGTAATGGATTGGATGAGGGAAAATAGACTTAAACTGAATCCAAATAAAACAGAGGTACTCGCTATAGGCAATCCTAATCCGGGAATGGTGATAAGCTCTCCAGTTCTGGACGGGGTCACACTTCCCCTAAAGGACTGTGTTCGTAGCTTGGGGGTACTCCTGGACTCGTCGCTTCAGCTGTCATCTCAGGTGGATGCGACAGCCAGGAGTGCCTGTTATCAGCTTCAGCTGATACACCAGCTACGACCCTTCCTGGAACGGGAAAACCTAGAAACGGTTGTACATTCACTGGTAACCTCTCATCTCAATTTCTGTAATGTGCGCTACATGGGGCAACCCTTATGCCACGTTTGTAAGCTACAACTGGTCCAAAATATGGCAGCCAGACTGGTTACAGTGAGTTCGAAATTTGATCCTATTACACCTATCTTAAAATCCCTACACTGGCTGCCTATTAGCTTCCAGGCACAGTATAAGGTGTTGGTCATTACCTATAAAGCCCTGCATGGCTTGAGTCTGGCTTATCTGAGGGAACGCCTCTTCCCATACAATCCTTCCCGCACTCTCAGGTCCTCTGGGAAGAATCTCTTGCAGTCTAAGAAAACCAGACTGGTAACAACTTCCCAGAGGACGTTTTCTGTTACCATTCCAAAAATCTGGAATGACCTGCTGGAGAAGATCCGCCATATAACATCTTTGGAGGCCTTTAAGAAGGCAATAAAAACAGATCTCTTCCGGCAGGCCTTCCCAAATTGACCTCCTCGGAATGTTTACTCTCCAGTTGGGAACTGTCGTTTTTAATGGTATTTTAAGGTGGGAGGGAGATAAGGATTTGGATTTTATATGTTTTGCTATGTTTTTTACTTGTGGCTTGTTGTGTTTATTTTTATTGTTCTTATGTTTGTTGTTACCTGCCTCGATCCATTACAGGGAGAGGCGGGATACAAATAAATATTAGAAGTAGTAGTAGTAGTAGTAGCAGTAGTACAGCTCCTCCCTGGTCACTAAGTAGCCTCTCGTGTACACTGAGGTCCCATATTGCTGCCCTGGTGCATGCAGGGAAGCAGCGGTAGCAGCTTCTGCACTTTTCTCCTGACGGAGATTTTCTTTTTCTAATCTGAATGTGTAAGGGCACTTGGATGGCCAATCAATAGTTGGGGAGTGGAAGAATTTGCATCCTCCAGTTGCCCTTGCATGCCCAAATAATAACTAATTGTTGCATCCATTCTCTCCCCACCCCAAGCACCTGTATAATTCAGCTAGTGCTGATTTATGCTATTCCACAAATTGCCCAATAGGAATTTGGCCCCAATATATCAAAAGATATCTAATGAGAGAAAATACATATTTCAATATGATTGCCGTGAACTGCCTCCCCTCAGTTTACAATATCATTTTCAGGAGGTAAACAGGGGTAGCACATGTTAATTGTCAGAGGGTAGGAGTGAAAATGTTTGAATTGTTGTTTCAGTGAAGTAAACACTGCATAATTTGGTAAAGTGGTCAGCTACTATCTTCCTTCCTACGTAAGAAAGAGGGAAAGCAGTGAGTTAGAGAGCTAAATATTTACCCAGATTATGTTTGTTGGAAGCTGTCAGGCAGTCCAGGCAACCAGGTTACTCTGCAGCATCTGTATACAATATCCCTATGTAAAGCCTCCCCTCCTCAAAACAATGTGAAAATGCTCTCAGCTTAAAGAATGAGTGGACAGGATCACTGTCCGTTCCTTTTTTGATGGATTGATCTTGTTTTGTCAAATACTGTAAGAAATCCAATTAAAATGTGTCAGTGTGTGTATTTGGAATTCATGGGGAAATGGAACAGAACAGAAAAATGTGTAAAAACATATAAAAGTCACACTAATCAGGAAAAGACAGATTTGCCCATTCCTAGTATCCTCATAGATAGTGTGTGTGTGTGTGTGTGTGTGTGCCTTGAAGTTGTTTGTGGGCTTATAGCAACCACATGAATTTCATAGGATTTCCCTGGGCAAGGAATACTCAGATATGGTTTTGCCAGTTCCTTCCTCTGAAATGTAGCCTATAACACCTGGTATTCATTGACAGTCTCCCATCTAAGCGGTAACTAGGGTTAACCCTGCTTAACTTCCCAGATCAGATGGGATCTTGTGTCTTTAGGATATTTATATGGTTTGATAACCGGTCCACGCTTATCTATTTTATGACAAAAAGAAAGTTCATAAAAACTGTGTAAATCATGTAATTTGCAGAACGTTATTATACGTATGGAAAAAATTGAAACCTCGTTTATGTTATCGGATCCCTCAAATCTGCTCACCACACGAAGCTTTCTTTGGAAAAGAAAGCATTCCAAAGCTTAAATGGTTGAGATATAAAGATTTAATTAAATCAAATATGGAGGCAGAAGAACTTAAATCTCAAGAGGAGTTGAGACAAAATGAGATTGAATGTCATTTGGTATCTTTACAGGCAGCTTAGGGAAAGATGGAAGCTTGATAGAAAGATGACTGGAATCAATAAGAATATTACAGAATGGGAAGAGATAATAAATAAGGGGAAAAGAAAGTTGATAACAAGGTAGTATAAATTGTTACTGACATGGGAAACAGAAGAAGAGATAATAAGAGAAAGCATGGTACGCTGGGCTCAAAATATGGGCAAGAACCTAGAATATGCGAAATGGGTAAATGTATGGAAATCCATGAAATATACTGTTAACCAAGATTTGAAAGAAAACATTTATAAAATGACCTATAGATGGCACTTATCGCCACAAAAAATAGCATTTATGTATAAAAACAGTAGCCCACTCTGTTGGAGATGTGAAAATAAGGTTGGAACATATTTTCATATGTGGTGGTCGTGTAGGAAGGCAAAAGAATATTGGTTAAAAATATATAAGGTAATTAATGGAGACCTAAAGATACAAATCGCTCTTCAACCTGAAATTTTTCTGTTAGGAATGGTAGATGTAGAACTGGAGAGGTTATGTGGTAAACTAATATTTAACTTGTTGACTTGTGCAAGAATTGTTTTCGCCAAATCTTGGAAATGTAAACAGATTCCTTCAATAGAACAATGGCTGATCAAACTACTGGAAGTCGCGGAAATGGACAAAATGACATCCTGGATGAAGGACAAGAATGAAGAACAAGCAAAAAAAGACTGGGAGATTTTCTATGTTTATATAAGAAAAGAATGGAAAAATATTTACTTAGGATAAGCAACGGAATAAAACTGGATTATTAATCTAAAGGAAATAATAGATATAAGGTAAAATAGGTTATGGCAAGATCATAATAATGAGTTAGACATGTTAAAAGAACTCCTCAAGTTATTAAGATTTGAAGGCTAAGCATGGTCTCAAAAAATTAAATAAATATATTTCAAATTTAAAGAACAAGAATAAGAAATACAGATGGAGGATTTACGAGACCAATAGAAGCGGAAGGATAAGATTAGAAATAACAACAAAAGATAGAACCGAGATATAAAGTTTAGGTAATTGAGAAACCAAGTAGTAGGAAGTGAACTTGATGTTATATGTATTTTAGTATATATTGTCGGAGAGACTACGTTTTATGTTTGGTATCAACTAAAAAAGCTTTTAAAAGGATACCTTGATAAATTACTCACTTAAAAAAGTAATTGAATTAATAGAAGAAAATACAAAACAGATGTATTGTGAACAAAGAAAAGGAAAAAGAGCAGATTTGGCTAATATTGTTCATAGTATCGTGCAAGATGAGATAGCATTAAATGTAATATAAGTATTTATTGTATGTATGTATATTGTGTTATAAAGGCAATGTGTATATGTATATGGTGGGTTACATGGTGTAATGTAATGTATTGTATGTCAAGTGTAAAACAATTAAAAATTAATTTAAAAAAGGATATTTATATGGTTTGGCTATAACAGGGACAGAGAACATGCACTGCAACTCCCATCATTTCCCACCACAGGCTACTATGGATGACACTGATGAGGGTTAAATTCAATAGCATCTAGAGGGGTATACATTTCCAACACTGATGAGCTACAGCTTGCTCTTTTAGCTTGGTACTAAACAAGGCAACTGATGATGGTAACTGACATGAAATCATCCAGATTTGAGAAATGTTCACATTATTGCTTCCCTTAAGTAGCTCCAGTATTTCTCTGCATATCACAACCATGTTGAATTTAACTATGTGTAAACATCTCCCCCAAAACTGTGAGATGGGTGCAGAGAGAGTGACATTGATCCTCTATATTTGGATGTGATGTAATTAGAAGCTGTTTGGGTTTCTATTTCCTTCTCTCTGTGTGTTTCTTTTTAACATCTCAGAGTACTCTTGCAGGAAGGAAAATGAGGCATTTCCTGTCAAATATTCACTGAGCTACATGTTCTGAGAGAACAATAATAATATCAAAGAGGCCATATGCCAACCATTTTAATTTTAACCACAGCATGTTTGTTGACTATGAATTTATTTATTGCAGCTTTGTTAAATACCCTTATTCTCAATTGGTGGCCACATAAAATCACAGATCTGAAGCAGTAGGAGGCATTTGAGGGTTTTACTTCAAAAGTTGCAATTACTTTTGATAGCCTTGTTTTCTACTGATATTAATGACTCATTCTCCAATACAAAAGACACTGCTTAGTGCATATGCACCATAATGTTGATCAGTTATGAATGACTTCTCACTCTGGCAAGGCCTGAAATTGCAGATGAATTGACTTAGAATGTGCCCAGCTATTTACACCAAATTTGGAATGAGCACCACTTACTGCAAGATTATTCGAAAGTTTAACCAAAGGTCAGAAAAAATAATTTTGCTGCTACAATTCCCTATCAACCTAGCTATGTGAGTGTAATCCATATAAGTGACTTTCTCACACTCTGAACCAGATCCTGCCATGCACATTTCTCAGAAACCAAAGGAGACCAAGCAGAACTTGCAGTAATAAAGGAGAAAGAAGGTTCTGGTCCAGATAGGCTTTTGGTCTGATCTACAAGATCTGCTACATTGTTGCATAAACTGTGAAACTTATTTGGTGAATTTGGGTCAGTCAGCAGTCATCCCAGCCCAAGACAGGATTACCAGAAGTTATAAAATGGAGAAGAGAGTCAAGCAGACTTATCTGAGTGACTTGAAAAACTACTGGAAGATAAATGTAACTGGTCAACAAACAACTTGCAGAATTCAGTTTTCTTAAGGAAGGTCTTTGTACACAATATGTGCCCACACATGCATTCATACAGACAAACAGGACCTCTTCCAGGGTAAGCCATAGAAGCACTATCCAGTTTTAAATCTGCTTTAAAGATAAGAACTCTAAGGAAAGAGAGCAGGGACCTTGAGAATATCAATCAACTTGTGCCTAGACAGCAAATGGAGCAGGAATGCATGGTCTTCACATTATGGTAAGATATATTTCATTTTTATTTCAATTATAGTAATTATGTTTTAAATTGAACATGTGTTTGTGTGTGCATGAACGTTTTATGCAGATATGTGTCCTCTTTTGTCCTTTTTCAATGCTGCATCTCCTTTTTTTTATGATGATGATGTATAAATAACCACTCTAATCCAAGTATGGATGGCCTGCATAATTGCACTTTTTGAAAACACCTAATGATTGCTTGCAAATGTACAATGTTTACTAACTACTACTTTTCAAGATTGTCCTAAAGTGGCTGTTCAAAAAAAACAACAAAGCAAACAAAGCTCAAATCACTGAGTATGTATTCTAATGCCTAATTCTCACTAAAGTGGCTATGTTGTGACTGGGTTGTACTAGTTCAGAATGCAAAGAGAGCTTATAGGATGGAATGTTCATTAGCAAAAAATTTCTTCTTCACATATGATAGAAAGTTTTCCAGCCGAGCCTGAGCCTTCTCTGTATCATGCTGGTTTTCTATGTGAAGGATGTTTATTTTCAGTTTTATTTTTCAGTTCAGTTGGAAAAGAGAAATCACCCAACCTAAGAGCCTGCATTCACGTTTTATTGAAAAATTTTTTGTAGTCTTCATCCCAAAATGAACTGGATGATTTCTCTTTTTCAATGGAACCAAAAGACTTTCCCCCTAACAGATGATTTCACATGGCCTTTCTTCTTTAGACAGATGTTAGGTGCTTATCATGTGGCTTATGAAACCAGCTTATTCTCTATCTGGTTTAAGGCTTAATTTGGGTGGCATCCTGATCTTATCATAAGCTTTTTACTGCTGAATTTGCCACCCAAATACAGCTTGAGTCCATCCCTGCTTGCAGAGTGGGTCTATTCCTGCTTGCTCCTTGTGACGAACTGACTTACAAACCAGCCAATCAGAAGCCAGAGACCCTAAGCCAATCAGGTGCTGGCTGAGGAGTTTTAAGATTCTGCTTGGCAGTTGGGTTGAGTCAATTAGGGTTTGGAATACTGAGGGATGAAGCTGGAGTTCAGTGGGGGGGATATAGTTAGGATCAGAGACTGAGGGAACAGTATTTTGATAATAGACCAAGGAAGGGTCTGTTAGGTCCAGAGAGAGACAATATTAGTTCTGGAGAGTCTAGAGAGGAGAGACTCAGTGTAACCAGACTCAGAAAGAGGGGTTTGGGTTACATAATTTCTTGAGTGATAGTATAGCCTGTGTGGCTGAGTTACTATTAGAAAGTTAAAACCAGAATTGTATATATGCAACAAAAGAAGACAAAGGCCGGTTACAGACCGGCACTTGGGACATCCGCAGGACGTCCCATTTTAAAAAAGGGGCGTCTCTTCTAGACGCCCCTGGCTCTAATACGGACTCTGTCCGTACAATATGGTGCCGGCTGTTCCACACGGCCGGCGCCATCTTTACGTATCAGACGCATAGCGTCCAGACGTGTCACGGTGCTAATGATGTCGCGAGTGCGCCAGTGGCGCCTCGCGACGTTATTGGGGCACCGCAGAAAGAAGCTCCATTTTGGAGCTTCTTTTTTGCTCCGCAAGGGAGCCGCGCAGTGTGGCTGCGACGGCTCCCTTACGAAGAAAACGGCGGCGGCGGCAGACCACCTTAAAGCGGTGCTCTATAACCCGCCATTGTAACAACTTCATGTCAAAGTTACCTTTGCCTATTCTGTGTTAAAATAAACTTTTACTCTTGTTTAACTATCCACTTGGCCTGTGATTTAACATCCATCCACGCTACTGACCTTTAAAAACCCACAGGGGTGTTGGGTCACAAAGAAGGAAAGAATTGTGAGGTGGTGGGGAAACGTTACACTCCTCCCAGTTCTTTTTGGATCTGAGAGTTTTCTGATTTAATAAAATGGCCACCAGAGCTGCTCTGCAAGTGGTGATGGACCCGAGCTGTATTTGGGCAGCAAATGTGGTGGTAAAAAGCTTGTAATAAGATCATGATGCTGTCTGAATTAAGCCTTAAACTGGATAGAGGTAAACCAGTTTAATAAGCCAAGTGATCAGCTCCTTTGGACTGCCCTGGAGAAGGGTAGATGGCATTGTAAAGTGATTAGAAAACTCTTAGATGATACATAAATGGAATTAAATCAAATCACAACAAGCATCACCAAAAACCAGTTCAGCTTAACATATCAAGGAGAAATCCAATCTGAACCTTCTTTCCAGAAATCTTTGGGTCTTGTAGATTAAACTCACAACCATCATTGGATAGGGATGTATTTAGACTTAGGATCACATTTCAAGGGTAGGAGTAATAAAGACTACAGGCTACATGTGGCCATGCAGCCTCTGTCCCCTCAAAACACCATGATACAAAACTGTCCCCTCAAAACACCACCCTCAAGTGCTCCAAAACCAGAGGGGAAAATGTGTAATAAACTACTTGTTTTCAGATGCAATTTACTTCAGTTCAAGAGTTTGATGGGACTTTTGATGGGACACCCCCAAAACAGCAAGAAAAGTATTTTGGAAACCCCAAAATATTGGATATTATCGCACAGCCAAGTTCCACCAGGTTAGGCATAGAAAAGCTTGTTTTTGAAAAGCTGCGAGAGAAGTCCAGAGAAGCCTGAGTTGCATATGGGTTGCCTATTTCTCCTTCCACAGAGCAGTGTGATAGGATCCATCTTTGAGGTTTAGATCCCAAGTCTATCCTGGTAGTACTTTGCTGTGTGATAATCTCCATTGTTAGGAGATTATCATATCATGATTATAATGTTATAATCTCCATTGTTAGCCTAGGAGCTTACAGGCATTCTGTTGGATGTTATCAGGGGATCAGAGAAATATAAAACAGACGTTGGATCTCTGAAGCATGCCCACCATTTCTTATTTAAAATTGTGCTCCCCTTGGAATTTCTCAGTAATTTCACTCAAATTTATTTCAATCCAGGTGAAATACTGCTGGGTGACCTAATTCAAGCAGTTAAAGCAGTACAGCCTAGCAAAAATTTTACGCTGAGACAAATTTGGAGACCTTGTTTTGGACTGTGACATTCGGAAATGTTAAAGTAGAATGTTCACTAGCCACACTTGCTGAGGGATTCAAGAGATTGTCTTTCAAAAGTACCTTTCCAAACTTTACATATTACCTGTATATTAGTATAAGTGGCCCCACCTAGGATTGTTTTTGTGCTGCTCCGGAGCTCCCCAGGGATAAAAAAAAAAATCTCCAAAATATTTTCCATCCAAAATGCACTCTAAAGAATTATGGAAGCATTATGTTCCCCGATGCCATTTTTGGCCTGGGGAAATTAAAAAATTAAAACTTTTATTTATATCCTGCTCTACTGTAGCGAGACAATCAGAGCGGCTCAAACTAAAACGTCCATATACAATATAATACAGGTCTTTAAGGTCCTCTGGGAGGTTGTAGTTAATCTGGTCTTTAAAGGTTGCAATAAATTCATTCCAGAGGACCAGAGTGTATGGGTGGGTTGCATGGAAGTAGATGATCCCTTAAATATGTTGGACCCAAGGCTTTAAAGGTAATAACATCTTGGACTGTGCCTGGAAACTAATAGGCAGTGGAGTGAAAGCATTTTAAAAACCAGAAATGACTTCTGGTCCCTTCCTGTTTTGAAAAAAAGACCTCTCCTGGATCTAAAGAAATGATGAAAATGCCCCCCACAGCTTCCTAGAGGGTGTTAGCAGCCACTGGTGGAGCAAAATATTTTTTGTGGTGGTTTGTGGAGGTAGTGTAGTACCCAAGGTCTCCTAAGCATCTAATGTGCCCCCTACCATCCCACAGCTGTTCAACCCTGCCCTAGTTGGACAACAGCTTGTTTTTAGCAAGAAAAAGAACAAGCTTGTTCTCTCAAACTGGATTATGCTTGGTCTAGAAAAAGCAAAAAAAGGTTGTAATCGTTCTATACCCAAATGATTCCTGCAAGTTTAATGTGATCTCTTGGTCTCCAGCAGCCTCTCTACCTGGAGACATTGCATATATTCTAAATGTCGAAAACACAGTGCTACACTCTGCCAAGCCAATCAAATGATGGATGATAAACAGTCAAAGTGACAATTATTTTCTATGCAACTGGTTTTAGGATGTCAAACAGTGAGTTTACAACTTGAAAATGCATTGAAAATCTGTCTTTATTTATTTTATTTATTTGATTCATCCTGTCTTTCTTGAAATAATGGAACTCAAGGGGCCATATTTTAAAACAATGCATATTAAAACTATACAAAGTAATTAATAAAAGTATAAATAAAAGAGTTATTTTTAAAGTGATTGAACAATTTATAAAGTTAAAACATTAAATATTTAGAACATTAATTTTTTATTAAAAGACCATATATAAATCTAAGAGACTTATCACATGAAAGCTGAGATACAGCAAAACAGAAGTGGCTTTCTCCTTGACCTTCTGCATGCTCTCATAGCACTTCTGTTCTCCTTCCAGAGGGAGATGGTCATAAAAGTGTGCCTTGTGCCAAACTGATTTGTCCAGCATGACAAGATACACTTTTATATCCATCTCTCTGAGGAAGAGAATGAAAATGCTTTGCTGGCATGCAGAGAGGCAAGGAGAAAGATGTTTCTATCTTGTATACCCATGGTTACATAAGCCATGGTAAGGCCAAAAAACACAGGAAATAGGAGGTATTTGAAATGAGGTTTTTATCTAGATAACACATTATTCAGAGGTGAATGGGTGTTTTGTCTGTTACTGGGATTAACTACAGCTAGGGGTTATCAGGCAAGTTCTGGCTTAGGTATTTATAAGGATAGAGGGGATCTAAATTGTAGATCATTGATTTGTCAATAGTCAATATTCTGGTGGAGCTGACTGGTGAGAATGTACAGCTGTGAGAATGTGAGGCAAGGTTGGAAGTTTGACTCCTAAAGTATGATGGATCATCTTCTGGAATGACTTTTGGGATTTGCTGGAGCATGAGCTATGAAGGTCTAAGCATGAGCTGTGGAAGCCTAAGGAGAAATCAGGGCAGTAGAAAAGCTTAGAAAGAAGACACAGGATGGAGTGTGGAACAAGTCATCAGAGTGATGGGACTAGAGCGGAAATCACAGAAGAAAGTGAGGCCAACTTCCATGCAGAGGAGGAGAAGAGAAGGTTAAGAGGTGATATGATGGCCCTGTTTAAATACTTGAAGGGATGTCATATTGAGGAAGGAGCTAACTTGTTTTCTGCTGCTCCAGAGACTAGGACCCAGAGCAATGGATGCAAACTACAGGAAAAGAGATTCCACCTCAACATTAGGATGAACTTCCTGACAGTAAGGGCTGTTCAACAGTGGAACATACTCCCTTGGAGTGTAGTGGAATCTCCTTCCTTAGAGGTCTTTAAACAGATGCTGGATGGCCATAATAATAATAATAATAATAATAATAATAATAATAGTAATAATAATAATAATAATAATAATAATAATAATAATAATAATAATAATTTGTATCCCGCCTCTCCCAGTATTGGATTGTAACAACAAACATAAGAACAATAAAAATAAAACACAAGTAAAAACATAGTAAAACATATAAAATCCAATTCCCTATCTCCCTCTCACCTTAAAATACCATTAAAAATGACAGTTCCCAACTGGAGAGTGAACATTCAGGTCAGTTTGGGAAGGCCTGCTGGAAGAGATTCATTTTTATTGCCTTCTTAAAGGCCTCCAAAGATGTTATAAGGCGGATCTCCTCTGGCAGATCATTCCAGATTTTTGGCCATCTGTTGGGGATGCTTTGATTTAGATTTCCTGCATGGCAAGGGGTTGGACTGGAAGGTCCTTGCGGTCTCTTCCAACTCTGTGATTTTATGATTTAACCAGCATTGTTAGTAGTTTTAGTATATTAGGAAGACAGGTAACAATAGATAAACTTGCACTATAATAGTAATCCTCGGCTGAGATGCTGCATGGGAATTGTAGTAATGATGATCTAGCTAGGATCCATCTACCAATCTGACCACATGTTAGATGTCAGACAGATACATCAACCAAAGCAGTTCTGAAGTGCTGATGAGAGGTTGCTGCGTGATGACCCAGTCTTTCAAGGAGTTAAATTAATATTTACCATTGTTGAAAAAGTGTCCTAAGTGCTTCTGCTGTTTGTTTTTCACTCTGAAAAAGACAAAGAAAGTCATGAATTGGCTGTCTTGTTGGCCACAGTGCAGCTACTGGAAGGTTTCAAGACAGAAACATAAATGACCTCTTCACATGATATCATAGCCAGGAGCAATAGTAAAATGAAAACCAGTTAGATTTAATGGTTTCTTAAACTGGAGAAATCAACCTACAACTCTTTGGACCACTATGGCAACATCTCACCATTTCCATTGCAAAGTTTCTAGGTCTTCAGGATTTTTTTTTTCACTTGCCTATTTTCACAAAACATCCAGGATATGGCTGGCTAAATATATGGCACAGCTTTTATGATTTCCATAAGTAAATTGGGAAGAACTATGTCTGCACTGGCTGTAAGAGATACACAACTTTTTAATGATTTGTAAATGGTAGAAATCTAAAAGAGTTATGGAAATGGCTTGGGGTAATCTCAGTGTATAGAAATCCAAAGGTTAATGGAGAAATAATACTCTAGTCTCATTGATAAAAAAATAGATAATAACTTTTGAAATAATTTAGAGCAAACTTTGTGTCAATAATTTTGCACAGGGCAACTGCGGTGTTGTCATTGTCAATTTGTACAATTGCCTTAAAGAATAAATTTTGGAGCCAGCTAAGCACTTAAAGTCATATTGTATTGGTTGATGGCTGTGGTGGCCTGTATTTTTCTTCTTTGAATTGGTAACTCAAAGGTCAGAAAAGTTTAATTGGTTTTGATAAACTCCTGTATTAATGATACTTTAGTTACCAACAGTAAATATAACACTGCCTTCTGTATTTGAAAAGCAGGTGGAAATAAACTTTAAATAATCATGTATCTGCAATTAGAGAAGCTCATTGTCTGCCCATTCTTTTGTACGTAAATTATCAACACTACAATGAATATGAGAATTTAACATGGATGTTAAGTGGTGGTTATTTTAGGTAATGTTTAGAAACATTTAAGTATCTATCCAACAGGATTACCAAAGAATGACTTTCTTGGTATTTGCTTACACAAAGGTTGCAATACATTTTCTTTGTTTGTAAGATAAAGTAGTTCTAAATGGGTTCATATAGGGGTTCTGCATTATGAGCGTTTGGCTAAGATTGCCTTCTCAAGCATTTTTGAAGGATATTCAACAGCTGCCAACCCCCATTGACTGACTTCATTGGAATGCAGTGAGCCTGGCATGTTATAGATTTATTTCCAATTTCCAACCACTCTTTGCTTAAAATAGTGTCCCCAACTTCTCAGAGTGGATGAATTGAACACTCCCTCTCCAAATTCCAACTGAAAGCAAAACTCACTTTGAATAATTTTGCAAAGATGCCATTTTTTACATCTGTATTTGGGATCTAGGGATTTAACCTTTTGTTGTCACGTTTAGCTAACTAAAATCTGTCAACAAAAATGGAAAACAAAACAACAGTCCATAAATTGGAAAGGCTCAATATATATTCCAGTCCCCAATTAAGGGGACATCAAGGATTGCAGTAACCATAGGGCATTAATTGCATTAATTCCCCTGCATATAAAATGATGATCAAATTCTTCAAGACTTTTACTATATAAGGAGGGATACATGCCCGATGTCCAAGCTGAGTTAGGGAAGGGAAAAGGCACTAGGAGTCATATTACAAACATAGATTGGATAATGAAACACACCAAACAATTTTAGAAGAAAATCAGCCTATGCTTTACAGTAACAACCTTTGATTGTATATAACATGAAAAACTATGGATTGCTCTTAAAGAAAAAGATGTGCCACGAGATTTGATTGTCTTGATGTGTACTCTGTACTCAGGAAAAGAGGCTACAGTCAGGATAGAATACAGAGAAATGGGATGGCTACCAATTGATAAGAGGATAAGGCAATCACCTTATGTTTTTAACTTGTATGATAAACTCATCATACATAAAGCAGGATTAGAATAGGAAAAAGGAGCCATGAAAATTGGAAGAAGAAACATAAATTAAGTTATGCAAATAACACCATGCTACTAGCAGAAAATAGGAAAGGCTTAGAAGAATTATTGAAGAAAGTCAAGGAAGAAAGTACAAAGGCAGATCTACAGTTGAACATTAAGAAAACCAAAAATAATGTCCACAGATGATTTACATAACTTTAAAGTAAATGATGAAGAGTCTAAAATAGTTCAAGATTTTCCATAACTTGGCTCAGTCATTAATCAGAATGGAGACTAAAGGCAAGAAATCAGAGGAAAATAGAAGTTGGAAGGGCAGCTATGAAATAACTAGACTAGATTCTGAAGTGAAAAATGTATCTTTGGATACTAAAGTTAGGATTGTCCATGCCAATTTCACAGTTGTGAATGCTGGACAGTGAAGAGAGCTGATAGGAAGATAACCAGCTCACTAGAAATGTGTGGTTCTATGAATACCATGGACTATTAAAAAGACAAATATATGGTTCCTAGAGCAAATCAAGCCTGAACTATTCCTAGTAGCCAAAATGTTTAAACTGAGGCTGTTGTACACTGGACTAGAGATGTAAAATTTTTGGAAATTTTGAAGCCACAAAAAAACTTTTTTCTCTGTTTTCCCTCCAGAAAAAAAATGCAACATTAGCATTTTACAGATTGAAAGTTACTCTGTTACTTTAGGAACATAAAATATGACAATGTACGATTGTTTCTTACAGTCCTGGGTTACTTTAAGATCTTCAACTACTACTATTCTTTGAAGAGTTTCTTTATTTTTTAAAGTAATTTTTCAAAGGAGATCACAACTCCACCCCACCAAATTTTACTTCAGAGCTTCAGTGTCATTATTTTATTCTTTGCATTTTTTCTACTTGCTTCTTCTTGAAAATTTCAGTTACAATATGAGTAGCTTTTACATGTTTTATAACTCCTTTTGCTTGTCTATAGATCATTTGAAGGGTGCCAAGTTTCATAATATCATTAATAATAAATAATAAACTTTATTCTTGTACCCTGCCTTTCTGCTGCAGCAATCAAGGTGGCTTACATGACTAGAATATGTTGGAATAATACATACTTTCAATAAATAAATTGACCCCCCTTTGAAACGGGGGGGTCAACTGTATTAAATAATACAGTTTAAAAATTAAACCTGTTCAAATGACAACAACTTTCTAGTACATGCAGTGGTTACATAAAGTAGGAAAAGTAGAGAGATTGAACTATTAAGAAGCACGTTTAGCCCATCCTATTGCAGTAATATGTGGATACTTATCCATTATGATCTCAAATGCTGCTTTCATATTGCTGGTATTGTCAGTCAGCAAAGTGAATAGTTTACTACTCCCAATTTTCTCTAGGACTTCACATGGGCGGGTTATAAACCGCCGCTTTGAGGCGGTCTGCCGCCGCCGCCGTTTGCTCCGTGCGGGAGCCACAGCAGCCACACCGCGCGGCTCCCGCACGGACCGAAAAAGAAGCTCCAAAATGGAGCTTCTTTAAGCGGCACCTCTATGACGTCGCAAGACGCCAGGGGTGGGCTCGCAATGTCATAGATGCCGCAACACGTGCGGACGCACAGCGTCCAATACGTAAACATGGCGGCCCCCATGTGGAAGGGGCGCCGCCATGTTGTACATATGGAATATGTACTAGGGTTAGGGGGTGCGGAAGCACCGCCTTTTCCTAACCCTAATACGTATTCCATACATATTTTTGGCGGTTTGTAACCCACCATATTTTACAACTGTATTTACTATATACTCTGCAGTATGTTTGTTGTCTCCTGTTTCAGTGCTTCTGTAAAAAAAACTGGTTGAGATGATGTTATCAAAAAATTTATAATTCCTTCTCCTCTCACATTTTTTCATCAATCTGTAAGTAGTACAAGATACAGTACTTTATTGATTTTTCCTTGCACAGATTCCATTATATGTTCATATTCTGACTCCAAAAAGGTTGTTCAAAGAATGTTGGCTGGGCAAATGATATGATGGTCTTAATAATTTCAAAGTTTTCTACCTGTATATATTTTCAGTTATTGAAAATGGAGTTCCAGAAGAATATATTGCTCTTGCAAGAGCTTGATCAATTTTTTCCTGATCTTCATATGTCATTTTGTCTAAAAATGAAGTTACTGAGTATTTTTGGATGCAGTTGTTTTCAATAATTGTTTAGTTGAAAATGCTGTTGATTGACAATACTTTGCGATGCTGCTGATGTTACAGAGTGAGCAGGAAGAGGACTTCTTGAATGAGAACAACGAGGAAAGCTATGTGCACTTTCATCTTTGTGGTCGTCTTCACTTATATCCATGAAGGATTTTTAAAAATATCTACAGGACACCTGTTACATATGAGAATGTGTTTTGTCATCCTAGTAGCCTTTGGAAATGCATATTTCATCTGACAGTATTTGCAAATCACATTTTTCTTCTGAGAACTTGTAGTGTGAAAATGCCTCAATATACTAGATGTTGGTCTCACTATTTTCCTGGGGGAATAGGAAAGAAAAATAATTTAGTGGCTAGCTTGCAAGAAAACACTAAGCTATAGTTGGGGGAAGTACAGAACCAGATTAGTAGTAATTGATCAGGAGGGCTTTAAAATGAGTTATATGGGGGAGGGAGACAGTATTCTGGAAGGCAAAAGGTCTGGAGAAAATAGTCAAACTGTCATAGAGGGGGAAAAATAAACAGTGCAAGGACCCAAAGGCGGGAGGCAAAAAAACAACAACAACTAGGCCAGGCAGCAAGTCAAGGGGACATATGGTCTTCTATGTCTCTACACTAATGCACAGAGCAAGATGAACTCGAAATCCTAGTCCAACAAAGCAAAAATGATATAATAGGCATCACTGAAACCTGGTGGGATGAGTCTCATAATTGGAATGTAGAAATAGACGGGTATAACCTTTTCAAGAGAAATAGGCCAAACAGGAAAGGAGGAGGAACAGACTTATATGTGAGAGATATTTACACCAGTGAAGAGATCCAGGAAATCAATCCTGGAAGCCAGGTGGAGAGCATCTGGATAAAAATTAAAGGAGACGGAAACAACAAGGATGTTATTGTGGGAGTCTGCTATAGACCCCAAGTCAGATGGAGGAATTGGATGATGCCTTTCTAGAACAGATGACCACACATTCAGAAAAGAGAGATGGAGTAGTGATGGGTGACTTCAACTATCCTGATATTTGCTGGAAGTCAAACTCAGCAAAATCCTCAAGGTCTAGCAAATTCTTCACTTGCCTTGGAGACAATTTCATTGTCCAAAAGGTGGAAGAGGCAACAAGGAGATCAGCTATTTTGGATCTGATCCTAACCAACAGGGATGACCTAGTTAATGGTGTGCAAGTGGTGGGATCCTTAGGTGGAAGTGATCATGTTCTCCTGGAAAGGAGAAGCCAGGCATAGTCAGACACACATTCTAGACTTTAGGAAAGCTGATTTTAGTAGAGAAATACAATATTTAGAGAAATACTGGGGGTGATCCCATGGTCAAGAATACTAAAAGAGAAGGGAGTTTAAGTTGGATGGGAGTTTCTCAAAGGAGAGATACTGAAGGAACAATTTCAAACAGTTCCAATGAGGAAGAAAAATGGGAGGTGTCTCAAGAAACCAGGATGGATGACTAAGGAACTTTCAACTGAGCTAAGTTTTAAATGGAACATGTGTGAGAAATGGAAAAACAGGAGTTCAAACAAATAGCAAGCATGTGTAGGGGTAAAGTCAGAAAAGCTAAAGCGCAAAATGAACACAAGCTTGTTAGAGAGGTTAAGAACAACAAAAAGGGCTTTTTGGATATGTCCACAGCAAAAGGAAGAATAAATATAATAAATAAAAACTTTATGTATATACTGCCTTTCCTGTAGATCAAAGCGGTTTACAATATAACAGTTGTGTGACACATGTCACGATACAAACAGTACAATATTTCGTTAATTACAAATCACAATTTCATACATATTGCATAAAAACCTGAGCCATATACATACCATTAAAACCATCAATTATGGGAGGGGGACTTCCTCATCTAAACAAAGTCGGGAGGGAAGGCTACTTGAAAAAGGTGAGTTTTTAATACCCACTTAAAAGCTTCTACTGTGGGACAGAGTCGGATCTTTTCTGGGAGTGCATTCCAGAGGGTTGGGGCTGTTGCCGTATAGGCCCTCCGATGAGTTGCTGCTAGTTTTACCTTGGGGCAGTCAAGTAAAAGTTTCCTCGTTGTTCTAAGGGTGCGGGGCGGATTATGTAGGGAGAGGCACTCGCTTAGGTAACACGGACCCAAGCCATATAGGGTAGATTATATAGGGTAGAATATATATATATATATATATATATATATATATATATATATATATAGGGAAGAAGTAAACTGCATGGAGAGGATGGCAAAATGCCAACAGAGGACAGAGAAAAGGCAGAATTACTCAACATCTTCTTTGCCTCAGTCTTGTCAACACAGAATAAGTAAAGAGATAGTACAGGAATATCTGGTTAATCTAAATGAATATAAATCTCCAGGACCAGATGAATTACATCCAAGGGTATTAAAAGAACTGGCAAAAGTAATATCGGACCCATTGGCAATAATCTTTGAGAACTCCTGGAGAAAAGGAGAAAGTCCCAGCAGACTGGAGGTGGGCAAACGTCCCCATCTTCAAAAAGGGGAAAAAAGAGGATCCCAACAATTATCGTCCAGTTAGTCTGAGATCAATAACAGGAAAGATTCTAGAGCAGATCATTAAGCAGAGAGTCTGTGAACATTTAGAAGGCAATTCCATAACCCAAAGAGTCAACATGGGTTTCAGAGAAACAAGTCATGCCAGATAAATCTTATCACTTTCTTCGATAAAATTACCAGCTTGTTAGATGAAGGGAATGTTGTGGATATAGTATATCTTGATTTCAGTAAGGCTTAGACAGGGTTCCCCATGACATTCTTGCCAACAAGCTAGTGAAATGTGGGCTAGACAACGTAACTGTTAAATGGATTTGTAATTGGTTGACTGGCTGAACCCAAAGGGTGCTCAACAATGGCTCCTTTTCATACTGGAAAGAAGTGACCAGTGGGATGCCGCAGGGTTCTGTCCTGGCCCAGTGCTATTCAACATCTTTATCTATGACTTGGATGACAGAATTGGGGATATACTTATCAAATTTGCAGATGACACCAAATTAGGAGGAGTAGCTAACACCCCAGAGTAGCTAACACCCCAGAGGACAGGATCAAAATTCAAAATGACCTGCATAGACTAGAAAGTTGGGCCACAGCTAACAAAATGAACTTCAACAGGAAGAAATGTAAGGTACTGCATTTAGGATGGAAAAATAAAATTTACAGATATAGGATGAATGACACCTGGCTGAACGAGACTACTTGTGAAGGGGATCTGGGAGTCCAAGTAGACCACAAACTGAACATGAATCATCAGTGCGATGCGGCAGCTAACAAGGTCAATGCAATTTTAGGCTGCATCAATAGAGGTATAGTGTCTAGATCAAGGAAAGTAATAGTGTGACTCTATTCTTCTCTGGTCAGGCCCCACCTGGAATATTGTGTCCAATTCTGGGCACAACAATTAAAAAAGGATGTTGAAAAACTGGAGCGTGTCCAAAGAAAGGCGACTAAAATGGTAAAGAGTCTGGAAACCATGTCCTATGAGGAACACCTTAGGGAGCTGGGGATGTTTAGCCTGGAGAAGAGAAGGTTAAGATAGCCCTGTTTAAATACTTGAAGGGATGTCATATTGAGGAGGGAGCTGACTTGTTTTCTGCTGCTCCAGAGACTAGGACCCGGAGCAATGGATGCAAGCTACAGGAAAAGAGATTCCACCTTAACATTAGGAAGAACTTCTTGACATAGTTTTTTGTTGGGGTTTTGGGCTATGTGACCATGTTCCAGAAAAGTTTCTTCCTGATGTTTCACCAGCATCTGTGGCTGGCATCTTCAGAGAATGCTTTGGAAAAAGTTGGCTGTATATATACTGTGTGAGCCTAGGAATGCAGGAGTGATTTGCATGTGCTGATGGCTGGCCTCAGGCTGGGAGGCTAATGCAAAAGAGGATTAATGTCTGCTAATTCGTGATCATTATCTGCTAGGGAAGCCCCTGACTCTGAATGGTTTCCCATTTGCATTTGCTTAATCCTTATTTTGCTATTCCTCAGGACTGGTAGCCAAATTTTGTTCACTTTAACGGTTTCTTCTTTCCGGTTGAAATTGTCCAGGTGTTTGTGGATTTCAATGGCTTCACTGTGCATCCTGACATGGTAGTGGTCCAGAACTTCAGTGTTTTCAAACAGTATTTTATGCCCAGGATGGTTCGTGGCATGTTCTGCTACTGCTGATTTTTCTGGATGGCCCAGTCTGCAGTGCCTCTCATGTTCCTGGACCTATGCCTTTGGTTTGTGTCTTTTGCAAAAATGGAATATTCGGTTTTAAAGACTTAGTTCATTGGAGAATGTTGCTCCTCTTCACAACTGAACTTAACCATTTGGCATTATATGTTACCAATTTGGTGTTATTCAAATATGTCAATTTTAAAGAGTGTCAAAAAGAATTACAAGTCATTTTTTCTTTGTGCTGTAGGCAGGGGGCATAATAAGTTGTGCTAATGAGTAATTTGTTGGGTCTAGAGATATGTGATGTGTATATTTCACAGTAAGTATATTGGAAGTAAGGACATGACCAATAGGTGACATCCTTGAAAAGGGTCTCTCCTTAGTAATTGCCTTTCAACTATTTTAATTAATTAAGCCTTCACCCTTTTAGATTTTGACATGCTGTAAATTTATTTGTTTTTGCCATAATTTCCCCCAGTATTCAAAAAGGCAAAAGCAGGGTGATATTCAATGCCAATGCCAATAGGAATATTGAGATTCCCACTGAACATCATAAACATGTGATGGCTTTGATCTGAACTGCCATCTTCTCACAAGATATAAATCATTGAATGAAGAATCATTTTCATGTTGGCTGTTTTGACAGTAAATTATTGCTCCTTTTGTTGTTACTATCAGGAAATTGTGGGTGTAACGTGGCTCTTCTTCATACCCAATTTGCAATTGCTGTAGGAAAAACAAATCAGAAGTGAATATTCCCTTTCTTCTACTAATGAGTAATGGTAACCTGTATTTTGATCTCTTCGAAGTGAAATGTGATAATTCCATTTTTTAACATTTCACACTTGCCTAGTAGGTGCTAAAAGTGGTAGGACAGGATAATTAGCAGCAATCTGAAACCATAGCTTTCGACACCACTTCAGTGTAGAAAAGCTATATTAGTGTATTTAATTTAACTTTCCAAAACTTGAGATAATTTGAAATTCAGTTTGTATTCACTTTCTCAGTTGTCAAACAGTGGGTCTCTTTTTAAAAATGATTTTAAATACAGTACTTGTAAACACATCTGTCATTTTGGTTCCAGTTTCTTCTCCTGCCAATTTCCCTTTTTGCTATGATAACTCACAATCTCATCTGCCCACAATAAAATGTATTGGCTGTGGCAATTCATGAGATATTTATCAGTAAACTCGCAATCTGGGTTGCTTTGTCTCAATTCTGGCCAGGATATTCATGGGTTTGGGCCTCCCATCTGGTCCCCATGCCGCCCCATCCTCCAACCCACATCCTCCTCAGTCTTTGGGCCTCCTTCTCCAGCCCGCTGCCTCTGCTTCAATCAGCAGGAAGCCCCTTTTGATTATAATAGGCCTGGCAGCCATTTTAAGCCCCTTTTGATTATAGGTCTGGCAGCCATTTTGTGTCAGGCAGCCATTTTATATTGCTGCACCTACCACCATTTTGCTCATTATTCCAGTGACTAGTTTATATTCTTGCACTTGCAGTCTTGTTTGTGGGGGGGGGGGTCTTATACAACACAACAGGGCCCCAGCTCTGCGATAGCAAGCTGACAACACCAGTTTTAGAGATAATTTTCATGCTAAGCTGGGTCAGGTGGGACAGTTTTTGGATGGGAGTCTGCCAAGAAATTAGTGCTTCTGGTTTTTTTACTTGCCTGCCTGAGGCCGGGTATCACAGTATCCAGGACAATCTGTGCTAGTCTGCTCATTTTTTAATCACTTTGTGACTTTTGCTGGGTGTTGCCACCACACAATGCTTTCCGGGTTATTCCCAGTATCTCATAGACATTTCAAGATAATTCATTGGCTGAATTGTGGTGATTTTACTCTTAGTCTTTTATTGTGGTTATTGATTAGCCTGTTTTGCTTACATTTTGCATAAACTGTCAATGTGTTCAACTTGGCTATGTTGCCAAGCAAATGAAAAGTGGGGTAACAAGGGCAGAGGTCCAACCCCAAAGGTTCCTAAACATCCCTTAGTTGAGCCTTCTTCATCTAGCAATGATTCAGATGATTTGCTGGTGGAAGAGATGTTCCCCAGGTGTCAAGCCCTGGAGAAAGCACATGGGATATCCGCTAGTGCTATTCCTCAATATTCTCAACCCCCTTGGGCTGCTTCTAAGCATACTAAATACAAACAGTTGTTTAATGAGATGAACTCTTGTATCAGTGTTTTGGAACAGGAATGTGCTCAGGTCACTGCGTGGGTGTCCA
This sequence comes from Sceloporus undulatus, assembly GCF_019175285.1. Lineage (NCBI taxonomy): Eukaryota > Metazoa > Chordata > Lepidosauria > Squamata > Phrynosomatidae > Sceloporus > Sceloporus undulatus. The sequence continues at coordinate 67,934,936 of NC_056527.1, read as the reverse complement.
CATCATTGAGTGCCAAGACCATGCCACAAATGGACACAGATGTCATACCTCTACCAACTGTGGTGCCACCTCCATCAGGTGAGTTGAGCACCTTATACAGCACTCCTTTTGTGACATACTCATGGCCATGGGGTGTGCCTGGTTATTCACAGCAACAAAATCATTTGTTGCCGAAGGAAGGAACAGCTGTAACACCTGCGACACAATCCCCACAGTGCCCACTAGCCCCACCCACTTGAGGAATGTTGCTATGAGACCTACTTATCTGCCTCTTCCAGCCTTATCTGCCTCTTAACCCAACAAAGGTCCCAAGCCAAACAGGGCTACAACACAGTAGCACACTCTGCTATTCCCTATGGTGAGTTGTTCCTTCCTCTAGGAGATCATAGATAAGATACTAAGGGGTGAATATGTAGGAGACTTTTCCCTATACTTCTGGGAGATGGAAAAGAAAGATAAGGAGGAGCTTGATGATAAAAATAAGGAGGCTTTAAAATGGCGAAAGACTGAACACAATTTGCTAACTAGTTGAACGGTTTCTTTATCTATGCAAGTATTATTACTAAGGCAAAGCCCATACACTCAGTGGCCTTGATTCAGTACATGGATATTATATTCCGGGGTTATGTTGACTATTCTGGCCCTGCTTGACTACTATATGATGAGGCTTTCTGTATGCATGCGGCTATTTACCCTGCTTTACATTGGAAACTTTTGCATTCCCAACTCTGGTTGCAACCAATGACACCAGCACGCCCCATGCAAGGCGATCGTTCACATAGTGGACATTTGGCTCAAAAATCTGATAGTGCTTCATCTGCCAAGATGCAGGATAATTCTGCTAAGTCCTCAAAGCTTCTCTGTTGGGAATGTAGCTTTCAGGAATTATGCAATTGTAAAATCTGCAAGTATAAACATGAGTGTTAAATTTCTAAAGGGCTGCACTCCTTTTGGAATTGTACCAGAGGGAGCGGCCAATCAGGTGCTAATAAAGCAGGCCAATACAATAAAAAAAGGGGAGGCGACCCTCCACCTTTAAAAGGGTCTCACCTTATTTTCTTCCTGATTTTATAAACCAGAAGCTTCCCAGCTTTATTTACGAATTCAAAATATCTTTGTTTAACATATTTCATTTTTTTACTTAATTCTTCTGTTAATCTTACATCCAATTTCTTTTTTGACTTAATTCGTTTTTCTTCTTTTTATTATTTGGCTCCTGAATTATCTCCTTTTCTTTTCCTTGAATGTCTTCCGATATTTCTTCTATCTCTTTTTTTCCTTTTTCTTTTTATCAAAACCTTTTTTCATCAATATGCCTTGCATTACTGCCTTTGATGCATCCCCAAATATTTTCATCTTTGTAACTTCTTCCTTATTTTCTGCGAACTATCTCTGTACATCGTCTTTAACCTGTTTTTTTACACTTTCATCCTTTATTATATTCTCATTTAATCTCCATGTGTAATCTTGTTTTGGTTGTTTTATTTCTAATATTATCTGATAATTGTCCGAGACTTTATTTATTTTTATTTGTACCTCCTTTATTTCTTTAAATAATTCTTTCGAAACCAAAAACATATCAATCCTGGAGACCAAGTTGTGTGGTTGAAAAAAACTGAAGTCTTTAACATCATGATATTTTTGTCGCCATGGATCTACTAATGAAAAATATTCTTGGAACTCAAAAAATTTCTGGGGTAACTTTCCTTGATTGTCTTTTATTTTCCTCCTTGAGTATCTGTCTAATTGGGGGTCCAGCACTCCATTCCAGTCTCCCATGAATATGTAGAAGTCATAATTTAAGTTCTCCAATTTTTTAAATAATTTTTTTTTATAAAACTTACTCTTTTTTTCATTTGGGCCATATACTCCAACCATTAAAGTTTTTTTTCCTATTCACTATTGTTTCTACACCTATATATCTTACATCCTCGTCATTTATGATTTCCTTTACTGTTATCTAGTTATTCGCATATATCGCCACCCCACTTTTTTTCTACCCTCCCTTTGTCCTAGTTTGGGATTTCTTAAAAATTTCTTGTCTTGAATTCTTATTCTAGTCTCTTGTATACTAATTATATCAATTTTTCCTTTCTCCAATATATGCAAAATGTGTTTCCTTTTATAGGCTGAATTCATTCCTTTCACATTCCATGATAACAATTTCATGTCTCCAATTATCAAAAAGAAAAATTAATTAGTTTAAATATCCTAAGCAGGTTCCTTTATCAATCTTCTTCCAATCCCCCCCTCCTCCTCCTCCTTCATATCTCTCACTACTTTCACTTTCTTCTCTTGTATCCACTCCCTCTCCTCCTACTGCTCCTCTCATTTCTTCTTCTCCTTCTTCTTCTTGCTGTCCTTCTGCCTCTTTGACCTCAGTAGTTTCTTCACCTTCTTTTTTTTCACTCTCTTTATCTAATTGCTTATCTTTACTTTCCCCTTGTTCCTCTTCTTGTTTCTTTTCTTTCTCCTCTCTGAACCATTTGTTATAAAACATTCTCGCTTTTTCCATCATGTCAATTTTATACTGTTTTTGTCTTCAACTAAATGAGATTCCATCTATCAGTTCCCATCTATATCTTACATTCCTAGCTTGTAACATCTTCGTCAACGGTGTATAATCCCTTCTCTTCCATAAAATTTCTGCCGGGACATCTTTGAATATCAGAATTTCTCTTTCATCTTTTCTCAGTTTGTTTTGTTTTGTTTTGTTTTGTTTTTTTGTAGCTTGCTTGAATTATTTTATCCTTAATTCTCTCTCTCGTGAAATATATCACTGTATCCCTTGGTAGGCTCTTGTTTTGCACTACTTCTGAATTTATTCGGAACATCGTGTCCACTTCTTGATCTAAATACTCCAGAGGGTAGTCCAATACGTCAGCCAGTGCTGGGATTAAAATTTCATGTAGATCTACTCCAGCTTCTTCCTTCAAACCCCTTATTTTTAGACATCTTTTCCTGTCCTTTACATCTCTTCTTCTATTTAATTCTTTTTCTTGAGTCTGTTCATGTGTCAGATTTCTCGTCGCTTTCTCCGTTTCTGTTGTCCTGTCTTCTAGATTTGTGACTGTTTTTCTTGCATCCTTGACATCTTTCACTATATCCTTCATTGTGTCCTTCAATCCTTCTATATCTTCTTTAAAGTTTTGATGCAGCTTATCTCTGGAGTCTTTAATCTCCTGTTGGATGTTGGTTTCAATTCTTTGAATTGCTTCTAATATCTTAAAATCTGAATCTGTTGACTTAAATTCTATGGACACTCTACTTACCACCCCTGGTCTTGAATCCAAAACTTGCATCCCTTTCTTCTCTCTTTCCCTATTTGCCATCTCTCTTGTTATCATTGTTGTTGTCTGTGAGTATGCCATCTTATCCAATTTATTTTCTTATATTTTCTCCTTTAATCCTCTCCCCTTTTTGTTTTAATTCCTTATTTTAGAGCTGCCCTCTCTATATATTATACCCTATTTACCTGTTCAGATATATATGTAACCTATTACAGTCAGATTTGTCTTATTTTACTGAAAAAGAAGGGTTCAGCAGCACCAAAATTGAAATTGTAATTTGTTCCTCCCACTACTATATGTCACTGTAGTGCGCTTTCCTCCTACTTCATTATATCACAATTCTCTCTCTTTATGCTTCTCTTCTCCTTGACATTAATGTCTCCTTATTTCCTGTTACGCCACTTCCCCCTTGTCCATGTGCTCTACAAACTTGAAAACACCAGGTACCTATTATCCTCTATTTAACTTCTTTTGAATCCTAATTCCTGATATTTTCTTTATTCCTTCCCTCTCTCTCTTCCCACTGTTAATCAGTCCCTTTTGTCTGTGCTTTACTTGGCTTTCTTCGCTCTCCTGATCCAACGGCTCCGCTGCTGCAATTACTGTCCTTTCTCCATATCCTCCTCTGACTTAATCTCTCCAGCTGCTTCTCTTCCTGGTCTGATGGCCCCTTCTCCCACTACCACTCCTACCTCCATCTGCTTCTCTTCCTGGTCTGTCAGCCCCTTCCACCTCTATAGGAGATTCTCCTTCGTCGTCTCTGTCCGTCACCGTCCCAGTCTCTGCCTTTCCGTCTACTTCTTTTCCAGGTCCGGAGGCACATTTGTAAAAATTTGGGAACAAATAATAGAATATATAAGTAAAATGTGGGGTGAATTGTCAGTTGTTGATTTTAGAGATTAATAATAATTACATGAATATCTGTAGATTAGATGTATATCTGTAGGATTTGTGGAAATAGATTAATCAATTAATCACTGTAACAACGATAGGGTTGGCTGAGTTAATAATTGTGAAAAGAGAACAGTACAAGAATTATTGTAAAGAAGCAGCAAGTTAAATTGAATATAAGAGTTAGAATGAATGAGAAATAGAAAGTAGATGAAGATGTAGAGTACTATGTAGGTATAATATATATGTATGTGTTATGGGCGTATGGGTATGTTTGATAGGAATGTGTTGTTTTTATGTTTAAAATACATTTAGTAAAAATATTCTAAAAAAAGAAATAGCTTTGTCATGTTTCTGATTCTGAACTGGGATTGTCATGTGTTGTTGTTGTTGTTGCTGCTGCTGCTGCTGTTTTTAGAGGCTCTCAGTCTGTAACAGGTACATGGCCTGTATGATGCTCTCTTTGTTAATAATAGCTGTACCAAATTAATATGATCCATTCACAGTACTGAAAATTTTCTATGTGTAGATTTTGATATGACCTTACTATTTCTTTATAAATTGAATGGAGAGGACTTGAGGAGTAAAGAAAATCAGATGTTGGAAAAAGCAAAAATAAGGGATTTATTATTATTATTATTATTATTATTATTATTATTAACCTTTATTTATAAAGCACTATCAATTTACACAGCGCTGTACATAGAAACTTTTAATTAGACGGTTCCCTGCCCGCAGGCTTACAATCTAATTAATCCATCCTTACTTGGGTATGTGAACACATATTTTTAAAAAAAATGCAAAGAAGCAGCAGCATTATGAAAGAGGCATGTGAAACAATATATAGTTCTCTCTATATGGTTAGATCTGTGATGACCCATTCATACATGTAGACCATAGTTTAAAGCTGCAACTGTCATGGCAGGGGATTGGACTGGATGGCCATTGTGGTCTCTTCCAATTCTAGCATTCTATGGTGCAGTCATGCATACACACCCCGTATGGATGGTGCCGTGTAAATTGGCCCCAGGTCGCCACAAATCAGCAGTCTGTTCTGGGCCAAAGATTCTATTATTCTAAGTGCATACATGTGTAAACTTGTGCTAAACTCCCATCCCTGAGAGATGCAGAACAATATTTGCCTCACTGACATTACTTAATGTTAATGTGATTTAAATAGTTCATGAGGAAGCAAGATGCTTAGCAAGAAGGATGAGTCATGTCTAGACACCTGCCTACCTAAAACATTTACTCATTGTCTATTTATAGCAAGCAGTGCATCAAAGACATTTTAAAAGCAACATATAAGTTTATCTTGACTCTTTTTTCATCTGGAAAGGATTGTTGCACCCGGCATGTTCATAAATCAAATAAGCTCAAGGGGATTTTTAAAAGCTAAGGATAATCATGCAAGAATACAGCATTTGCTGAATCGTGTGGCTTTATCATGAGGCTTGTGATACTTGGCATTGTGTCTTACTGAAAGGTTTGGCTCCAGGGAAATACATGATTATAGGAAAATTTATTCTCCTTTCATTAAAACCCCAATCTGGCAAATTTCCTCACAATATTTCACAGCAGAGCTGTTGTTTATGTCAACTGAACCAAACATATGGTTTGCAGAATGCAGATTATCTGCAGACTTATAAATGGTGATGTTACTGAACCCATAAGAACTGTTGGAAGGATTGTCTCAAACGACTGCATGGGAAAGATTCATTAAATCCATGTGAAATTTAGGGCACCACACAAGCCAGTTAGGACATCATACTGAAAGAAACTGCATCTTGGACTTGTTTTCCTAGAAAACCAGGCCATCTCATCAGTGTCCTAAAATACAGCTGATATACAACACTATGATCTCTACAGCAGAAAAGGTGACCAAAAAGCACACCTCATGAGAGAACTCCAACTCATGGTAGCAATATTTCCAAGACATATTGGCCTGTTACAGACAGCCAAAGTAAAGCTGCTTCGAGTCACAGTGGAGATACGGGGTTTCAATGATGCATGCGTCTTAAGAGTCCAGAAGCCACACCAAAGCCATGCTCCAGTCCTTAGAAACACCATATCTCCACTGTGACTCGAAGCAGCTTTATTTTGGCTGTCTGTAACAGGCCATAGTTGTCAACTAATCTATCCATTCCACTAATATGGGGTATATGTGATCCATACAGGAGAGTCTCATCCCAGAATGGTGAAGTGAACACCTCCTCCAATGCTACTGAAACCATGAGCTGCCTTTCAGATCATGGGCTTATGTATCATACTGTTTTTTCATATATATTTTTATTACTATATATACTCATGTATAAGTCTAGAAATTTTAGTCAAAAAATGAACCCAAAAACCTGGATCAACTTATCCATGGGTTAATGTAAGTAATGTACTTTAACTCTTGTAGACACACACACAGAGAGAAACTATACCGTTCTCTGAGTAGAGTGGCAAAAGGCGAGAGCTTAGTCTATCCCAAGAGCACCCAAAGAAGCACTGACCTTTTTTACTTTCTCATCCATCCAGTCTTTAAGATGAGCAGAAACAATGCCTGCCAGAATTTAGTAAGTTCTTTTTCCTTTTCTTTTTCCTTTACATCCCTTGTTATTTTCTTTTTCTTCATCCTTTACATCCTTTGTTGTGGGCCCCTAAGTTTTACTCTCAATTTATTCACGAGCCATATCAAAATCCATAATTTTGTCCCCAAAACCTGCCCTCAATTTATACATGTCAACTTTTAGTCAACTACAGTGGTGCCTCGGGTTACGAAATTAATTCGTTCCGCCACGGCGTTCGTAACCCGATGCATTTCGCAAGCCGAAAAAGGCTTTTCCAAAGCGCGGCTAGCGGTCGCGTTTGAATTTCGCGCCAAAAAAAATTTCGTAACCCGAAAAAACCTTCGTATCCTGGAACAGTTTTTTTCAATGGAGCTTTTTCGTATCCCGGAAATTTCGTAACGCGACGCATTCGTATCCCGGGGTACCACTGTATATACAGTAATTATATCACACATAATGCATAACTCAAGGCAAAACATTACATATTCCACAAACACACAATTACACAGGAAAAAACAACAACACTAACACACCAACAAGTTACTAAAAGCTTCCCATATGATGAGATATCAGCCCAAGTCATATTATAGATATATCTTCTTAATATAAAATATAAAATGAGAATTTATAATTAATGTTATACCATTTTCCTAGTCTTTTTTGATCAACAGGCTCACTACATAATAGTATCTCCCGCGAACAATTAATAAAAAATAATTCATCTAACAATCCAGAAATGGTTAATTTATCAAATCTATGTTGTAAATAAACCTGAATCCCCACTCCCCCCATCTCTGATAAATTTGCTATTTGCTTTCCCTTCAAGAATGTATGTCAATTTATCAATTTGTGCTAGGTCTGCTGATTTTCCTATCCATTCCTCTTCTGTCATAATGGGAGGTGTTTTCCAGTATTTGGCCAAAAGAATATCATGTGCCAGCAATCTCAGCTTTCTTGTCAAAATTAAATAAGCCTAGTAAACAAAACAAAAAGATGCCTATCATTCCGACAGAAGAGGGATGGATAGCAAAATCAGCAGATTAATTGTCTTCTTTAAAATCACTTACATTCTTGATCTTAGTATAAACAAGCATTTCCCCACTTTCTTACATCTTCACCACATATAGTATATACTATACTCTCCAGCTGTCCTGATTTGACAGGGATAGTCTTGCTTCATGCTCTGTTGTCCCAGTTTTTTCAAATTCTCTTGAAAGGTCTTAGTTTCTCTCCACTCCTCCTGCCATCTCTCCACTCCTCCTGCCTTCCCCCTTTGTACTCATCTTACTTCCATTGATGCAAACTGAGGTCAACGTGCAAAAGTAGTTGATGTTCAGTTAACTGAGAGAGAAGGGAATGAGCAAATAGAGTCTTACCGTTCTGAATGGGCTCAGGCAGAAGCAAACTGCTTCAATCTTTCCTAGCTTTTCTGTTCTTTCTCATTAATAACATTAGTCATCTTGGCCACACTCTGATGCTGTTTGGCCACATGTGTCCTGATATTCTTATGTGAAATGTTGGAGGGTATGGCATATGGAAAAGGAGATTTTCAAAAGCACCTGTAGCTTCCCTGAGTTTCCACAGCAAAACACTGATTTTGTCCTTGCTTATTTTTAACTGAACCAGTCTTTTATTTTACTGGTAAAAAAAAGTAAAAAAGGAAACAAAGCTCACTCTGAGGCTGCTTCTGTATGGCATATGGTAATCTTTCACCTAAAGAACTGTTACTTTAGAAGAACTTTGGAAATCTGGGAAGATAAAATATGCCTGCTTCTTTTTGCTCTGTGACATAGGAGGGTTACAAACTGCCATAAAGTACGTATTTACTATGTATTAGAGTTAGGAAGGGGCGGTGCTTCCACCCCCCAACCCTAGTACGTAGTGAATACGTACAATATGGCGGCGGCCATTCCACATGGCCGCCGCCATATTGACGTAGTGGACGCTGTGCGTCCGCACGTCGCGTGGCACTTATGACATCGTGAGTGCACCATTGGTGCCTCGCGGCATCATAACTGCACCGCAGGAAGAAGCTCCATTTTGGAGCTTCTTTTTTGCTCCGCGCGGGAGTTACGTGGTTTGGCTGCTGCGGCTCCCTCACGGAGCAAACAGCAGTGCCAGCAGACTGCCGCAAAGTGGCGGTCTGTAACGCACCTTAGCCCTTCCTCTATGTAGCCCAATCAGACAGCTTTGCTCCATCTGTTAATATGAAACTGGTTCATATTTGTTCTGACCATCAGACTATCTGTCCCAGTATAGTTTAATCTGTTCTGACCAATGGCAGCAGTCTTTCCAACTTCTGCCTTTCTTCCCTGAAATCTTTTGAATTGAGGTGCTGAACTTAGGCCTTGAGAATGGATATTTACACACTTTTCCATGGTTGTTTTACCCTTTCTGTAAAAGAAAGGCTCCTGCTTGGCTCCAGGCAGGAGAAGAGGAATGCAGAGAGTGCCTTATTGGTTATGCTAGAGCATGGTCACAACATTAGCAGGTTCTCTTTGCTCAGGAGTGAGGTTTTAGTATACATTTTATATCTTTATAGGAAACTTTTAACATTTTTGAAAACTTGTCTTTAAATTATATATTCCCAGTTTTCATATCAGCATTTAAATATACACCATTTTGGAGACCTGGGCAGGCAGAAAGGTAATTTATAAGTACTTTTAATAAATTTAATTTTGTTAAAAATAGGATTTTTGGAAGGAGAGATTAGCACCACAGACTTTTCTCTCCTTAGAAAGTAGCTTGCAGGACTAGGACTCCTTTTGTGCACCTGTTTATCTGCCTGATGTGCCTTGCTTTTATTGAATTAGCTAATGATTTGTAAAACATGGCACATCTCAAAGGATCTTTCATTATTCAGGAGATAATTAGTTATTTAAGCGGCAAGGTTATTTGTCTGCAAGTGAACTCCAGACATTAGAGGTGTATATAGAATGGTTGCTAGAGTTCATTTATATCTAAACCAACACATGTTCCTTTTCAGTTTCCAACCATCACAGCAGGAACTTTTTAACCAATGAAACTTATATGCAGAATACATCATATGAAGAGCAAGTTTAGACTCAGAAGAAGGAGGAATAAAGATAGGAAGAAGGAACATAATCAATCTAAGATAGGCAGACAACTCTATACCACATTACTAAGGAGGAGAAAGAAAAAAGTGCATAGGCAAGCTTGCTGCTGAATTTAAAGAAAACAAAAATAATGACCATGGAGGATCCACATACATTCAACATAAACCACGAAGAAATTGAAATACCTTGGATCAAAAGTCAAGAAATAAGAGGAATAGGAATGGGAAGGGTGGTGATGAAAGAACTAGACAAGATCCTTAAGTGTAAAGATCTCCAGCAGAGCACTAAAATTAGGATTGTCCAATCCATTGTATTCCCCTCCATGATGTATAGATGTGAGAGCTGGACAGTGAAGAAAGCAGATATAAAGAAAATCAACTCATTCGAGCTATGGTACTAGAGAAAACTGCTGAGAATACTATAGACAGCCAAAAAGACAAACTAATGGGTCCTTGAACAGGTCGAGCTGAACTCTCTCTAGAAGCAAAGATGATTAAGCTGATGATGTTGTACTTTGGCCCCATCATGAGAAAGCATGAACTCATTAGAAAAAACAGTAATTCTAGGGAAGGTAGAAGGCAGTAGAAAGAGAGGAAGTCCACACATCAGACTGAAAGATTCAATCAGGGAGGACATGGGCCTAAATCTACAAGACCTAAGCAGAGCAGTGGAGGATAGGGAGTCTTGGAGATGTCTAATCTATAGGGTCAGCATGAGTCGAGGTCAACTTGAAGGCAGCTAACAACAGCAGCAACATCTCCAAGTAATATTACTCCAGTTCTGGCTTCAGCTCTATTCTAGGGCTTATTCTGAAAGGAAAGGAAATCACCAAAGTATTGTTTTCAGTTCTTTCTGTTTTGCTTTGGCCTACATATTCCCAGGTTTGCATCAAAGCACTTTCTTGAAATATCCCAGGTTTCCCAAACTTCCCCTCTCCTGTTATTCCTCCTCCTCCTCCCTCTCCCCTCCTTCTCCCACAGATTACCTGTCACATTTCAGGAACTGATTTTCACCAATTTCCATTGAATCTCATTATTATTCAGGAGTTACAGAGAAAGTGCTAAAGTGCTTTAGCAACATTAGAGTAGTTAAATATTGGGATCCCTTTGCTTTACTACAAACATTCCTCTTTCCCTCACTTGATCTTTGTTGAATTTGTGTTTTGGGCTTTAGCTGTGTTTACTGGTTGTGGCCATCTTAGCTAGTTCTGGAATAATACAGACAGCATAATAGAGAAACATTTGGAAAAATATTGGGTAAATTATAACTAACCTGCAAAGTAGGAATGGAAAGTCTTTGGTAATGCCAGGAGTTCCAGAGAAATATTTCAAAATAAGGAAAACATAATCTGTTTTCCTAGGTAAAATTCGTTTATATATATATATAAAAAAGAACTTGAGATTTTCAGACACTCCCCCCCCCTCATCTACAGCTTCTCCCTGACTAACATACATTCCAACTATTCCAATTTGGTAATGAGAGTCGCAATTAGTTCTCTGTTGTCCTACTTTTTCAGAGACTAAAAATGTACCAGTTTCTCTCTCTTCAGGGTGAAACAGACCATCCCTTTGCGCCACTGTCCAGACAGCTTCAGAATGCAGCATTTTGATGCTGCACACTTTGAGGCCACCAGGAAGCTGACTTCATGCCACCTGATTGTCCACACGTGGGTCAGCTTCCGGGAGCTCCAGCAGAGTGGTGTTTAGACACCACATGCCACAGGACCACCATAAAGCTGCAGAAAGGTAGGAAAAGCCAGCTTTTTGACAGCCCAAAAAGGAAGACCAATTTGCTACTTCTTTTGGCGCCAGAAAAAAGGCAGGTTGCAGTTGCTGCAGTCTCAATCTGGCTTTCTCGGGAACAGCTTCAAACTGCCCTTTCAGTGCAGTCCGTTTCGCCCCTTTCTCCCACTTTTCTTCTTTGTCCACAGCTTACTTCAGTTGTGTAAACCAAGTTCAAAGTGCGAAAATAGTTTGCACTTAATTAACTCCTAAGAGGAGGGAAGGAAAGGCAATGGCATCATAACCTTCCCAGGCAGACTGAGACAAAAGCAAACTGTTGTAGCCTCTCCTAGCTTGTGTGTTCTTTCTCATTAATACCTTCTGCCATCTTGACCACCTTCTGATGTTGCTTAGGCATGTGTACTCTGGTTTTCATCTGTGGTGTATTGGAAAGTATGTACTAATTAATATTTGAGCTTAGTTCATGGTACTAACATTTGTCTTCAAAACAGCATTAGTTATAGTGCATTACTTTTTGGAGTAATAAAGGCAACATAGTATTTTATTACTTTATTACTGGTATCATTCATACTCTCTCACAGAGAGAGAGAGACATATACAATCTGCAATGACATTACATTTTTAGTCTTTAGATTGTTGGGGATCATGGTGAGTACTAGACCAGTTTTCATTGCTGACCAATATATAGACAAAATGAAAATCAGCTGTAAGATTTTCATATCATATCAGGGTCTATGCGACTTACAAGAATTAGATTAATTCAAACTAGATCAGCAATCTACAGCCAATATAGTGTATTGGTTTGAGTGTTTGGCTATGACTCTGCAGAACAGAGCCCCCCACTGGGTGACCTTGGGCAAGTCACACTTTCACATTCTCAGAGGAGAACAAAGGCAAACCCCTCTAAAGAAATTTTTCCAAAAAAAAATCCCATGATAGATCTTAGAGTCCCCATCAATCAGAAATGACTTGGAGGCACATAATGACAAGTAGATAAAGCAATCCACCCCCCACCCCCCAAAAAGTCCCCTTATTTATGCACTTTAAATTTTCAGCATGTGCAACTGATGAATTTTCCAATTTTTCTATATAATCATTAGGGCAGGTTACTTGCTTGTGAAGATCTTACACATTACATGATAGTGAAATGGAGTTACATCTCCTAGTCTCACCAGGAAAGTTTAACTGGTGAGTTGAAGGATCCAACTTTATTTAGAGAAAAAATGCATTTCTGTCTTCACCCTGACAGACCAGAATCTCAAAAAGAATGGGATCCCTGAGCCACGAGCTCTTACATCCTAATATTGGCCCGATACAGACGGCCAAAGTGCCATCATAGGGCTGATTTTAGGGTTCCATACATGACCAGCCCTTCTAGCTGAACCTGTGCACCATCTTGCCGGTGCCTCACCCACACAGGGCACACAACGATGACTCATGGGTATCCGCATGCCCAAATGGCCATTATGGCATTCCTAAAAAGAAGCTATTCCAGGTGGCTTGGTTATAGGTCGCACTCTACTGCCACACTGTGGGGTTGGCATGGCGCCAACAAGGGGCAAAAACAATGGAGTGTCCTGTCTGTATCCCTCCATAGTTTGCCAGGGTTGCCAAGCCACTACTGAAAACTACACATGCTGGGAAGATCCCATGAAGCTAACAAATTTGATAGAAGTTTTGTGTTTTAGGAGTCAGTCAATCATAACAGTATCCTGCAAGGCAAAATTTGATTTCTCACTCCTTGCTACATAACTGATTCCCCAGCTTCTTGGTGTAAAAAAAAAACCCCATATAACTTACGTAAATTTCACAGTGTCAGCTTGTTCTTTTGGAAGAATTTCTCTAGCACCAGGCTGCATAATAAACAGAGATGCAAGAGTATGTGAAACCATGTTAGGGTTCTCCTTCGATACCAAAATTATAATTTTACACTGAAGGAATACAACTCACCTTAAGAGAAGCAAATGTCCAAACTATAAGAAAAATGATGTCACCCATTCTTGATGAGGAAATGGTGAACTTCAAGCCCAATGGATGTGAAGAAACCATTGATATTTGGGTTTCAAATGGATGTAGCACCTGTTCATCATAATTACCTGTTTTTCTTCAGTCAGAATGCTGTGAGGGTTGCGGGGTAGGCAGTGAGTTCTTGACAGCTAGGTTACTTTTTTTCATCCATTTCCTCCTGAACTCCTAACAAAGCCTTTTGTATTGTTGTTTTGTCCAAATGTTTGGACTGTAACTCCTATCAGCCTCTATCAGCATAGCTAATGACCAGGGTTAATGTGTGTTCTACAGTGCTTCATCTGCTGGGGAGAATTTTTTTAGCACTTTTGCATGATACAGCCAATTGACTCTATTTTGCTTTGTATATTTGACAGTTGCAGTGAGAATAACAGCTGCCTTGCTGGCAGAAGTGAGGTGTGTCATCTTGGTACCTCCACCTCACTGGGTACTGGGCATTTAGGGTGGCCCAAGTACAACATAAACAGTATACTCCATGATTCCATCTGGACAGCTAATTCTTAGTGTAAGAAGGCCCTACTAGCTCACTATTCCCCCATGCCCACTCCCCAGGCTACAGGACATTTGGAATGAGCTCCCTCTCCCTAGGGCCCATAGGACTTAAGGACAAGAACTGGTAATCAATCTTTCACCATCAAGATCCCTAAGGGTACATGCCAGTGAGTGATTTGCTGACCCAATTTCTCATGCTCCCAACATATTGATCCTTTGAGCCACCCTTGCTGATCTGCTCTCATTTCCCATAGGATCATGGGTGACATTCAGTGTCAGTAGGGAAGTGAATCCACTGAGTGGATTTTTTTGGGTAGAGGTTAGCACCTTGGGCAGTTCCTTTAAAGTTCAAACTGGGGTGGGGAGGACAATAACAACAGAGAGGATTCACTGTCCTAGTGATACTGCAACCACCAGCCCACAGTCATTGTGATGTAGATTTAAAAAAACCAAAAAAACAGTGTCTAAGCACTTCAGGAAGAAAACTCAGGCCCGTTATAAACGGGCAGCCTAGGACGGACGCCCCTAACTTCCAGACGCCCCTAACTCTAGCATGGACTGAGTCCCTAACAAATGGCGGCGGCTGTTCCACACGGCCACCGCCATCTTGACGTAACGGACACTCTGCGTCCGCATGTTGCACCCCAGAAATGATGTCGCAAGTGCGCGATTAGCACCTCGAGGTGTCTCTTCTGGGGAGCAAGAAGGAGCGTGATTTTCGTGCTCCTTCTTGGCAGCGTCCAGGAACCGTGCCGTTTGGCTGCTGCGGTTCCCAGATGCTGCAACCGGCGGCGGCGCGAGATGGCCCCTTCTGGGCCGTCTGTAACGCACCTCAGTTGTGATGTGATTAGTCTATGGGCCCGAACAGACAGGCCAAAATAAAGCTGCTTCGGGTCACTTTGGATGTAAGCTGTTTAAATGCTGCATGAGTCCTAAGAGGCTGGAAGCTGCACCAAGGCCACACTCCGTTCCTAAGAACTAGAGTACAGCTTCTGGCCTCTTAAGATCCATGTGTCATTTAAACAGCATACCTCCAAAGTGACCCAAAGCAGCTTTATTTTGGCCTGTCTGTTTGGGCCCCGAATTAACTTTTTTAGTGTACATACTGGGTGTCAGAAAGATCCATATAGACCTGAAAACAGACAGAGCAGATTGAAACAATCCCTGGCTCTACCTGCCCCTGCTCATCCTATGGGCCAGCATGCCAATACAGTGTGTCCATAGATATCCATATCCATCCCACATGACTGCTGGAAGTAGACCCAATGACACCCCACCCCATGTTTAACAGTCATAGGGAAAAGAGACTGCTCTTCCCACCCTGCAGAACTCTGGCAAAATATATAACAATTATTATTTTAATGTAACAATATATCTCTTGCTGGAAATTCTTTATCTTTCTTTGATTTAACAGTTAGGTAAATGAGAAGGTTATACCCATTCCATTAAATTATGCTTGGATGGATGCCACTCCAATTCTTTCAGTGCCCTGGACCTGTCTATCTTTAATGTCAGGCATTCTCCATTGCCACTTGGATTTCTTTTAAAGTTACTGTTAGAGAACTCATTGTCATTGTAATCTAATAGACCACAACATACTTAGCGAGGATCTGTGCCCCACAGGAAATCTCCAACAATTGTAGCCTGAAGCAACTGCTAAATGCCAAAGAAGCATTCCAGAAAACATTGTGCAGAAAATTTGTAAGAATAACTGCAGATGTTCTGTGGAAAGTGAGTCTGACATACACAATGCACGACTTGCATTTCAACTAATAAGCTCATGCAGAAAGGAAAGATCAGCATGCAGCTCATCATAAAGGTACACCTTTGACATGAGTATTAAGATATTCTTTTGCCATTCCTCTAAGTCTGAGGAAGTGTGACTTGCCCAAGAGCTGCCAGTTAAGTGTGTTCTCTTGGAATCCTAGCCTAGCACACAAACCAGTATACCACACTGACTCTAATAAAATATTCTATGGGACTATAAATGCACACTAACATAAAATACATGAGTGCTGAAAAGAGCAGCCATTGCACATGAAGGATATAGGTAGTGGGGTACAGTGTTGTATGGGGGCCAGGAGGGACAACCCTCCTGTCAGCTCTACTTGTAAGTGCAATATTTGTGGGACAGAGTGAACCCCAAATGAGACAAAAATTAAGATGAAGTTACGTTTGATTATTGATGGCTGAAATCATTCTAAGCTGGGTCCCAATCCATGGTGTCCCCTTGTAAGGGGGTGTGGGGCCAAGGAACATATCAAATTCAGCAATCTGCATGAATGCAATGGCAATGTGCACACAAGTCCATACTACAGTGGTGATCTTTTCCCATGCCCATGCCCCGAGGTGGATGAAGGGTCTTTCCAACTGCCACTGCCCTGGCCTCCAAGAAAGAAAGGAATCAGCAGTATCTTCTGGACCTGATCCCCTTCTCCTTTTGTGTTATGCCTTTTTAGAATGTGAGCCTGAGGTCAGGGAACTATCAAATTAACAATCTGTAAACCACTCAGAGTTTCTGTGTCTGAAGAGCTGGGAAGAAATACTCTGTAATGAAATATATATAATTGGCTAGTGCAAATAGCCCCTACAGAGTTGTTGGCTGGAATATCTGAATCCATCCAGCACTGGGAGAGATCCTGGAGCTGTTCTGTATAGGCTTGTTCCTTATGGTCTGCTGGTCCTCAGCTTTTTGAGTGGCTCTTTTGCCTCTTTTTCTCTCTTCTCTTCCCCTTCTGGCTGAATCCTCTGCAGAACCAGCTGTGCCTTCATTCATAATTCATTTTATTTTATTTCTCTTGTAATCCCTCCTATTATTATTATTATTATTATTATTATTATTATTATTATTATTATTATTATTATTATTATCTGACCCCCCTCCCCCCCACCAAAACATTTTATTACCTGAATGGATGGCTGCCTGAATAGCACCCATGGATGCTTCTTGTAGCCAGTGACTTAGTGATTTAGACAGCTGCTTCACATCAGGGTTGGTGATGAAGTCTGAAACTGTTGGGGTAGTCTCATCTGTGAATACAATTTCACTGCAGTAATCCTATTTTCTCACATTGGCAGTGGCTAATCTCTCCTATAGTTAAAGATAAAGCACTGCAATTCGGGAAACTGTTGTAGCAATGGCAAAATCTATCTGTTACACATCTCAGATAGGGGTGTCACAGCAGGCTGCACCAAGTGAGACCCTAAATGGGGGGGGGGGGATTTGACACCACCAAACATCTGTCTTTGGGAAGAACTCTAGTGATGCCACTGCTCTCAGATCGGATAATCTGGTTCTTACTGATCAAGTCTGTCTGCCACGGTGCAGGCCTCAGAGGGAGAGATGGAGAGTAGGAGAGTCTCCTTCTCTGGAGGTCTTTAAACAGAGGCTGGATGGCCATCTGTTGGGGGTGCTTTGATTGAGAGTTCTTGCATGGCAAGAGATTGGACTGGATGGCTGTTATGGTCTCTTCCAATTCTATAATTCTATATGATTTCTGGACTTGATTCCCTTCTTCACTGCCATTCCCTTCTCCTTTTGTGTCATGTCTTTTTAGATTGTAAGCCTGATGGCAGGGAAACCATTTGTAAGCTGCTCTGAGAGCCTTTGTGACTAAAGAGTGGGGTACAAATACTCAAAATAAATAAATAAATAAAAAGTTACTACAAGGGTGTGCAGTGTATTGTTGATGCAGTGCACCTCCAAGGACCCTTGCAATATGCAAGCTTTTCCTTCTTGAACCCAAAAGATGTCACAGTGATGAGCATTTTTCTAGTAAACAATTGCCATCACCACCACTATGGGAAAAATTAAAAACACATATCTTAAAATAATTGTGTGGCAAGATCTTTTCAAAATAATGTGGGGCACCCTCCTCCCTCAAAACCAACAGTAGGAAAAGCTGTAGTATATTTAAATATAGTATCACACTGCCGCTATATATGTCTTTACTCATAAGTAAACTCCACTGATTTCAATGGAGCTTATTCTTAGATAAGCCTGGATAGGACTGCAGCCTTAGTAAACAAGTTATATAGAAAACTCTTTAACAAAAAAAAAAATTTTTTTTTTCATTATCATTAGACCTTGAAGGGAGTGTCATCCCTTTGCTGTTGAATGAAGATGGGAGACCTCAAAGAGAGTGAGACATCCCACCCACTCATCTGAATGGTTGAAAAAACAGTTTTGCATGACAAGAAGTCATTAACATAACATCAGCATTACAGAGGGAGATGCTTTGTTTTTAATATCAGAAGCAAAGGAAACAATTCACTAACTCACAGTTTTAGAAGCTGCCTGCTCCATGCATAATTACCATGGTATGAAAAGGTGGGAATGAAGGGTGAGAGCAATAAATGTCAATCTGATTGGCTTTTGCAAGTTAGAAAAAAGAAGCAGATTGAAAGAACAAGAGAAAACAACTTTCTGAATGTTTTTTCTCTCTCCTCAGTCCCACACACTCCATTTGTAATAGGAAGGGTTGTTTTAGAGATTACAAAGATAATGACAATGATCACTTAGAAAATGTTATATCACTGATTTTTTAATATATGAAAAGTTCATCCTGTGACAGTCAAAACTAAAATAATTTAAGCTTTTAATTTTATTTTTGGATACTCATTTGAACATTCTCTTTCACATTCTCTATCATAGTTGATACAAAAATGTTTAAAGAATCAGAAAGTTCTTTAAATATAACACATTACTTTAAATATAACTGCTCATTTGTGCATACATTTTATAAAGAGTACTTCAAATTTTCCTGGCTACAGGTAAGCAAACATGCTGAACAAAATCCCTGTTTCATGGTATATCTGTACTGCACAGTTACAGCACTTTGATACCTTTACCCTGGTTCCAACATATGGAATCCTAGGATTTGTAGTTTAGTTTGGTACATAAAATTCTCTGCTTTAGTTTGAAGTCCCTCATCAAATTACAAATTCCAGGATTCCAGGATTCCAGATCAGGAGAGTCTAAGTGGTATCAAATATCAGTACACCTTGAGCACTGATATCTGTTACATTAACTACTGTCAAAATCCCAAAGGTATGAAGTTGGTGTGTGTTGTATGCATATATACATATAGAATGTGTTATCTGTATTAGGCGAGTTTAAAATTTGGTGCCAATTTCAAAGAACAGTTGGGAAGAGTTTTACTGCAGTTGCTGAGCAAAAATCCAAAGGTTACATCACACTTACCAGGCAGAAAAACAAAAGATTGTAGTACAGTCACCAGGCAGAAATCAAGTTGTTACATAGAAGTCACTGGGAAGAAATGAAAAGTTTACATTGCAGTTACCAGACAGAGGAATCAGTGGGAAAACATGTAGTAAAAAAGGTTGAAATTTACATTTTGTCATGATCTTAAAGAATTTTTTTAATAAAATGATGTATCCTGCAAGGGAGGAGAAGGAGAGCAGTTTCTGGGAAGCCATGTTGAATAGAGGCCTTCCAGGACAGTTCCTGCAAGGGAAAAGAAGGAGAGCAGTTTCTGGGCAGCCATTTTGAGTGTGTGAGTATTTGATTTTTTTTAAAAAAAAACTCTTGGGAGAGGGATATAACCTTTTAAAGAGTAATAGGCCAAACAGGAAAGGAGGAGGGATAGTGTTATCTGTCAGGGATATTTATACCAGTGAAGAGATCCAGGACATCAATCCTGGAAGCCAGGTGGATAGCAACTGGGTAAAAATTAAAGGGGAAGGAAACAGGGATGTTATTGTGGGAGTCTACTACAGACTCCCATGTCAGATGGAGGAATTGGATGATGCCTTTCTAGAACAGATGACCACACACTCAGAAAGGAGAGATGTAGTAGTGATGAGTGACTTCAACTATCCTGATATTTGCTGGATTTCAAACTCAGCAAAATCTTCAAGATCTACCAAATTCCTCACTTACCTGGAAGAGAATTTCATTGCCTTGGATGCTGCCGCAAATAACCACATGAAACCAAGTTGGAGGACAGGCCACAACTTTATTAGCCAAACTCAAACAATTGGAAGGGTTGGCACAAAGCATAAGGTCAGGATCTGCGAGATCAAACAACCCCATGTTTGTCTGATCAGCAAAAGCCTGGTAACCACCAGGCATTGGGATGACCTAGGGGCTAAGGAACACCAACTGACCACCATGCCACCTATTCCTTAAGTCCCTAGTCACCGGGAGGTGCTCCCGTGTTATGGCCCCCACAATGGCCACAACACCTGCCCTATTCGCCCCCGGGTCCCGAATGACTCCCAAACCAGAACTCTGTAGCCTTGGTACCACACCATGCAGATCCATGGCCTATGCTACTGAACCACAGTTGTGACAATAAACCCACATACCCAAGCGGTGGGCAGGTGGAAGAGCCAAGCAAATACTAACGCCGGGGCCTAGCTGAGCGGCCTTATATAGGCCTCAGGCCCCGGTGGATGACGTGGCCGGGGAGACTCCTCCTCCAGGGCAGCTCGACCAATGAGCTGCCCTGGAGGACCGGAACCCCCAACCATAGAGTCCTCCGCATGGCCAATCAGGGCGGAGGATTCGCCCCAGAGCATTCTGGGGCAAATTGCTGCCGCTCTGTGCGGCAAAGCAGCCTGCCTGGGCAGTCAGGCGGCCGCTTTTTGTCCAAAAGGTGCAAGAGACAACAAGGGGGGTCAGCTATTTTAGATCTGATCATAAGCAACATGGATGACTTGGTTAATGGGGTGCAAGTGATGGGAACTTTATGTGAGGGCGATCATGTTTTCCTGCAGTTGTTCTACCATGGAAAGGAGAAGCTAGGCATAGTCAGACATGCACCTTCTGTGCTTCAGTCTTCTCAGAAAAGGCAAAGGGTGCTAAACCTGAGGATAATGGAGCAGAGGACAGAATAAGGGAATTTCAGCTCAGAATATGTAAAGAGATAGTACAGGAATACCTGGTTAATCTAAATGAATATAAATTTCCAGAATTAAAAGAACTAGTAAGTGTAATATCAGAGCCATTAGCAACAATCTTTGAGAAGTCCTGAAGAACAGGAGAAGTCCCAGCAAACTGGAGGAGGGCAAACATTGTTCCCATCTTCAAAAGTGGGGGGGATCCCAACAATTACTGTCCAGTTAGTCTGACATCAATACCAGGAAAGATTCTAGAACAGATCATAAAACAGAGAATCTCTGAACATCTACAAGGCAATTCATTTCACGCGCTTTCCAGGACACAAAAAGGAGGTGCTTTTTGCAGCTCCTTTTTGCACACTGGAAAGGCCAGATAGGGCATGTACGTGCCACTTATCCTATGCCACACTCCTAAACTGTCCTGACATTCTCATTTGTTTTGGAATATGTGATTTTGCTGCCAGTGTTGAATTCGATTGCTAATCCAGCTGGTGTCCATACATGATGTTTGGGTAGGGATGAGGTGGTACTGTCTTGTCCGTTGTTTCAGTTAGCCAAATATTTGGGATTGGCCCTGGTAACATAGAAGTGGTGGATCTTATTAGACAAAATAGACAGGGGGGAAAAAACAAAATAGATACTGTTTCATCACCATCTCCTGTACTTTCTTACATCTCCAAGCAATATGTGTTTTGCTTTCTGTTTATTGGTATGCAAATATGCCTACTTTCCAAGTAGTTTCATAAACAGACTGTTACTGTGTTTGAACTGTGGGGTGCATGCATCACCTTGTCAGCTGTGCCAATTAGTGGTTGCAATTATAAATTTGTTTCTATGATATTCTGTACATGGCTAACACACAAGATAGGAGGAGATTTCATTAGTTTCTTAAAGCAATGGGTACTTATTGTTCAGCCCTGGACAGGTGGCTTTGTAATGAAGCATTCCATTCTTCACAACAATAAAGAGAAAATGCCCATTTCTTTGCAAACCCTCTGTTAGTGGAAACTGTTTGCGAATTGAATTGAGTATAAAGACAGAGGTGGACCATTCTGTCTCTCCTGCATAAGAAGCAGTATGTTCTAGTCTTTAAAGCAGCAAAATACAAGCTTGCTCCATCCTCAATATGACACCCCTTCAAATATTTAAACATGAATGTCATATCAGTCAACCTTTCCTTTTCCAGGCTAAACATACCCAGCTCCTTAAGCCACCCCTTGAAGGGCATAGTTTCTAGACCTTTTACCATTTTAGTTGCCCTCCTCCAGACATGCTCCAGCTCGTACACATCCTTCTTGAATTCTGGTGACTAGAACTGGGTGCAGTTTTCCAGGTGAGGCCTGCCCAAAGCAGAATAAAGTGGCACTAGTACTTCCCTGTCTAGACATTGATGCAGCTTAGAATTGCATTGGCTTTCTTAGCTGCCACATCACATTGCTGACTGATATTCAGCCTGAGGTTCACTAAGATTCTTAGATCCTTTGTCTTACACTTTTTGGCTTTGGTTATATGGACTATTGACTTCATATAATTGTTTCTGGGTGGGCTGAGATCTTGCCCCTTTGCTTCCCATCACCTCCTGTAAACTTGATGGGTTACCTGTTTATGACAGGGACTGCCTTGAGTTACATGCATCTTGTTCTTCCATGATAATCTGTTTTTATTGTCACTTGCTTCCTACAGACACAGGACAGATAGGAAATAGAGACATAAAGAACTTGCACTGATTAAATTGTGCAGGAAAAAAAATATTCTGGCACTCAAACATTTCCATCCTTGATTCACTGGCTGATATTTGTAGCCAGTAAATTATGTCTGCACTTGCAATGGATCAGTGTCCACCTGTTGCAATTGTTGTTGTGGTGGTGTGCCTTCAAGTAAGTTCTGACTTATGGAGACCATAAGGAGACCCTATCATGGTGTTTTCTTGGCAAGATAAGTTCAGAGTGGGTTTGCCTTTGCCTTTCTCTAGGGCTGAGAGAGTATGACTTGCCTAAGGTCACTTAGTGGGTTTACATGGTTGAGTGGGGATTCAAACCCTGGTCTCCAGAGTCACAGTCCAATGCTTAAACTACTATACCACACTGGCTTTCTCTGCTGAAATAAATACGTATATAAAATGCAAACTGTTCTAGACCTAGTAAGACCAAACCAGTACAAAATGGGAAAGGAGAACAACTGACAAATTAAACCAAGCCCAGGAGGGGGAAGATAAAACCATATTGCACAATCTCCCCACAATAACCAGATAACCAAAAGGAGGCTACAACGATTAACGACCCAATATGCTCATATTTGCCCAAGAACCCTCACAAAAGAAAGGGAAAAAAGGGGGGGCAGAAAAGGAAGAAAATCTTAGGGACTAAAGCCCTATGGGGCTAATCTGAATGTAAAATAGCAATTGTATTTACATTTCTATACCACTTAATGATGAACTCAGCACTCTCTAAGTGGTTTACAATGTGTAAGCCAATTGCTCCCAACAAGCTGGGTACTCATTTTAACAACTTACGAAAGGATGGAAGGCTGAGTCAAGCTTGGAGTCCTTGGAGTCCCCTGGGCCCTAAAGGGGCTGCCCCACAAACAACCCACAAATGAAGATGGCCCCACCTAAAATTCACTGAAATAAATTCCAATTAATAAATCAGGTGAGCAAATACTCAGTTTAATCGAGTATAAATATGAAGTAAATAAATAATAAAATCAGAATCCTAGATATTCCAATAAGTGTTAGTGCTAGAGTATCCAGCATTCAGATTTTACTATTTATTTACTTCATACTTATACTGGATGTCTCCAATCTAATAATGATGGTATATATATTTTTACCACTGAGGAAGACAATTGTCGAAACGCGTATGGTTTTATTTGTATTTACTATTTGTATTATTTTACTTCCAACATATGTTCTTATGAAGTATATACATTCCTGATATTATATGTACTTTTACTGTTCGATAGCTTTATTTGTATGTCACCTGGGACTTCTAGTTTCCAGCATTTGATGTTTATTGTGAAAACTGGCATTTCCTATATTATAAACTTGCCATCACACTGGTTAATAAAGTTTTACTTTTTTTTATAATCACCTTTCCCTAAACTTTTTTGTTTTACCCCAAGCTTGGCAGATTTTACTGTGTTCAGTGAATAATATTGCCCCTCACATTTTTGAGGTATTTGTCCTTGTTTGCTCTTAAACTATCCACTCAAGAACCTGGCATATCCTTTATAGCTATATGCTTTGTCAGTTGCTTATTATTGTTCCTACATCTATTCATCAGCTGAAGTGGCTTCTATGCATTTTTAAAAATTAATCTTTATTACTTTCATTATCATAAAAGAAGAGAAAAAAACATACCAATTCATGTACAAACAACTACCATAACATTAACAACAACAGCAACACTAACAACATCTGACACTAAACTACCACATAAAACTAACATATAACTAAAAACGACTTCCTTGTCTTATGGGTTCTTCCCAAACGATGGTCCAAAAAATAAATGTTCAATGCTTTGTGCATGATAATATCAAGTCACGTGTATTAGCCATATCGTCCTAATTTTACTACACGGACAAAAATCCCAAAGGTCAATCTACTCCAATTGTATAACTAGAATGTTTATGTTCCTTTTGATACTGTAAGTTATTAGAGGATCCTATATTTTTCAGAATAAGTCTATAGATTCTCCTTTCAATAGTTTAGTTAACTTATTCCAGCATCTCTTCATCAGCTGAAGTGGTTTCTATATATATATATTTTTTTAAAGAAATCCCTCCAGCAGCAGATACTTTTACAAATACTGGTGAAAGTTGATATGGCATTTTTATAATAGCAAGGTTACAGGTCTATAGGGCCACTGTATAGTGCAACATCCACCCCCACGGTGTCAGCTGCTTTCTAGGATTCAGCTGGGTGATCTATTCCAGTAAAACCCAGAACTGGGATCATAGCTGGGCCCAATAACAGCATCCAATTTCCCTGTGATGGGACAGCATTATAGCTGGGGCTGGCCATTGGTTAGGGTAGTTTCTGTAGTAGTCAGGAAGAGGAAGTAACAAGCCAGAGGTGGTAGTGGCTCATGCATGGGGAAAGGAAAACTCTCCCACCATTGTTGGTTTCCCATAACCCCAAGGGTCCAGGCAAGAAGTCAAGAAAGAAGGGAACTCTCTTTACCCCAGAATATCAATCACTTGGTTGCCAGCACCCCTAAGAGCTTGGTAATGAGGTTGTCAGCTTAATGCTGAGAGATCACTATGCCTGAACACCTCAAATGGAGACCTGACATTTGGAACACTGACCTGGGACCACCATCCTTTTGGGAGATACTAATCCCAGAAGTGTCACCCAGCAGTTAGAAACTGAGGTTTGATCACTTTGCTTTTCCTAGTAAGAACAACTCAGCTTCTGTTACCTTATTCTGGCCCAGCATCACAGGTCCATAAGTATTTACTTGCTGCTTTTTTCAGTCATGTCACTGCTATACCATTCCTATGACCTGATCCAGCAAGCACTTACTTGACCAAGGGATCCAATCCAAGCAGCATATGAACTTACAGTGTCCTGATTCTACCTTGTGCTATAACAAGAACCTTGAGCATCCCCCACCAAGGTATAGATGAGGCTGGGGTCTAAAATTTGGAGGCTAGCTCCCCACAAAATAATGGCACTTTAGAATATGAAACAGCTTATACTTAGCTACCAAGTATGAATGTTAAGGAGCCAACTATCATTGTACAATCTTTAAATAGTTATCTTGATTTTTGTATGTCTGTTTATTTGCTATAATTCAATTCTCCCTTTTCAATATCAATGCTAGCAGCTAAATAAATAAATAAATGTACATGCTTCCATTTCCAAAATAGATACTGGCTCAATTTCCCCCGAATTCCCTGCTGTTGTTTGTGTCCAAGAAAATACTATTTGTAAAATAAGTTCAGGCAAACCTATGGATAAATAACTTCAAAACAGATAGACATGGTGGCTAATTTGGTATGACGTTCCCTTTCTAAAGAATAATTTAACTTGATGTCAAGTAATTGCCCGTCAATAATGACTCTATTGTGTGATGCATCAAGATTTGTATGTCTTCCCAAATACTGAGATGAAGCACCAAGTGCACTTTCTCAAGTTAATGTGATTTCAAATGTGTGTATTGATTTTCTTCTTCTTTTGTCAGACTGAGCATTATTTTGATTAGAAGTCTTTTTAAAAAAGAAAAAAATATTTTCATCTGAAAATAAACTATCTTGATACATTGGTTTTTAATTTGACCTGTTTAGGAAACATGGAAATTGCTTTCTAAAAACTGGACATCTCAGAATTTGGTGCAAATCCTGAAGGTTTCCTACGAACAAACTTTCCAATGAGGAGAAGGTGTACACTCCAAAGTTAGAGTAAAATGGAGCTGCTGTTGTGGATCAGGGAGGTGGAAAGAGATAGAAACTCCAGCTTCTACAGAAAGAACAGTCCTATCTAGATCTGTCAATGCTGTTGCTATTGTGTATCTTCAAGTTGCTTCTCATTTATTATGATGCTAATATGACCCTATCATAAGGTTTTCTTGGCAAGATTTGTTCAGATGAGGTTTGTTATTACCTTCTTCTGAAGCTGCGAGTATTTGACATGTCCAAGTTCACCCAATGGGGTTCCATGGCTGAACAGGGATTTGAACTCTGGTCTCCGGAGTCATAGGTCCAAAACACACTACAGAAAAAATCCAGTTTGAGACTGTCCTGGCTCAATTCTAAGGAATTCTGGGAACTGTAGTTTTCTGAGACATTCAGCCACCCCTGTCAGAGAGCTCTGATGTTACAATAAACCACAACTTCCAGGATTCCCTAGCACTGAACCAGAGCAGATAAAGTGGACTCAAACTGGATTATTTCTGCAGTGTGTTTTGGGCCATAGTCCAACACTCAAATCAGTACACCATGCTGTCTCTCTCTAACTGTCAATTCTGGATTCAATTACCTATGTTCTGGTTACTTCCAAAATAGATTACTGCAGTACATTTCCATGGGGCTGCTTCTAAAGATGGGTCTCAAAGCTTAAATTGTGCACCTACATATCAAGGGAGGGGACTAGAAAACATGAGCACATAAGGCCAAACCTGTACCAACTATAGTGGGTGAATATATTTCTGGGCCCAGAGGAAATGACTGGATTTAAATAATTAAAATTGTTAATGGCCTGGGACCAGGTTATCAGGAAGATTGACTTCACCCATATGATCCTGCCTACCTGATATGGTCTACCTTCCTCCTTCATTAACTGTGATTCACTCTATGTGGGATTGCCTTTAAAACTGCATCTTTAGCTAGTGCAAAACATAGCTGCCCGGTTGCTTATAGAGCCCTTTGGCTGTCAGAGGACACAAAACCTGTGCCAGCTGCTCTTGGCACCAGGATTTCTAGGACCCATTTAAAGCATTGTTACTCATCTCTAAAGCCATAAACAGGTTGTAGCCAAGTTATCTGAAGAAGTGCCTGCATCTGTATAAACCTGATTGTTGGATTGCTGGTGTGTGCCTTCAAGTTGTTTGCAGTTTATGAAGACTCTAAAGCAAACCTATAATGGGTTTATTGGCAAGTTTCTTCAGAGGGGCTTTGTCACTGCCATCCTCTGAGGCTGAGAGAGTGTAACTTGCCCCAGTTCCACCAGTGGGTTTTACATGGCTGAGCAGGCATTTGAACCCTGGTTTCCAGAGTTGTAGTCCCATGCTCAAACCATTGCAACATAGTGGCTCTATCACAGGCATAACAGGAACTCTTTTTCTAGACAGGCATGGAGTTGGAAAATCAGTAACAGCTAATAAAATGCACCACATGTATTATACACCCTTTCCCCCTCACTTGACAGGATGATACAAACTACTGTTGTTGTGAAAGGAAAAAGTTACTGTAAAATGAAAGAGCCCTCCTTGGTCTCCAGAGTCATAGGCCAATACTCAAACTACCAGCCAAGAAAGACCTGTTCATATGCCCATTAGTAAAAATCTCTTAGGCTGGCAGGCACATGAAATAGGTCATTTGCTGTAGCTGGGCCCATCCTTTTGAAAACTCTACCATGAGATTTGTGCATGGTTTCTTCCCTCTACATTTTTAAACAGGCCTTAAAATCTAGACGGTCCAGTTGGCTTTGAAATGAATTGGTGCCCATTTTTATTTTATACTGTTCATTATTGCTATTCTTTTAAAACATTTATGCTGCTCTGTTAGTATATTTTATTTCACATGTCATGGTTTTAAAAAAAATTACTTTCGAAATGTTGTGAGTAGCTTGTGCTTCAAATAGTGATAGAAAACTATTTAAAGCAAATAGACAAAATATATACATGGGCATTCACCCCAGTTCAAAAGGAAAGGTGAGAAAAATCATTGCTAAAGTGCCAGATTGCCCAAAGCACACAGAACAATTATTTTAGCTCGCTCATGATTGCCAAAATGCTGATATCTTTGGATAGGTCTTGGCTTCCTTCCAACACAGAGGCACTGTGAAACACTGAAGAATCAGCTTTATTACTCATTGCTATAAATGTGAGACTACCTGGGAGGAGATTATATTGTGATTTCTTTCCTTATCAGAATTGCATTGCTTTTCAGGTGGGGTGTTGTTAATGTGGAAGACTTTCTCTGGCAAGGTCCTCTCTCCTGTATCCCTGGACGTCTGACATTAGTGAGTTACTCTAATGGTATCAGACCAGGCTCTTCAGAACTGACCAAAAGTGGTTGGAGAATGTATGACAGGAGCATCGTATGCTGTTATTGTTCAAAGGCCCTTGATACAGAAGACTGAAAATGAGAAACTGTGTTTGTACAGATTTATTTATACAGTTGCTGGTCATTTCCCAATAGTTCACAATCATCCTTTCAGTTACATTCAGTCCCTCCTTCAGTCAATTGTTGTAGAAAATAGTCACAGCAACTTAAAACAACCTTACCACTAATCTTCGATATTGCTTTATGCATTAGATCCATGCAAAAAGATGGATCTCTTCTCTCTGTCAAAGGAGTACAGTATCTCCATCTTGCCAGAGATGGGAAATTTAATTTTCTCTTGGGAAATAAAGCAAAACATATTATTCCATTTTTGGCTACTTTTGTCCTTCTGGCAAATCCTATTAGAGTTCAGGCTGTCATGAATCAGATTTTCTTGGCAATCTTTCCTTTATACTGCTAGATTATATTATCCTTTGTGCATTTTAATTTCATTTTGTCAGATTTAAAGGTTTTGTTTACTTCTGATTTTCATAGCTTTTTTCACAAGTATATTGAGATTTGGCAGATATATGCTTGACAAATTCTTCTGTACAGAACATTAGTTTTAAAGGCCTTTAGGTAGTATGTGGCATAACATATCCTCTGTCTTCTCACTAAAATAAAAATAAAATAAAATGGTAAGATCTATAGTCTAAAAGTATTACATATAGGTTCTAGGCCATGACTGATAATTAATATACAGATAATTTCATATTAGAATCATAGAATCATAGAATCGTAGAGTTGGAAGAGACCACTAGGGCCATCCAGTCCAACCCCCTGCCATGCAGGAAATCCAAATCAAAGCATCCCTGACAGATGGCCATCCAGCCTCTGTTTAAAGACCTCCAAGGAAGGAGACTCTATCACCCTCCGAGGGAGTGCATTCCACTGTCAAACAGCCCTAACTGTCAAGAGGTTCCTCCTAATGTTCAGGTGGAATCTCTTTTCCTGAATTTTTTTAGACTTAAGTCTACTTCCTTTGGATTTGGAAAAGTGCTACAATATTCTCTACATGCTGTTGTTTTGTACCTTCAAAGTCGTTTCTGACTTATGGGAACCTCCAAAACACCTGTAGCTCAAATAGCTGAGAAAACAGTGAAGATTACCTAGGTAAATATGTTTCATAAATATATTTTACTGGTGAACAGTTATAGAGATGTCAGGCAGTTATGGAAAATTTTTGAGAAAAAAAATGGTGGTATTTTGCACGCAAACAAGGTCCTAAGGCTCCAATTTAACCTCTTATTTCATTCACAAATTGTCTGACAGTCTCTTCCAAACACTGAGAGGCATTTAAAAATCGACCTAACTTTTCATCCAGTGCAGAGATAGAAGTATTAACAGAACTTACTTTGACCTCCATTTTCTGTTGATTTCACTATTGTGGCAGATTGGCAGCAGGAATGTTCTTTTGATTGTCTCTAGATGTTTTCTTAAGCTCTTTGAGAGAAACCAAGCTTCAAGTGATGCCTGGAATTTTCACCAACCATTTAATCTTACTTGGAAGACAGATATATGGGGTGATTTCAGTTAATTTGTTATTTCTTAACTTTTTGTGGGGGGAGAAATTTGGAGGTGATTACCTTCGCTTGTCCACCAGGCATTTAATTATCTAAAAGAAACCCAGACCTTTATGAAAATAATTCTAAAATTTTGTGGAAGAATATACAAAAGAGAAATGGAAACCTGGTCAAAATTAGAATAAACAACTTGGCAGGATAACTGCAATAAAAATAATAATGGCCTGGTACATACCACCAGGAAGTGGCATCAAGGTGGCGATTCTAGGGTTAGCATGGTCCCTAACCCTAGTACGTCACAGCAGTGGCATAATGGAGGCCTTCCATCCATATGGGAGCCGCCATTGTGACATAAGCGACACGCAGCGTATGGACATTGCCGTGCATCTTGTCCATCATGATGTGTGCATGGCATCCCAAGAAGAACCCGTTTTTTCCAGGTTCTTATTGGGGTGGTGGGATGCCGAGCAGTTTAGCTGCTGCGACATCCCTCTGGAGGAAAAATGGCCACCTGCAGCCTGCCCTTTCAGGGCAGTTTGTTTTGCCCCAGTATTACCCAAAAGAAACTTTCTATTACAAAGTTTACCAATAATGGTAAATGAAATTTCCAACAATAGAATAAAAATTTGAGAAACTTCATATGGGCGGGACACATGCTAAGAATCAAATACAAAGGGTGTAGCATACCAGATCTTAGACTACATTATTATGCACATGCACTTCTATGGATATCAGCCTGGGCCACTCTAGAAAATAAAAGACTACTGACATTAGGAGGCTTCAATAACCAATACGAATGGCATGCATATCTCTGCTATGATAAAGCGAGAGTCCATAAGGAGATTGAACATCATGTTATTAGGAAACCTCTATTAAAGATCTGGATGAATCTAAAACAAATTCTATACAAGACTGCCGTCCTGGGTTTCACCACAAGGAGCATGGAAACAACTCCAAAAATGGTTAAGATATGAAGACATTTAATAAAAGATAAATAAAACCAAAACATTATAATTCATTGGAAAAAACTGGGAACACAGACCATAAATTACAATTATAAATTACATATAGAGTAGCTCTGGACACTACTAACCTATAGATGAAGTCTAGGATCATATTGACCTTTTTAGTTCTTGCATCAGACTGTTTACCTGTGTTTAGCTTGTGGTCTATTAAGACTCTTAGGCCCGGTACAGATGGGCCTATAGGGCGCCCTTGTCATGTGCTCGGGGCTGGCCAAGGGCGCACCGCCCATATGTGCCTCACCTCTAGCACGTGACGAGGGCGTCAAAATGGCAGTGCCCTGTGCACACGGGTGCCACCATTTTGACATGATGGACGCTTAGCGTCCACACATCGCATCCCCTTGTAACGTCATGAGTGCACCATTGGAGCATGCAGCATCACAAGGGTGCCGCAGAAAGAACCCGCTTTTTACGGCGTGAGGAAGCCGCGTGGTTTGTCTGCTACAGTTTCCTCGCATGGCAAAACAAGGCACCGGCAGACCACTCTTTTTGGGCGGTCTGTACCCTGCCTTAGATCCCTTTCGCATGTACTACTGTCAAGCCAAGTGTCCCCCATCCTATAACTATAACTTTCATTTTTATTGCCTAAGTGTATTACCTTGCATTTATTCTTTTTGAAATTCATTTTGTTGGTTCTGGCCCAGTTCTCTAATCTGTTAAAATCATTTTAAATTTTGATCCTGTCTTCTGGGGTATTAGCTACCATTCCTAATTTGGCATCATTGGCAGATTTGTCAAGCATGCCCCATATTGCATCATCCCCAAAGTGCTGATAAAGATATGGAATAGCGCTGGCCCAGGACATAACCCAGTAGCACCGTACTACTCATTTCTTTCCAGGATGAAGTGGAGCCAATTGTTAACACACGTTGGATTTAGTAAGTCAACCAATTTCAAATTCTCCTGGCAGTTGCATTCTCCTAGTCCACATTTTATTAACTTTACTCCTCTTTGGTCATTTCCTTCTTCCATTTCATATTTCTTTCAAATCTTGGTGCATCTGAAAGTTCTTATGCATCTATCCTGGTTTGTTTACATCCACACCTCTCACAATTCATTCTTATTGGGATTTCCCCATTTGAATCTTCAGTATGGCACTTTTAAAGAACTTCCATTCATCATGAATTTCACTCCCTTTCAGTATTTTTGACCCTGGGATCTCAGCCAGTATGTCCTTAGGTTTATTCTGTTCAGATTTCTTAAAGTACAGAGTCTCTGTTGGTTGGGATCTGGTCTAAGACAGTCAATCCCCATGTTGCTGCTTCCAACTTCTGGACCATGAAACTGTCAGCCAAGCAAGTGAAGAATTTGTTGGACCTTACATTCTTGGCAGAATTTGTCTTCCAACAAATATTAGGGTGGTTGAAGTCTCTTATTACCACCATATGTCTCCTTCTGATCATCTCTTCTCAGATATTCTAGGAATCTTTCAAGTCTTCAGACTTGCTTGGATTTTATAGTAAACCTGAACAGTGATGTGATTGCAGTTTTCTTCCTATCTAATTTTTACTCAAGTGCTCTCAACTCTTTCCCATATATCTCACAGGTATACACAGTTCCCTTTCCTATTTAATCTATTTCTTCAACCTAGAGTATATTGTTATTGCCTTCCTCTGAAATATAGTCTACAGAAATATAGTCAAGAGATTATTTGGACTGCATGCATTTAACCCCCCCCCCAAAAAAAAGAAACTCTTGAATAGGATTGGGGTTACAGCATCAGGGAAGGAGTCCTAGAAATAAGAGGCAACAAGGAATAATCAGTGCCATTATATAAATGAGAGAGAGCTTTGAGTGGTTGAGCATGAATGAACTGGAGGGGCAAAAAGTCACATTCAAGAAC
>NC_056527.1:67887206-67901835 GCF_019175285.1 Sceloporus undulatus | reverse complement strand
CTGTGGGAAAATATGGGCAGATAGGATTCTTTTTCAAGGCCATGGAAATCTTCAGAGGGAAAGACAAGAAATTTGTGGCAAATATGGATAGTACAACCTATTTCCTTTGCCACCTATTCCCATCTTTCCCACCTCCACAATGTCATTCTACTGAAAGGCACTGAGCAAATTCTGTCTCATCTTCCCTTTTGAAAAAAGAATAAAGCTGAGATTCAGTGAAGTATATATACTTGCTTTTGAGTCTTTGAAGCACACAGACATGTTTGAATCTACAGCACTTAAGCCAGGCAAAAATCAATTACACAATAGAGTCCTGAGGACCTCAAAATTCACTGATAGCTCTGAACAAGTCCACAAAAGGCATAGTGAATCTTTTGATGTTCTCTATCAGACCCTGAAGCCTGTTAAATAAGGCAGCCTTTATACTCCCTTATAAATGGTCACTGTGATCACCAGTGGTTGTGTATCTAAGCTACGGCATGGATGATCAATAAGACTGCACCCATTAAAAACGCCTAGTGAAGATGGGGGTAGATGTCTTGCAAAGAAATTATAGAGAATTTTACAAGTTGAGCAGCACCACTCTAAGACTCAGAACCACCTGTCACTTTCTCTCTCTCTTAAATTCTGAGATTTTGTTTTGGGTTTTTCATGCTATTTTCCTCTGGACTTATCAATTATATGTCACTATCTTATGGGTTATGATATGTTCAGATTTTTAAAGTCCAATTTTTGTCAAATAAGGACTAAGAATACTACAAACTTTGCTTAATTTGTGGAGGGGTTGCCTTTTAATATTTCTCACTAGTTAATCCTATTGACATTGGTCTTCATATGTCTTTGAAAAGGATGTGCATCTTCACTTATTTTGTTCTTGAATGTAAGGATGAATCCTTTCAAATGTTTTCTTGCCACTGAGAAATATTTTGAGAGGTTTTGTGATTGTTGTTGTTGTTGTTGTGTGTCTTCAAGTCATTTTCAACTTATGGTGACCCTAAGTTCAACTTATTACAGGGTTTTCTTGGCAAGATTTGTTCAGAGGGAGTTTGCTACTGCATTCTCTGAGGCTGAGAGTGTGTGATTTGTCCAAGGTCACCTAATGGGTTTCCATGGCTGAGTAGAGATTTGAACCCTGTTCTCCCAGAGTTCTAGTCCAATACTCAAACCACTACAGCACACTGGCGTCCTATCCCACCCTGTATCCAATAATCTCAAGGCACAGTACAATAAAATCATTTTAGGACAACAAATAACAATAATTTAGAAAGTCTAGACCAGTGGTTCTCAACCTTCCTAATGTCGTGACCCTTTAATACAGTTCCTCATGTTGTGGTGACCCCTAACCATACAATTATTTTCACTGCCACATGCAAATATGTATTTTCCAATTGTCTTAGGCGACCCCTGTGAAAGGGTCATTCAACCCCCGAAGGGGTCCCGACTCACAGGTTGGGAACCACTGGTCTAGACT
Source organism: Sceloporus undulatus (assembly GCF_019175285.1). NCBI lineage: Eukaryota > Metazoa > Chordata > Lepidosauria > Squamata > Phrynosomatidae > Sceloporus > Sceloporus undulatus. The sequence continues at coordinate 67,900,364 of NC_056527.1, read as the reverse complement.
ATATATCAAATTATTTATCATGTAAAACCAGACATCATTAGTTCATCTTCATCCAACACAGGGGTAACAAGTTTATATCTCATCAGATGTGTTGAGAAGGGGAGACGAGATATGGTATGGCGGTATCAAAACTGTAGAGGTCACTCAACAGATGGGTCCTGTAGGCATTCTATGTGATTTCGGAGATGGCCAACTTGGTGAATGTGATTGTGATCAGTGTGGACATCAGTGTAGTGACTTAGAAAGGTAACAATGTTTGTCAGTTTGTACTGACTCAGTCAGTACAGTCTTATAGAATTATCTTGGTATAGAGGAGCAAGAGAAATCATGTTTCAGTACCTGGAGATGCTAGCAATATCACAAGGTCCTATATGTCCAGTATGATGGAGATCTTGAGCATCTTTCACAGACACGGTGTCCACTGTCTCTATGTGGATGGATGACGGTGCAAAACTCTTCAGGAGACCCAGGACTATAACAGTGTCATGGGCTCTCATTTCAATGAGACTGAGGTTACATCTCCTTTGGAGTGTAGCTCCTGTGGTGACAATGGGCCTCTTGCTCCTAGCAATTGTCACCAAGGTAGATTGGTGATGTGTAGTGACAATGAGAGGACATGACTGCATCACTGGAGTGATGATTTAATTTCTGGTGGTCACTTGTGTCACTTATCAGATGATTAGGCCATTCTGGTGACCTCAGAGTCTCCCCCTATAGAGATTCTTCTCTGACTTCTTCCTTAGACATAGATTCAACAAATTATACATAAGGAATATCTTCTTGCATTATCCATCACAGTTCAGCATCAAATAACTCCAATGGCTAGATGCTTGGTATTGAGGGGAAATGTTGCTGATGAATGTTGAGTGGGTCTAAGGTAGCAGTTAATTTCTGTTTCTTTCACTTCCTTTGGGTGTCCTCTTTGTGAGACCTCTTTCATTTGTTTTTCTTCCCTGCCAGTTACTGAAGTGATATCAAGGCTGGGTGCATTGTGGGTAGAAATACCAAGGGGTAGTGGGCCTGTACCTGTTGACATCAGATGAGGATGCCATGAGAACTCCTAAGATCTCTTACAGATTAACAGTCCTGCCAACCACATGGAGGGCCTTACTGACATGATGGTGTGTTCCCAGAGGAGAAGGCTTAGCCTTGCCACTCTGTTATACCTTGCTTGTGGCATAAAATTAAGGTAAATCTGGCAGGGGCAGACATCATGGGATGACTCCAAGCATGTTTGATAGTTACATCTGCTCCCAATATGGAAAGGACCATATTCTGTCTCTCTGGTATATATGTGTTAAAAGTCGAGTATCTTCTAGAGAAAAAAAAAGAGATGCAATTCTAACTCAGCACTATCATGGATGAATTTGCAGGGATCAAATACAGGCTTTTAAGAGTTAAACACTGGGTCCCACAGTCCTGGGCAGACAAATTTGGCAGTTTTATTTTCTCCCACTGTTTTGGTATATCTGAATGTATAATTCAAATAATCTCACACAGGAACACACGTCACATTTTTAGACAAAGGGTTTTTCCAAATAATTTGGAAAACTAAACTTTCTATCCAGTTGATGCTCAGAATGCACAATAATTTCTTAATAAGAAATTCTATTTTGGAATGAGGGGCAGTGGCAGAATGAAAAGTTGGTTTCTAAGTGGAACCCTTGCAATACAGTGTCAACATGCCATCCTTCTATATTTTGCTTCCACAGATTTCCTCATCAGCATCAGCTGTACAGGCTAGGAGATTCTGGAAACTATTTTTTTAAAAGTATTTCCCCCCAAGCTATAACTAGGCAGCTATAACTTGTACAGCATCTCTTATTCTACTTTCTTCTAATATTAAAGCTGTCCAGCCTTCATTTTTGTGTGATCTCTTTTCATGAATAACCTGAGAGACTTTGCAGTCTGTACACTTTTAATACATTTTTCTGTTGCTGTTTTTAATGAGGAGGAATAGGAGGCAGATGGACATTTTGCTCCTTGTCTAAAGGGTTTTGCAGAATTTTCCTCCCTGAAGGTGTGGCTCTTGCCTTTTCCCTTTGCAACACCACAAGGATTTCTTTGTGACTGATGCCAGCTGCATATGCTAATACCATATTGATGTTGGTGCCAGAGCAAACCCTTTGAGGCCAAGGCCAGCGGAAGACTTTGGCACACACAATAATCACTTATCGACAACATGAGGGTCTGGTGTCCTTTTTGTCCCCAGGCAAAGAAAATCACTTTCAGATCTCAAAGAGGACAGTTCATCAGGTGATTGCCATGAGCTGCCATTACAAAATGAACAAAATGTGAAAGCGAATTCCATTGCCTGGGGACAGAAAGGACACCTGACCATCACAGCAGTGATGATAAGTGATTATTGTGAATGTCAAAGTATTCTTTTGGCCTCAGCTTCATTTTTTCCCTTTAACAAGGAGTTATGAAAATGCACTGCATATGCTAGGCCAATCCCAGCAGAGCTCTGTACAAGCATCAAATCTTTGCAAGTATTTCCTCTTTTGAGAGGAGGAAGGCAGGCCATGGGAAAATGATACATCTCTTTGAAGAGGTTCCAAAAACAGCCCCACAGGAACACATCTGTCTTCTTTCACCTCAGCAAAAACATTTATACAGAAGGTGATTTCTGTAATGAGTTAGGGAGTGGAGAAACAGCTATAATTACAGATTTGTTACTCATGGTTTGTTGTTGCAAACGGTGAGTCAATTCTAATCTGCTTCTCTGCTTTAAAGGATTCCTTGTTTTCAATCTTGTTGTAAGGACTGGTCCGGTGTTGCTGTTTTTTGTTTGTTTGTTTTTTTGTGTTGTTGTTTTTGGGTGGCATTTTTAGTTATTTGTAGGTAATAAAGCCAGATATTCTGTATCCCTATTTTACCTGTGCTGGTAAAGATTTTTCTAAATATGATAAACAAAGTCATGAACAACTGCAGGTTTGCTATTACTATCTCATTTTAAACATGATTAAGTACAGCTGGCCCTCTTTATCCACTGATTCAAACATCCACAGCTTGAAAATATTCAAAAAAAGTATAAATTTCAAGTAGCAAACCTTGATTTTCCCATTTTATATAAGGGACACCATTTTGCTATGTCATTGTATTTAATGGGACCTGAGTATACACGGATTTTGTTATTCACAGGGGTTCCTGGAACCAAACCCCAGCGGATAACAAGGGTCCACTGTATAAGCCATTTTGTTTGCTGATCAAGGATTTGAACCCTGGACTGAGCCAATAAACTCACATGCATTTTTTTTATGTGGGAGTAAGTCCTGAGCTATGAATATTCTCATGTGTCTATTCTTCTTATTAGGAGAATTCCTGAAATTCTTGAAATCTATTTAGGAACTTTCCCTTCTGTCATTCAAGTATTTTCACATTTCCTTTTCTTCTCTACTGAGTACTGGACCTACTTGGAAAAAAAATGCTGGACTTGCAGGCTCCATAAGCTAACCAAAGCAGATACCAGTCCCTGGCAGTTTTGTAAAATAAATACTATGGTCTGGCACTATATGAAGGTAAGTGCTAGGTCATATAATGGCAGCTAATGCCATCTTTATTATCCTCATTGCTTCTGAATCCTTCATCCAATATGAACTATACTGAGAAGAAGGCCAAAGGCACCAAGGGTAATGAATAGCAAGCAGTTCAGGCTGTTGCTTCTTCACCCAGATCTTCTTTTCATACCCCTGGACTGAGAAAGTCTGGATGACTGGAGGTGTTTAGTTCCAGCACTGCCATCTTTCCTTGCTGGGTTGGTAATACCTGTCCTCTACACACCAGCATGTTGGCACATCAATATGTCGTGGGGAGCAATCCAGAGGGCACTGTATACAGGGCCCTGTCAAACCTAATGCTGCTTGCTTTTGCTTCACCATGAGATTCCACACTGCATCAAATAAGAGCGAAAAGAGACATTTCAAACAAAAACACACCTCTTCATTTTTAAAGCTGGTTTACTCATAATACAACCATTACAACCAATTACACAAGATGCTGTGATGCCTGTGCAAATCAAAACATTGTCACCTTGTATTTTCTGTATTGCATTTTCTCACAGCTGTTAGCAGCCTGGATTCCTTGTGATTGGGCGGGATACCAATAAATCTATATTATATTCTTGTGTCAGGAAAACATAAAATCTGACACCAGCCAAATTTCTCTGGAGAGTATCTTTGAAAGATGAATAATAGGATAATTTCACTGAGAGTATGTAAAAATAAACTTAAGTGATAATTAGAAATCTGTAACTGATGAACAGCAATTTCCAACTAAATATACTGGGCTGTGTTGAATGTTGTTACAACGAGCATTACAAACCATTTCTATATTCATTAAAACAATCCTATGCTGCTTTTGGATATGTAGTGCCATCCTTCTTTGGTCATGAAATTTATTTGTTATAATATCACACCATGAAGAAATTCAAACCTAACCTTCCTGAATATAAAATGTTCCTCAAATAACTGCCAACACTACTATTTTGTGGTACAAGAAATATTAGGAATGAGATTTTATATGAAATCCTAGATATATTATTTTAAATAAAATTGAACAGTTAACTCATGATTTAATTATGTGTTTCCTGCCTCTCCCAGTCAAAATTCTGCACCCAGAAAATTCAAAGCCCATGCAGGTGAATAGCTTTTGTGCATTTTATTATACTAGAGATTGCTTTCTCATGCATGTAAGACAGGAATCTGCAACTGCAACCTCTTTACTACTGTTTAACATCTGTATTGTTTCATATATAATTATTTTTCTGGATACACAAGAATCTCCTTTCCTCTGGGATAAATCCAAGTTGAGATTTCCCTGGAGAAATTTCTATTTAAAAAACCCCCCTGAGTTTATTCTTTCTCTCACTGTCCTAGAATAAGAAGACCAGTTTGTAGATTATCAAAATATTTTCTACCAATGATAATGTAAAGGATGAAGACAACCATGATAACAATAGCAGCACGCAGCCACTTCTCTATGCAATACTGGCATATTTTGGAAGGCAGAAAATAGTGGCTTGATGCTGACAGAATTGCTGCCATTGCCAGCTGTAGGATTGTTGTTATTTAAAAAAAAATTACAAAGAGGAAACTTTAATACCATCTCTGTTAATAATGAACCCTTTGGAGAAATTTTTAAAATTCGCAAGTGTTCGCCCTCCCTGTTTTTGTCACACATAAAAAGGAGAATTTTGAATGCCAAAATATCTCAGGATATTTTATCCTGCCTTTTTTAAAAAAAATCTGTGCACATGTTTCAGTTGTACATTTTATACTGTATACTTGCCCAAAAGCTATACATGGTAGCTGCTGTATCATATGTGAGAACCTTGAGTTTCTCTCCATGTCGTGTGGGAATTAGCTTAGCAGAAAGTGATCTCCCTCCAGGATACTATCCCAAAATATGTCAAGCCTCAGGACTCTGGAAAGGTTGTCATAAGCAGGGCATGAAGGTGATATTGCTAGCATTTCATGAAGGGGGGTGCTGTTCATAGAATAGAAAGCACCAGTTATTTATTATTTTTATTATATTCTGATCATCTCATCTCCCTAAGAGCTCAGTGCCTGGTTTCTCTCTATTTTTACTCTTAAAATAACCCTGTGATGTTCATCAGCATTAAGAGAGCATGACAGATCAAGGTCACCTACTGAGGCACATGACTGATTGGATATTGAATCAAGGCCTTCTGGATCCAAACCAACGCTGGATCATCATTGGTTCAGACATTAAAATTGCTCTGGGCCCCTCACTAGAAGATGTGGAGCCGGTGCACAAAGGGCCCTTGATCCTACTCCAGGGGTTGAGAATCATGCAGCTCCCCAGATATTGTTGGACTGCACCTCTCAGCATTCTTCACTGCTGACTATGTTGGCTTGGGCTTCTAGGAGCTGCAGTGAAACAACATCTGGATTGCCACATGCTTCCACCACCACCACCACTCACTCCTATAGTAGTCTGGCAGTCTAACCAGTAACATTACATTGGCTCATATGTCTATCAAGAGACCTATAACTCTTTACAGAGACAGGAAAAACACCCAAAGTATTCACTTTGTAAAAGCAAGGAAACAAAAATTAAAAAAACTCCTCACTGCTTAGTCTAGCTGACCTCCTGGAATGTCTTTCAGTCCTGCAGATCACAGTTGCCATTTCGTAATCTGTTGATCAGAAGATGGGTGGGGATGAAGCCATTCTTTCTTCCCCTGTCCCTAGCAATGGACCTTCCATCTTGGGACCACATATTCCACCTATTTGTCCCTCTCAATCTGATTATCTCCTTCTAAGAGTATATACAAAGAGAGAGAGAGAGAGTTTGTGTTTTGTTTTTGTTTTTTAATAAGATTCTCTCTGATCTACTTGGATTGATTCTGGAGCAAAAGACTGAATAGGAAAATAGTGAATAATCACATTAAATTATTCTTTTTAAAATATTTAAAAAGTATGATAAATAATGTCTATAATTCTGACAATTTATCATTTTAAATGCCTACGATTTCCCTGCCTCCACATTGATTTTCCCAAGAAAGGAAGCTGATAATTGGCGATTTCACTGTCTTGTAAGGTAATTTATTTGAAGCAATGCATCTGTTTTCAAACTATAAATTTAAATTGCTAATACTGAAGTTATTCACTCCAATTCAAACTGGTATTCATTATAGACCCTGTGAATTTGCCTCTACTGCCTGTTAACTGTTATCTTAATGAGTTTTGCATGGAAAGGGGAAAACACATTTATTAATGGTGCTCATGCTGCATGAAAAAAAGAGCAAAATTGGACAAAACCTTTAATAGCTACTTCGAAATTATTGTGGTCCTCACTTCTTTGTAGAAAGGTCACCACTGACTATATATTTAATAAGTAAGCAGAATTTTGGAGAGGAATTTTACCTCTTTAATTAGTGATTGTTATTTTTCTTTTCTTTTGAACATAGAAGTGCCAGCCTGGAAATTTATCATAGAAATATGATTCAAAGAGAGATTTCCCAAAAATATTTTTGTGTTCCTCCACTTCCCTAAAGAGCTAGAGATTCCAGTTGACTTGTGACTTGTACTGATGATTCATGGTATTCTTGTAACACAAATAATAATAATAATAATAATAATAATAATAGGTTTTATTTATATACCGCCCAATCACTGGGAATCCGAGTAATTTACAACAGAGGGGATAATAGACAGTTCCCTACCCTCAGGCTTACAATCTAAAAGACACGACACAAAAGGAAAAGGGAATGGTGAGGGGGGAGAGGATCAGGTCCAGCATTCTTCTCTCCCTCTGAGGCCTGGATCAAGGCAGATGGACTGGAGGGAGAGCTCTGTTAAATATCCAAAGAGTAATTCTTACAGCTCTGTTCATATCACCCCCTTCCCAGAGTCAGAATTGTACAAGGAGACTAGGGATAAGCCTGTTGACTCCATCTATCATATCTTTGTTGTTATCTCTGCAGACCTCCACACATGTTGGGGTAAATATCTGTAATGGGCAACCAACTTGTTATATTGTTTTGTTTTTGGTTTATGATAACACTTTGTTGTCTTGACCAAATCAACATTTTAAAACAACTATAGATATGAATCAACATAAATCAAATTAAAGCAAAAATATAAAAATCTGATTTCTATTGTTACTATTATTATTGTAAAAGTAGGATTCTGGGTATTTTATATTGAAGTCTCTCTTTTTTAATATATCTTCTTGGCTTTACTTCATGAACGAAGATTCAGGAAGGATTCATCTGTGCTTTCTACAAGCGTGTTAATGACGTTGAATGTATCCTTCGAGCCTGTGCAATGGATTTTTCTGGTGGAGCGCAGCGTGCACAGAACTGGCCTCACCCTTTAAACCATAGGTTCGTCTGCTGAGGCCTTAACAAGCATGGATGGTGGCAGCGAGGTCCTCGGGTCGTAGGTTTGATTAGAGTTTCCTTCTCTTAGATGGTTGACCTTACAGGGTTAGACAAGCACCACCTGCCCAGGTTTGGGATTAGAGTTTTCCTTCTCCTGGGATGGTTGCCATAAGGCTAGAGAGCCCATGCTGCCCTTTGGCACTCTTAGTCAGACCCTTTGGTTGTGACCTCTCTGGCATGGGAGGCCCTACCAGTGGCTATTATACCACTGCCAGCATAGCTCACAATTTCATTAGGGTACACTAGCATCTCCCCTACACAGTCAGAGCATAGCTGGAGGAGAATAGGAGGCCGGAAGATGACAGTTAAGGAGGGAGGAGCCTCTTTCTTCAGGCTATCCATGGTGGAGCTGGGTCTGCCTGATCACTCCCCCTCAGGCCGGAAGATGACAGTTAAGGAGGGAGGAGTCTCTTCCTTCAGGCTAGCCCTGGTGGAGCTGGGTCTGCCTGATCACTCATTCTCAGGTATATTTAATATATACAAGAACTCAAAAAACACAAAACTTTGTGTCAAACTGGTTGGCTCTCACTTGTCAGTGTTTCAGGCACTAATCTCCCTGTGTCTTAACGGCCTGGACTACACTGTAGCATCAGTTTAATGAAATGGGTATTTGCAAATATGTCTTGAGTGATCACATTCAAAGAAAATACATATCTTGCCTTGATCCCACACAACAGCACTCATTGCAGCTTGCAATCATGAAATCAAGTAAAACAAATACAATTAAAACCTACAAACAGTTGGAAACATATCACTAAGAACAGTGAAAAACAGAACAGCATCATGTTGATTAAATGCTTCCATTGTGACACTATTCAATTGTCAAAGGTCTGCCTGCATAAAAAGGTCAATTTCTGCCAGCAAAAGGACAGTAGAGAAGAGGACATTGGTGTCTCTTGTTTGTACCAGTTTGTGCTACAGGAGAATCTGATAAATCTACAAGGGGACAAAAGCAACTAATGACATAGGCTGATTCCTCTGTCATTCAAGTTCCCCGTGGGAACCATGTTGAGTATAACATCTATCTGATACTGTCTTCATTCACCAATAAAGTTGGTGGACTAATTGTTACTGTATGCCCTGCAACTGTTCCAATTTTACAGGGATAATCAGAGTAAGTTCTCAAACTTACACGTTTCCTTGCTGGTGTTAAAATGTCCTGGTTTCTCCCTCTTCTTCCCATATCTTCCCTCTGTCCTCACCTTACCTCAAAATGCTGCAAACTGACTTTGTACTCACAATTGCTGCCAAATTTTTCACTGAATTGTTTTAGGAGGAGGAAGAAGAGAAGAGAGGAGACAGTCTATCCTTTCCCAGTAAAATCAGGGAAAAGGTAGAGCAAAGTGCTAAACCAAGCTACTGCTGCAGCCTCTCCTAGCTTTAAAGCAGAACCTGTGTTTTGTGACTCCAAATGGTTTCTTAAACTAACCAGAAGGAGTAAATAAAACTTTTAAAATCAGTGGAAGGGGAGAGCTCTGCAAGTTAAGATAAGCTTCCTTGAGAAAAACCTCTTGGAATTATAGCACCCTCTGAACTGTGCATCTCTCTTGATCACTCTTTCTCACAGATTCCCCAACCAAGCCCCTCTAATTTCCCCCCAAAGAGAATCAATATTGCAGAGATGCATTTCTGATTTGGCAATAACTCCTCCCTTCAAGTCTGATACTTATTTTTGAGATTTGCATACATATTATCTTTTAAGTGGGTTTTTTGTGTACTAGTTTTCCTTTGGGATCATTCAGACATCTTTTTTTTTAATGTGACTGTACAAATAATCTCACACAAACTGGTTGGCTCTCACTTGTCAGTGTTTCAGGCACTTATTAATCTAAATGAATATAAGTCTCCGGGACCAGATGAACTCCATCCAAGGGTATTAAAAGAACTGGCAAATGTAATATTGGAGCCATTGGCAATAATCTTTGAAATCTCCTGGAAAACAGGAGAGATCCCAGCAGACTGGAGGAGGGCAAACGTTGTCCCCATCTTCAAAAAGGGGAAAAAAGAGGATCCCAACAATTATCGTCCAGTTAGTCTGACATCAGTACTAGGAAAGATTCTGGAGCAGATCATTAAACAGAGAGTCTGTGAACATCTAGAAGGCAATGCCATAATCACAAAAAGTCAACATGGGTTTCAGAGAAACAAGTCATGCCAGACAAACCTAATCTCTTTTTTTGATAAAATTACCAGCTTGGTAGATGAAGGGAATGCTGTGGATATAGTATATCTTGATTTCAGTAAGGCCTTTGACAAAGTTCCCCATGACATTCTTGCAAACAAGCTTGTAAAATGTGGGCTAGACAAAGGAACTGTTACATGGATCTGTAATTGGTTGACCGGCCGAACCCAAAGGGTGCTCAACAATGGCTCCTTTTCATCCTGGAGAGAAGTGACCAGTGGGGTCCCACAGGGCTCTGTCCTGGGCCCAGTGCTATTCAACATCTTTATCAATGACCTGGATGACAGAATTGGGAGCATACTTATCAAATTTGCAGATGATACCAAATTAGGGGGAATAGCTAATACCCCAGAGGACAGGATCAAGATTCAAAATGACCTGAATAGACTAGAAAGCTGGGCCGAAGCTAACAAAATGAAATTCAACACAGAGAAATGTTAAGGTACTGCACTTAGGGCAGAAAAATAAAATGCACAGATATAGGATGGGTGACACCTGGCTGAATGAAACTACGTGTGAAAGGGATCTAGGAGTCCAAGTAGACCACAAGTTGAACATGAGTGAACAGTGTGATGCGGCAGCTAAAAAGGCCAATGCTATTTTAGGCTGCATCAATAGAAGTATAGTGTCTAGATCAAGAGAAGTAATAGTGCCACTGTATTCTGCTTTGGTCAGGCCCCACCTAGAATATTGTGTCCAGTTCTGGGCGCCACAATTCAGAAAGGACATTGAGAAACTGGAGCGTGTCCAAAGGAGGGCGACAAAAATGGTGAAGGGTCTGGAAACCATGCCCTATGAGGAACGACTTAGGGAGCTGGGGATGTTTAGCCTGGAGAAAAGAAGGTTAAGAGGTGATATGATCGCCCTGTTTAAATATTTGAAGGGATGTCATATTGAAGAGGGAGCAAGCTTGTTTTCTGCTGCTCCAGAGAACAGGACCCGGAACAATGGATGCAAGCTGCAGGAAAAGAGATTCCACCTGAACATTAGGAGGAACTTCCTGACAGTAAGGGCTGTTCGACAGTGGAATGCACTCCCTCGGAGGGTGATAGAGTCTCCTTCCTTGGAGGTCTTTAAACAGAGGCTGGATGGCCATCTGTCAGGGACGCTTTGATTTGGATTTCCTGCATGGCAGGGGGTTGGACTGGATGGCCCTAGTGGTCTCTTCCAACTCTATGATTCTATGATTCTATGATTCCAGTGCCAATCTTTTGGGAAAACTCAAAGAAAAAACCCTAAGGTCGATTATCCCAAGTTAAGGGGGGGGGGGGGGCAGGTTTGAAATGCATCTAAACAACAAAAATTCAACACAGATTCTCCTGGGATTATTTTCACCATCTGAAAATCTGTGGGTGTGCCAGAGGAACATTGCCATAGGAAAGAGATTTAACTTGTAGAGGGCTAGGCACTGGGAAAGATGTATAGCTCCTTACTTTGAGACTTTCCCGTAAAACAAGATTCTTTCCACATTAAAAATCTTGTCATACACTTATTTACTCAGATGTAAGCCCCAGTGAATTAAAAGAGACTTATTCTTACATGAAAGTGTACAATCTATATCCTAAGACATGATAAAAGGACATTGGAAAGTGTAAATTGCTTTATGACAATCATGTCTTTTCCAACTACACCTTTCCTAATTAATTTCACTCCTTTTATCTCCTGAATCTAAAAATATTGGAATTATTTTCCCCACCCCATAATTACTGTTGATCATGATGCATGTGTGTGTTTGTGTGTAAATGTGTGCACACGATGCATTGTATTTACTGATTTGACAGGTTTTCTTTTCTTTCAGTCCCGATTCATTTCAGTGCATAAATTACAAGGTTTATTTTCTTATAATAGAAGTTTTGTATGTTGTTCCTCATTAATAATGTTTGCTCTCTTGTTGCCTAGCCACCCCCTTTTGACCACAATCTGATGTTGCTTTGTCACATGTATCCAATTTTCATATGTGAAATGTTGGCTGGTTTGTTACTCACTTTCCTGGGTGAGTGGTTCCAAGGTGAAGTCGTATAGATTTGTAAATATTTTATTGTTATTCCTCAACATTTACACTTAATTTTCTTTCTATCTATCTTTGTTTAAATTCCTCCCTTTTATAAAAGGTCATTATTTAAACGAAACATGTAAAATAGAAGCAGATTTGTTTGTATTAGAACTTTAATGCAACTAGTCACATAAAGCAGGAAAGCAGATGTCAAAAGTTTTTATTTTGTTTTATTTTAATTTTAAGACTTTTTTATTGGTTTCTTCCATTTCTTGGGTTTTCTTGGGTTTAAACTGGCAAAGGCAATCAATAAATCCAGACATCAGACAGGATGCTTTAAAAAAACAGAATACAGAATAGTTTACTCCTGCTGCACACCACAGAAAAAAGTTCTTTGTTTTAGAACCTCCCATTATATCATATCAAAATAATCACTAATTCAGAAGGAAGTTGTAAAATATTCACTGAAGAATGAATATAGTAAGAAAGTAGATAAAATGAAACTGATTGCCCAATCTGTCATGGGAGAAGAACACACAGAAGCAGGTCCCTGTGTATGTAACTGATGTCAATGTGCATTTACAGCTAACTGATAATGAATTTATTCCATTCAATACTGTACAACCTTGCTCTTCATTCACAAAGCAAATAACCATCATTAAAATAATAATAGTAGTAGCAGAACCAAATCCACTCTCACTCTAACATATCAGGTTTAGAAAGGAGAAAATCTAAATGCCCACACACAAATAAACATAATATAGCAGTGAAAGTCATAAAACACAACACCAAGGTGAGTTCCACGGAGACTTGGGAGGCCATTGCTTTTACAGATGCCACTACTAAAGGGACCACCTCACATTTGTATGTAGAAGTACTGAAAGGGGCCATCAGACAAAGACTGAAGTACTTGAGCACATGTATGGGGAGGACAGTTGAGCCTAACCCGAATTTCAATGTTCATCCAAACAATCTTTTTTGTGTGGTGGTGGCAATTTAATTAGTTATTTGTTTATAAATGTTAGTGGTGAAGGTGGATATTGAGCTTCTCACTCTTACCAGGGGACAATCCAC
>NC_056527.1:67830315-67867206 GCF_019175285.1 Sceloporus undulatus | reverse complement strand
GAGGTTTAAAATTACCCTATGGGACCACAGTGTTTGGCACAATCTCTTCCAATGAGGTAAGAAGCTGAATCAAGAGTTCCTGTGGAGAAAGGGAGGTGAGAATAACATCTTGCTGCTCTGATAGAATAGCCAATCTAGTCTTCATCAGCCACGTAAGACCTGTGAAATTATAAATGCCACTTTCAAACACAAAAACTGCCAAACTATTCACAGTTCTCCCTTTCCGCTTTCTTAGTAGCACAGTTAATCAATTATGCTTCCATAGCTACTAAAGTTTGCTTGACAAAGTTTTAAAGTTTGAGTATACAAGAGAAAAGGCTGCAATCTTCTGCAAGCAAATTCCTAAGAAGTGTGAATGGGAGTATCATATTTGTGCTATGTGGTAATGGAGGTATCACCTTTCCTAGATTGTAATGGCAGTATAGCTCTTTTCCGTGGCACCCATTTTATTCACCAACCAAGACCAACAAGTAAGAGATAGAGGAGTAAATGGAAACCCATAGTTCATTCTCATCTTTGCTATGAACTCATTGATAATACAGCCAGCCTATCCATGGCCCGGTACAGACGGACAGCTCCATCCTGCCCATCTTTCCTCCTTGTTGATGCCGCAGCTCTAAGCGGCTTCTTTTTTGTGGCGCCGTAAAGGGGAAAGGGTGCCGCCATGATGCCACTGGACAGGAGGCCACCATGATGATAGAGTCCATATGGACTAGGGTTCCGGAGCATGCGGATGGTGCCCTGGTGGTGCAGTGTACTGCAGCCACTCACTCAAAACCATAAGGTTGCGAGTTCAATACCAGCAAAAGGGCTCAAGCTTGACTCAGGTTTGTATCCTTCCAAGGTCGCTAAAATGAGTACCCAGATTGTTGGGGGCAGTTAACTTACAGTTGTAAACTGCTTAGACACTGTTAGTTCAATATGAAGCGGTATATAAATGAAGCTGTTCGTTTTGTTTTTTGTGTGCTCCGGAATCCTAGAATCGGCACAGGCACACCGCTCCCTACCTGTCTGTACTGGGCCCATTACACAGAGTAAGTCAGAGCAAGAGGACAACCGAAGCATGCAGGGGTGTGATCCCGAATTGCACGAAAAGCCAAATTTATCAACAGGAGAAGGATGGCAGAAGGATGCTGTCCCTCCTATGTGATAATCTCCCTAGTGTGACAGCTACATCTTGCATTCTCATGCTATGATCAGAACAAGCTCCACCACAGCCCCTGTTTATATTGCAAATAAGTGATCCAGTGTAGATTTTTTTTCTGTGTACATTGCAAGTGTGATAGACTTGCTCTAGACTGGATCATAGCTGGCTGGAAGGGTGGAAGTCCCTGATTCCTTAACTATGGTTTAGATCTAGACAAGAAGCCATATGCTTTCTCTAGAGCAAACCAGAGAGAAGATGTAGTGGTTAGCTATGTCATAAGGTAACATCTGCTTTGCTTTAGTTTGTGAGAATATTAGAACTGTGTTCATATGGCCTCTCAAAATTATTTTGCAGGCAGAGAGATTCAGTACTGCATTGGCAATAGCACAGCTTTTTGCTTCCTGCTCCTTTCCCTTTCCCCTCCTTCTTTGCTATGGCTGCAAGTGACACTACCACAACTATGTAAAGCTCTACATGGCTTGGGCCTGAGTTACTTGAGGGACCGCATCTCCCCACACAATCCGCCCCGCACACTCAGAACATCCAGGAAGAATCTGTTGGAGATTCCATCTTCCAAATATGTCTCCACATCCCAGACGGCCTTTTCAGTGGCGGCCCTGCAGATTTGGAACAGTCTCCCCGAGGAGATGCATCTCATGACCCCCCTAGAAACATTTAAAAAGAGGCTTAAAACCTTTCTTTTTTGCCAAGCCTTCCCCGCAAGGAATGAAGTTGAGCGCTCTTGATGCCATCGATTCTCTGCCTTACCCTATGAATGTGTTTGTATAATTGTATTACTTGTTTTTATCTATTTTTATGAGATGTTTGTAATAGTTTTATAGTCTGTAAACCATTTTGATCTAGGGAAAAACGGTGTACAAATAAAATTTATTATTATTATTAATAGTAGTATTAGTAGTAGTAGTAGTAGCTTGGCCATCACATTGCATTCCAAACAGAACCTAGATCTGCCTGGTTCCAGAACATTGGGATGGTAAGGGGAATGGGAGAATGGTGAAATTTGCCAAATAAGTACTTGAAGGAGCATCTGCAGAGAAGACATCTTCGGGGGGGGGGGGGGGGGCACAATGTTCTCTAATTCTGAGCCATTTTCATTGAACTCTAGAGTGATGTGCAGTGTCCTATCAGCATTAGAAGTACCGACAAGAAGGAAAAATCAGTGGTCTGCAGTTTTTACTGTAGTTGGCATAATGGTTGCAAAACTGTCCAGATCAGGGAAACTTAGGGCCGTTAGAAACGGGAATAAACTACACGCTCCATGCGTACTAGGGTTAGAAAGGGATGCCCATAACCCTAAAACACGCAGAGCATGTACAAAATGGCGGCGCCCTATACAGATGGGTGCCGCCACATCACGCAGCACTAATGACGTCGTGAGTGCACCATTGGCGCCTTGCGGCATCATTAGCACGCTGCAACAAGAAGTGCCATTTTGGTGCTTCTTTTTTGCAGCATTGGGGAGCCTCGCGGTTTGGCCTCTAGGGCTCCTCGGCGGCGTTAATGGTGGCGGCGGCAGACCACCGCTTTCAGGCGGTCTGTAACACGCCCCAGATCGAAATCCCTGCTTAAGTATGAAGCTAGGTAATATTAGAATACACACTCTGTCAACTTAACATTTTTTGTTTTCATCCTAGCAGGTTGTTATGAGGATACAATGATGGAGTGACTATGCAGATTGCCCTGATGTCCCTGGACAAAGGATGGGATAAAACATTATAAAAAATAAGACTGAAACCTTGTCAGGAATATAGAATATTTCCTGTGGGTCATGTGTGAAAAATTAAGAGAAGAAAATTAGAGAGATTTATTTTAATTCCTTACATTATCTTTCATGGCTCCCATAGGAACTGGTCTTGTAACGGTAAGGCTGCAGCATCATACTGTGAAGATAGATCCACTGTCCCAGCCACATTAAAAGCTCTTTAATTAATCCTATACAAGTGGAAAATTATTAAAGCTCCAAGATGTTTATAAATCCAGTTATTTATTGCTGGGCTAATCTCTACAAATGGCCCATCCAGCCATGCTGCACAGAGCTTGTTTTAGTCCCCACTGACAATTGTAAAGCCAGGATTAAGTCCCAGACATGAAGCTATAGTGATACAAAAAAACCTAGCTTAATGGCTTTATTTTTGGGTTTCCTCCTGATTCCTTTACATACAGTCTCTTTCAAAAATATATTATGGCCAGGAGTCATATTTGTTCTGGAAATTGTCATGTGTACAATTGCAATCTAGAGCTCTTTAAATCAGTGGACATTTGACACTGACTTCAGTTGTAATAATAAAGGATAAGGATGAAGTTATTGATAATGATGATGCAGTACCATATTTTCCGGCATATAAGACGACTTTTTAACCCATGAAAATGTTCTTCAAAGTTGGGGGTCGTCTTGTACGCCAGGTTAAGCCCCGGCATGCTCCCACCTTCCCAGGCCCAGGCCTCCGCAGAGGCCGGGAGGGAGCTCCGCGGCCGGCACGATCGGCACCGGGCTGCTCCCTCCTTCCAGGTCTCTGAGGAGGCCGAGGCCTCTGCAGGGGCCTGGAAGGTGCGCGTGGCCCCTGCAATCGCCGCGATCGCAGCCGGGCTGCTCCCTCCTTCCAGGCCTCTGAGGAGACAGAGGCCTCCGCAGGGGCCTGGAAGGAGCGTGTGGCCCCTGCAATCGCCGCGATCGCTGCCGGGCTGCTCCCTCCTTCCAGGCCTCTGAGGAGACCGAGGCCTCCGCAGGGGCCTGGAAGGAGCGTGTGGCCCCTGCAATCGCCGCGATCGCAGCCGGGCTGCTCCGTCCTTCCAGGCCTCCTCAGAGGTCACAAGGGAGCAATGCCAGCGTGAGCACCACTGGCCTGCTCCCTCCTTGGATTTGAATCAGGGGTGGTTTTATACAGCAAGTATATCCCAAACTTTATATTTTAACAAGAAAAGTTGGGGGTTGTCTTATACACCCAGTCATCTTAGATGCCGGAAAATACAGTAATACAGGTTGAATCTCCCTGATCTGGAATTCCAAAATCTGAAATATCCCTGAATCCAAAATTGTCCACATAGGTGACTGAGACAATGTTGCCTTTTGTATGGTTCATTGTATACAAACTTTGCTTAATGGACAACATTATTAAAATATTGTGTATAAAATTACCTTCAGACTGTGTGTATAAGGTGTATATGAAACACAAATGAATTTCATACTTCTGCTTAGGTCCCATCTCCAAAATATCTCATTACAGAATCATAGAATCATAAAGTTGGAAGACCGCAAGGACCATCCAATCCAACCCCATTCTGCCATGTAAGAATACACAATCAAAGCACTGCAAACAGATGGCCATTCAGCCTCTCTTTAAAAATTTCCAAAGAAAGAGGCTCTACCACTCTCCAAGGGAACATACTCCACCCTTGAACAGCACTTACCCTCAAGCAATTCTTCCTAAATTTGGGTGTAATCTCTTTCCTTTAGCTTGAATCCATTGCCCTGGCTTAGTCTCTGGAGCAGCAGAAAACACACTTGGTCCATCCTCAATAGGACATCATTTCAAATATTTAAATATAGATATCATATCACCCCTTAACTTTCTTTTTTCCAGACTAAATATATCCAGATCCTTAACGCACCGCTCACAGGGCATGGTTTCCAGATGTTTCACCATTTTGGTTGCCCTTCTCTGGACATGCTTGAGCTTATCTTCATCCTTCTTGAATTGTGGTGCCCAGAACTGGACATAATATTCCAGATGAGGCCTGACCGAACCAGAATAGAGTGGTACTATGACTTCCCTCAATCTAGGCACTACACTCCTTTTGATGCAGCCTAGAATTGATTTGGTTTACTTAGCTGCTGCATCACATTACTAACACATGTTCAGCCTGTGGTCTGCTTAGATCCCTTTTGCATGTACTGCCATCTAGCCAGGTGTCACCCATCCCATATCTGTGCATTTCATTTTTACTGCCCAAGTGTTGTAGCCTACATTTGTCTCTGCTGAAACTCATATTGTTAGTTTTGGCCCAGGTTTCTAATCTGTTAAGGTCATTTTGAATTCATATCCTCTCCACTGGGGTATTAGTAACCTCTCCTAATTTAGTGCATATTATGTATATGCAAATATTCCAAAATTAAAAAAAAAACACCTCCAAAATCCCAAATACTTCTGGTCCCAAGCATTTCAGATAAAGAAGATGCAATCTGTAATTATAAGATGTGGGATTTTGTAGGCACCGCTACTGCATACTCCACAGGATTGGGATTCACACTGATAGAAAGGAATAAGGGAGAGGGGAGTACATCAACAGGGGAATCACACATTGCAGCTCAGCTATGGATTGGGATGTTTTCCTGATAAGTGCCCTAAAAGATGGGTAGGACAAAGCCATATTTTCTAGAATGCAAAATGCTCCCAAGCCAGAAGCAAATACTATCACTACTTGCTTGTGTGTTTGTTGGTTAAATTTATTAGCTGTGCATTTTTCTGCCCACCTTGATCCTTTCTTGCCCATTCCTTACTTTGAAGTGCAGTTTGCCAAGATTAGTGCTAGAGCACATGTTTTGCATGCAGGATCCAGAGATCCCAAATTCAATTAGTAGTAAATAAAAAAAAATAGTATCTCTAGTTGAAAAGATCATATATCTAACTATCCACTATTATTGGCATCCATTTTACTTTCATACTTATTTGCTGGGCTTTATCAGGGGAGGAGAAGCCAGTAGAAATTACTGGAATGGTCCAGAATTCATCATCTGCTATGCCTGGGGCTTATAGCTTTAGTAAAAATTTGACTGAGGCTTCAGCTGTGTGATAGGCCTTGTTTATTAAAAGGAAAGAATGAGTCAAGGCAAATTCTCTTCTCACAGTTGGATGGTACAGCGAGGTGGAGGAAATGCCTCCTCCCAACACCAGCAGTTAAGGTGTTCCAACCCAGAAACAACTTGGCAGTTTGCATGGAAATGTCTCCCCACCCACACCCCTGGCCCTAGACTCAGTGGGGTATATTATGTGATGCTTTTTAGGAGCGTTGTAGGAAAAGATATATAAGATGCTAGCAAACAAAGGACTTTGTCCCACAGTGGTGTGCAGCGCTGTGGAGTAACTGTGTATGGTTCATGTTAAGTTATTTGTCTTTCTTTTATTTTAGTTGCACTTAGTTGTGTGTGTGTGTGTTTTAGCTTTCTTCATTTGGTTTGCTTAAGTAAGATGTGAAACAGACCGCCCCAAAATTCCAGGCTGGCGGCAGCCAGTTTTCCTGTGGAGGGACGCTGCAGCAGCCAAACTGCCTCCACCCAAAAAGAACCCGAAAAAACCGGGTTCTTTTTGGGATGCCACATGCATGTCACAAATGCACCATTGGCGCACTTGTGGTGTAAGCAACGTGCAGCGACATCAATTACACTGTGCATTGCTTATGTCAAGTTGGCTGCCCGCATGTGGATGGGATGCCAGCATGATGGCAGCGGCACGTTCTAGGGCAGTGATGGCGAACCTTTGGCACACGTGCCAGAGGTGGCACTCAGAGCCCTCTCTGTGGGCACATGTGCTGTTGCCCCAGCACAGTGTTTGCCAGTTTGTTACTAGAAAGCCAGGGGGACATGGCACTTTGCAATAAGTAAGTGGGTTTTGGTTTGCAGTTTGGGCACTTGGCCTCTAAAAGGTTCACTATCACTGTTCTAGGGTTTCAGAGCATGCAGTTGCCACGCAGTCCGGAACCCTAGAATTGGCCCAAGGATGGTGCTTCCTGCCCTTCTGTCCTGGGCCTAAAACAGCCTTTCTCCAGACCAGGACTGAGTGGTTATTTCACCTGCTTCATACCCTGAACCTGCAAGCTTTGAGTGTTACATCAGCCTGCAAATCCCAGGATTCCATAAAATGCAACCATGGTAGTTAAACTGCATGGTGTTAAAGAGACCATGATGCCACTTTTTGGTTTTAGGATGTTAACTGCTGGACACTCACAAAATGAGGGAATCAGATCCCCACCTCCCTGTTTTTCCCTCTCCTTTCCTCTTGGCTTCCCATAGGCAATGTGACAGTTTTCTTTTCCTTCACTAAGCCATACTCATTTCACAAATGTTGAGTTCTATTGATTCAAAGTTTTCATTAAAAAAGAAGAAAGCATGGCATAATTTTTAGTTAGGATTGCCACTGCTTTTTCTGGCAAAGGGTTTGTGACTAACAGCTGTGTGGCAGGCAGGCATCCAACTTGAAATCCCCTCCATACTGTGAAACCTCAGTGCTGCTGAAATAAATACCTCACCTTTTGGATTTCTATCCCCTGCTTACTTGTTAAAGATACAGGCACACCATGATGCAAGAAACTGGCAGCAGATCTATTTCTGATGCACAGCTGAGATGTGTGGTTAGAATGACCATCATAATCGCAGGGTGTGTGTGTGTGTGTGTGTGTGTGTGTGTGTGTGTGTGTGTGTGTGTCTTTGGTGGGCAATAATTTTACAGTAGAGAAAAGGCCCAGCCATATAACAACTGTGGGCAACCCAGTGAAAAAATGGGAATGGAAAATGGCATGCAAATAACTTACTGTGCTTGATTTCACAGTTTGTAATCTTCTTTGCTCCTGCTGTACTTAGTCGTGCTGTGCCCCAAATGTAGCTCTAATCAGTTCTTTACGAAGGGTTATGAACTAGCTATAGGATGACTGAGATCAAGCCTGAAAGGCCATTTACTACAGTATGGTACACTAACTGTTCTTTTTAAATATATTTCTGGTTCATGCTGTTTGGATTATGGACCTTTAAGCAGAACTAGCAATTTGGGGGCTTTGCAGAACACCAGGCTTGTTTTGATTCTGTTTCTTAAATCTTTCTAAAGTTGTCGCCCCACCCCATCGCACCCTGGCTTCAATAGCTATCTGATAAACAGTGACCCAACAGGTCTGGGAGATCTTGTTACTGGAGCTTCTTGTTAAGGATCACTGCTCCTACGGAGCGGAAGATAGTGAGTATAATGACATTACATGTTTAAGCAGTAGAAACTGTAGTTCTGCACAGGGTAACTAATGTGGCATTCTCAATAATACCCATTTTAGAGAGGAATCCACAACAGTATAATGGCTTACCTTTATGATCTAGTTATGCCCTCAAAGGAATTGATGTTTGATCAGTAAAACCTGCTGAGAGCACTGCAGGTTCAGATATATTAGCATAAGCTTTCTAAAAAATTAGTAAGGGACATGTTCAATTCTCTGTTCAAGACAAATACTTGAGTGATATTGTTTAAGTAAGTCCTTGACATTTATTTCAGTGGCATTTAGATCCCACTACAGTCCATATGACATCTCCTAGAAATTCAGAGATGAAAATCAGTGGCCAACATGTTAACTATTCCATTTGTTTAAACTGTAAAAGTAATCAAAACCTTCTATTGGTCTACAGTAGATGAGTGGGAGAAATGGAGCCTGTGTAAATATTCCTTCTGTAAAGACTCCAAATCTTGCAGTAATTTTTAGTTGATAACCAGCCCCAATAACTACAGTGGTAGCTGGGGATGTTCAAGATTTTTGTTCCATCTATCTTTAAAAATGTACAGATATCATCTGTGCTTTTGAGGCAAACACTACAGAGAATGCAGATATCCTCCAGATTTTGCCCTTCCCCAAATTTTGTAATGCAGTTCCAAGTTCAAAAATTGTATCAATGCCTATTTAAAATGTCTGAGATTTCAAGTTTTTAAAACTGCATTTTGAAATGAAATATGTTTAGAAATGCATATTTCATGACAAAAAAATTCTCTGAAAGTTATTTTTTCATAATTATCTAAATATTAATCTTCATCTTCCTGAAAAAAGTACCAAAATGGGTGGAGTACCTGCATGCACATATATACATTTGACATGCACAAGAACCTATATTTGTAGGTTGTCAGTAGCAACATTCATGGCATGTGAGTCTCATTTAAATTTTTATAGCATAAAAATAATTTGCAAGGGGTTTGTTTGTTGTTGTGTTTCCACTGAGTGCCTTTCTTGTTACAGAAGATAAAATGAAAATTTTGGTCCAGTGCTGAGATGAAGAACATGTGTTCTCTGGATGCAATATCAGTTGTATCTTTCTCTATTGCATAGCAGGAGCCCAGTCTAAAAATACAAATTTTAAAAAAGTAAGAACTCTTCACCATGTGGGCCAACTAATATAAACCATCACAGCTTTAGAAAATGCATCTAAAGTGAGGTTAGCTTTATATAATAAAGGAAAGATGAATTAATTCAGGGATTTGATATGTTGTATATTTTTAACTTGTTAGCCACCCTGATTGTTCTCAGAGGGGCGGGATACAAATAATAATAATAATAATAATAATTATTATTATTATTATTATTATTATTATTATTATTTACATATTGCTTATGGAACAACACAATGGAGGTGCAGAATTTCAATAAATCTCTATTTCCTCCATGCCACATTCTTTTCCAGTAGGGAAAAGGTCCTTTCGTATGAAGTTCTAACAATTGTCACATCTCAGTGGTCTTAAGAAGCTTATTATAGCATTCAAACTACCTATGGATTCAAACCACAAAACACCCAGGAGAATGGAAACTGGTTATATCAAATACAAAAATACTAGGGAGGTGGGATTATATCTCAATTTATTTATTGAATCCTGTAATAAATTAACAAACCACATGACAAGCTAACTCTATGTGTGACTAAGAAATTGATTTTGTATCCATAGAACAAATAATGAATTTTTATCACAATGTTAAGACAACCAGTTCCTGCCATATTCCTGTAAGTCGCTTTGTGTCCCTGTACTAGGAGGAAGACAGGATATAAATAAACATTATTATTATTATTATTATTATTATTATTATTATTATTATTATTATTAATAATAATAATAATAATAATAATAATTTGTAAAGTCGAAGGCTTTCATGGCCGACATCCATAGTATTTTGTGGGTTTTTTGGTCTATGTGGCCATGTTCTACAAGAGTTTATTCCTGACGTTTCGCTAGCATCTGTGGCTGGCATCTTCAGAGAATGCCAAACAGAGGTGCCAGAAATGAAGACTCCAAGGCTGACCATGTGTCAGGAGCTGAATTCAGCTTGCCTGCTATGGTTAATAGGATCTAATTTGCCTGCCATAATTTTGCTTGCTTACAATGTATTGTTAGGTACTAATAGTAGATAATGTGACATGTAGTCTTAAGTGAAGATGGTGACAAAAGGAAGAAGGAACATCAACGAGCTAAGATATATGAATGGCACCATACTACTAGCAGAAAACATCATAGGTTTGGAACAAATAGTAACGAAGGTGAAAGAAGAAAGTGCAAAGACAATCTTACTGCTGAACATAAAGAAAACAAAAACAATGACCACAGAGGATTTTCATTAATTCAGCATAGATAATGAGCTAAAAATCACCCATACCTTGAATCAAATATTGATCAGAATGGAGACTGCAGTCAAGAAATCAGAAGACTAGGAATGGGAAGGGCAGTCATGACAAAACTAGACTAGGGCGCGTTCCGGACGGGCCCTATGGGGCGCCGTTGTTACGCGTGAGGTGCGGCGCTTCCTGATGTGCCTTGCCCCTCGCTCATAATGACTACATCAAAATGGTGGTGCCGCATACAGATGGGTGCTGCTATTTTGATGTCATGGACGCACAGCATCCAGACGTCGTGCACCGGAGGTGGCATCGCGAGTGCGCACCTCGCACCTTGCGGCGCCTCTTCCAAGGCACAAGAACAAGCGCCATTTTGGCGCTTCTTTGTTGCTTTGCCTGGGAACCACGCAGTTTGGCTGCTGCGGTTCCCTGACGCAGCAACCGGCAGCGGCGTGAGACCGCCCATTTTGGGCGGTCTGTAATGCTCCTAGATCCTAAAATGTAACAATATATAACTGAGCACTAAAATTAGAAACATCCAAGCCATTATATTCCCCATCACCATGTAAGGAGAGCTGGACGGTGAAGAAAGCTAACAGAGAATGAACTTATTTGAACTGTGGTGCTGAAGAAGAGTGGGGAGGATACTCTGGACAGCCAAAAAGACAAACAAATGGATCCTAAAACTGATCGAGTCTGAACTCTCCCTGAAAGCTAAGATGGCAAAACTGAGACTGTTGTATTTTGACCATATCATGAGAAAGCATGACTCATTAGAAAAGACAATAATGCTAGGAGAAGGCAGCAGAAAAAGAGGCAGACCACCCACCAGATGGCTACACTCAATCAAGGAGGTAACAGACCTGAATCTGCAGGATCTAAGCAGAGCAGTGGACCATAGGAATAATTGGAAATGTCTGATCTACAGGGTCACCATGAGTTCAGGTCTGCTTAAAGTCAGCTAACAACAAAGTCCTAAGATAATTGTTAAGCCTGTTGTTCACACTCCTTTATTTGGTAATGAGCAGATGGGAAAAGGAAGGAAAGGCATTGTTGGGACTTTCAAGGTCGGTCTCATGAGAATTATAGTTTCTGAATAAAGGTTTTCTGTTTTTTCACAACTGAAGTCTGGTTTTCTGAACTGAACTGCTCCTGTACATGATATGATGGTGGACTATTTACTTTAAGTGGATAGGTCCAAAAGTTAATACAAAATAGTGATGATATGTAAGATGATCTGGAAGATTGATCCCAGCCTCTTTGAATGGAATTTGCATCTTTTTAATTGAAATTGTAGGAGAAGATGACACACACACCAATCAATAATGCATTTAGTTTTTGAAAATACTTTCAGGATATAAATAGAGGAATTGCATGAGAAACATAAACTTTTATATGGATATCCTTCATTTTATCATGTTTACCTTATCCCACAGATTCATATTTAAACCTACTCATCTCTCCAAATCTTGTAAATCAAGATTAATCATCTATGATAAGTTTCTAGGGGAAATTATACTCAAGTAAGTAACAGAATTTGGCCAATATTGAAACTGCCACTCTTCAAATATGTCAGAGTACGTGCTGTCTCTCACTGGCAGTATTTCTGATTTGAACCAGTTAATTGAATACCCAGATATTTTAGCAATTTTTTTAATTAACTGCATCAAAACAGGGATTAACTGCTGGGGCTTTGAAATGAACAACAAAAGATAATCTGTGAAAAGCTCAAATCCATTGATCCTGGAATTCTAATAGCACATGCTAAGGGTTCCAAGCAAAAATTGAACATTAAATGAGACAATGAACATCTCTGCATTACACCCCATTTCAATGGGGAAAAGATGAGAAAAAAACATTGGCAATAAACTATGCTCTTGGTACTGAATGTAAGTGGTTTTATTCATTTCAAAAATATTGTAGGATTTTACAATTTCTACATCTCTCTCTCAGGCGCATCATACACAGCTTTAAGCTTATGCTGAAAGCCGTGCAATGAAGAGTCAGCACCACGCTGCATGCACGAGCCTCATTAGTTGCAATGAGCTCAAGCACATGCAGAACTTGCCTTACGCAGCAGTGTCCAGAACGGATCCCCGCGTAAGGCAAAGGCACGATGCCTAAATGGTCTCAAAATGGTACATGCCAAAGAGCCATCAGGAAAATTGCCTCAGTGTGATTGAAATATTTAATTTTAGCTTCATTCCAGGTGGAACTAGAAACAATTCCTTTCTTTTTTGCTGCAAAATTCTCTTCTTGTCAATCCATAAACTCAGGGCTAAACTACATGTTAGCCCCAAATTGTTTCCTCTGTTCCCTCAATGGTTTGGGTGGCTTTTTTGTTTGTGAAGTATTCTGCTGAAAAGTAGCCTTAGAGGCAACAGTCAAGAGGTGAAGAGTATAGGAAAGAACAGATGCGTCATTGCTGATATTCAGTTTTTTGGCTCAGATTTATATATGTATATGCACACTTTATATAGTTGACAGAACCTAATCAGGTAAAAACTTCCCTGATGAACAGTTGTATGAGGAACAAATCAACATCTGCCTATTATGCACCTGCTAAAGCAGACACTAGAATGTTGCTATATAGAAGAGTTGATAACTACTATTTCTACATATATTTTCAGTTTTCTCTTTCAAAATGGAACCCAAAACACTTACATTTGTGGTATACATAAAAAAGATAATATTTCTACAACAGGAGTGTCTAGAAGGAGTGCAAGGAGCACATCATGAGGAGACCAAGAGGCCTTCCTCTGTGAAGGGGACAAAAACACTTTCCAGCTCTCCACAGTGAGGCTGGTGAGTGGAGGTTGATAGATAATTGGGAGAAGGGAAGCAAAATGACAGTTGGGGGCTCATTGACATTAAAAGTATAAGTAGCTAACATTTCCACTTTCTTTCTGAAAGTAAGAGCAGAGAAGCAGGTTCAACATTTAGACACACCGAAACCACTAAAGTGTTCAGCTTCTTGAATCGTAATCATGTATAAATTACTCTTGTGGCAAGGTTCTTAGACTAGAATCACATAAACAAATGTCCTTGAACAGCTATGCAATAACACTGATGCCGATGATGCTGAGAAGCCATCTTCAGAAATTATTTCTGAATAATAAGGACAAAGTGGGACCGATTGCTTGTTGAGGAAAAGGAGCTTATGGCCCAGTACAAACCGTGAAAAAGGGGCGGTCCACAGCAGCACACCATACTGGCACCTCAGAGGCCCAAATCCAACACTTTTCCAGGCCACAGAGAAGTAGCAAAATGCCACTTCTTTGTGGCCTGGAAAACGGGTGTCCTTGGGGCTTCATGCCCCTGGACGCCCGGGAGCCAGAGCCATGGAAGAAAGGACCGCTTGACCCCTTTCTCCCTGGCATCATTCCCACAGCCGTTTGGTGGCTTTGGAAATGAGGCGCACACCCAGAAGGAGCTCCATTTTGGCGCTCCTTCTCGCACTGCAGCCAGGCTGCCGAAAGCAGCCTGGGGCAGCACAAAGATGTTACACACGTGCCACACTGTTTTGACATGGTGCATGAATGATGTCATAATGGTGGCGCCCATGTACACAAGGTGTCACCATTATCACGCCGCTGGCACGTATTAGGGTTAGGGAGTGTGATACTGTTGCTCGTATGCCGCTTGTTGGCAGTCTGTACTGTGCCTATGTTGCATACTTTAAAAGCATCCATAAGATCAGGGATCTTAATTACACAATGTTCCCCAGCATACGAGGTCCTAAGCATCTTCATTTGAGTATATCTGTGTCCCACTTCAGATTTTCTGCTTAAAACGCAAAAATAAGAGGCAGAATGCCTCATATGTGTTTCAGGAAAAATAAGTTTCTGCACTGAAAACATGGAGTTTGCACAAAAAAACTGGAGACATTCGCTTAACAAACTCATATATATTTCTTTACAGAGTAATTTCCACAAACATTTCAAGATGAGTAAATATGAGGGGGAAAGTGTGCAGAAATACTTGTTCCGCTTGGTGCAGGGGGGGGGGACACCTGCTAAAATCATTCATGAAAGAATGTATCCCCATTACGGGAGAAGAACCCTGAGATATGTTATTGCTATAGATAGTGCCTTTCCCTTCCTGCTACATATATTTAAAACCCTCCCATTGGGAAGTCTAACTCACGCCTCTCTCTAGAGATTATCAGATGGGAGTCAAGCAGCTTGGTCCCATCCTTAAAGTGTGCTAATAATGTGACCAGGGGAAAGATTATTCAACCCCCCACATTCTTCTGTCTGTAAAGAGTAATGGATCCCTCATTGGGTATTAACAGGAACTCCCGTTATTGCCCAATGACAGTTCTATTATTCTTTCCGGATAGAAGAAGAATGGGATAAATGTGTGGGGGTGTAATAATCTCCCCCCCCCCATCCCACTATTAGCATGCTTTAAGGATGGGAGTTTGCTCCCATTTTATAATCTCCCCAGTATCAGAGATATTAATAATCAAGGCAACGATCTCTGGGAAACTGGTTGTCACCACAGTTATGAGCCAATTTTGGCACAGCTGCCTTAAATCCTCCAAAAGAAAGGAAGGCTAATATAGAGACACTGGCAGTTATCTGTAGGTAGTGGATAATTAACGAGTCATTATGAATAGTTTATTGCAATAATTGTGTGCTTTTACAGGGGAAGTAGGGGTTGGCAGCTGATGAACAAACCGCACAGCTGTACTGCCTTTGAAAGCAACAGACAGGAATCAAAGTTAATGATCATTTTTTACCCAGCAGAATGAAAGAAGTTTTGCTTGTATTGACATTTGTGTTACAAGCATGTGTATGTGTATATGTACCCATATGTACCCATATCAATTCATCTTTGAAGATGCAGAGAAGGAAAGAGATTCTTGTTATTGCCACATTTGTTGTCACTCTTGTTATTGTCACATCCTGAACTCTTCAGTGTCTCCACTGTGCTAGCATGAAAGATGACTTGGCTTTCTTGAAGGAAAGCTTGGATCAGGTGTCAGAGTTGACCATCTAGCTATCGTATAGCTATGAATTAATAAATTGGAACTTACTGATGCCTGCAGGACAGATGGAAAGGAGGTAATTATGTATCAGAAAGTTTGGGTGAATGAGAACAGTTTGTCATTTTCAATTATTTTATCTTCATCATCAGAAGATTAGAAGTTCAACTTCATTCTGCTTTTTATTATTTCTCCTTGGAATTGCTCTAATTTTATAGTGTCTCTTAAAAATTTAATTTCTTAATTTAATTTCTTATTCAGGACATAAACCAAAGTAAATGTAAATGTTTTACACACATAGTGCAAATGTTCATAATGTGGGGGAAATGGTGAACAAACAAATTAGCAAATCCTGAAAGTGCAGCAAATTCTGCTCTTCCCTCCCTTACACTTTGTGGATAGGATCCCAAATCTTTGGGTACATCTTCAGAGCACTTTAGTTGAACTATAGGTTATCAGTCTAGAAGCTCTGTTTTATACATAAAAGGAATTCAAAGCACAGCTGAAATAATTGTCCTCATTGTACAGTTTATACAACCCTGTACCTAAAAGAGGTTACCATATAATGTATTAATGCATTTATTACCAGAAATTTAAAGATGCAGCTCTCAACCATTTCATAGAAATAAAGTGTAGATTAAAACATATCTTTACCATAAAGCACTGATGTGATGATCGCCACAACCTGCAAAAACAAGATGCACACATAAAATATTTTGACAATGCCTATATACACTAACTGTTCAACTCTAAATATCACGACCACCACCACCATAATCAACATCATCATCATTTATTTAGCACCATCACTGTACCTATTGTTTTACAAGAAAAGAAGACAAAAAATGGTTCCCTGTCCTGATATTTACAACCTAAAGACAAAACACTCAAGTTCAATTCAGTTTATTATGGCCATAGACCAACACAAGTAAAAAAGGGCTACAGAATAAAAGAAGGTAATGGTAAAAACAAGGTTAAAACACACAGGCTAAAAAACAGAGGAGGCATGGCATCATGCTAATTAAAGGCTCTCTGGTGTTTAGGCACTTCAAGTTTTGCTACATGTGCCATAGGTGATGGCAAGTATCTGTTGAAGTCACTAACAAAGAAAGTTGGGGCACTAGCTAGGTCTAGCTGGTACTCTATATCTATCACCCACTGTTTGAAGGTTGCTTTAGCCTTTTCATATCCCATGCTGAGCAGACCAACTGCTTCCCAACTGCTTTTAAGCAAAGCAACACACACAAAGCATTTTAACCTCTGATCTTCCCTTACTGTTCATACCAGAGAAGGTTCAGACAGAGCACTAACTTTGTTACACACTTCACTCCCAGACTATTCTTATGACAATATCACATTACATTTATATACTACTGTTAATCCATTGTAACTGCTGTGGCTGTTTCCTAAAATTTGATAGAGGGGGAGGCACAGGGGTACTGCAGTGGCATCCCCATCTGGCCCTGAGCCTGGTTTCACCCATAAGGCACTGGGCCCTATTGCGCAGATCTGGGGCCTCAGGTGGGTGAGACTTCTGGTGCCAGATGACTCCAATTCCCATTGTGGGTGTGTGATTGGAACTATTCTGGCTTGGATCTCCCCACCTTCCCACCCTATTTGCTTCTGTAGGATGGTTGTGGTTTGGTGTGACAACTTTTGGGGGGCAGTAGCATGGGTTGTGGATCTGGTGTGTGTGGCTATCTGCGCTGTGGCGCACTGGCATCAGGAGTCACTAGGGACATGGGAGCACTGGGATTGAGGAGGAATTGCCATTGCAGAGGAAACTCCTTATCACCATCCCTTAGTGATAAGGGGCAGAGATGCAAACATGTGAATATCTGGTCATCCTGAGGCCCAGCTGTGACCAGGCAATGGGATTCATTGATCAACAGACAGATTGGTTGATGCCAGATCCAGACCCATATCTTCGGACAACTCTACTTGTCAACTGTACTTAATAAAGTTGTGGCTTTTTCCTTGCAAATGGCTTTCTTGGTGTGTTTCCTAATTGTGACGCCCCCTCCCCTGCAGTTCTGGAGTTTGTAGTTCAGTGAGGCCTGAGAGTTTTCTGGCTGAGAATTCTAAATTCCCCTCCATAAACTAAAAAAATCCCTGGATTCCACAGGAGTCAGCCATAGCAGTTGAACTGAATAATAGCACTATAACAGTGGAGTGTGATATTGTCCTTAGTCTAATTATTTTATTTTCATAAGAAAAGAAGAAAATGTTGAAGAAGGGGTGGATCATAGAATCAAAGAATCAGAGAGTTGGAAGAGACCACAAGAGTCATCCAGTCCAACCCACTGCTATCCAGGAACTTACAATCAAAGCATCCCCGACAGATGGCCCTCCAGCCTCTGTTTAAATACCTCCAAGGAAGGAGACTCCACTCGAAGGGAGTGTGTTTCACTTTCGAATAGCTCTTACTCTCAAGACGTTCCTCCTAATGTTGAGCTGGAATCTCTTTTCCTGTAACTTGCATCCATTGTTCTGTGTTCTAGTCCCTGGAGCAGTAGGTAAACAAGCTTGCTCCATCCTCAATGTGACACCCTTTCAAATACTTAAACAGGACTATCATACCACCCCTTAACCTTATCTTCTCCACGCTAAACATACCCAGTCTTTCCTCATAAGGGATGGTTTCCAGACCCTTCACCATTTTGGTCAGCCTCCTCTGGACATGCTCCAATTCGTGAACATCCTTTTTGAATTGTGGTGCCCAGATGTGGACACACTATTCCAAGTGAGGCCTGACCAAAGCAGAATAGAGTGGCACTATTACTTCCCTTGATCTAGATACTAAACTTCTACTGATGCAGTGTAAAATTGCATTGGCCTTTTTAGCTGCCGCATCACACTGCTGACTCATGTTCAGCTTGTGGTCTACTAGGATTTTTAAGATCTCTTTCACACACAGTCTCCTTAAGGCAGGTGTCCCCCATCTGACATCTATTCATTTCATTTTTCTGCCCTACATGCAGTACCTTACATTTCTCTGTGTTGAAATTCATTTTGTTAACTTTGGCCCAGCTTTTAAATCTGTTTAGGTCTTCTTGAATTTTAATTTTGTCCTCTGGGGCATTAGCTATTCCTCCTAATTTGGTGTCCTCTGCAAATTTGATAAGCATGCCTTCTATTCCTTCATCCAAGCCACTGATGATGGAATAGAGGTATGCTTATTAAATGGAGGGTCAAAAAAGATGGAAATGTATTTGATCACTTGTATCTTCATTTCACATTGGGACTGGACACACTTTCCCTCACCTTGTCTTTGCACCATTTCCACTTTTCATCTACTCTGCTTTCTCTTTCAAGAGAATAATGTCACAGATAAACCTGCCCATTGAAGAATAAAGATATGAACAGCTAAAGCAAGGTAGATAAATTTATTCAAATATCCTCAAAGCTCAAAAAGAAAATCAGGTAAAATATGCTTTACATTCTTATTTTATTAGTTTCTCATCATAATCCCTACCTTGTCATGTTTTACAGATATCACATACTGAGAAGCTACCTCTTAATCCCACACCATCTATTTATTTTCATAGTCTCCTCTGGCCACTCATTATGCACATTTATTACCCCTTCAGTAAAATAATGTTGAACCTGATTTTTCCATTTACTTGAATGTCCTCTTAACTATATTTTAGGCACCTGAGTTTGTGAAACCTCACACTCCAATAAAAAGATCTTACTCTGAACATGTTTTATTGGTCCTATTACAAATTTGGAATACTTTCAGTAGGTCACATCAAAGTTATCCTATTGCCAATAAACCTTTCAGCATTAGACAGAAATCTATATTGTTCTAAAACTAAGCTGAAATGATTCGCCTGTTTTCATGTTCATGTTTACAAATTGTGAAAACTGAATCCCAATTTGTGCCTTTGGAGGAAGATAGTCTTTCTTGAAAATGCTTCTCTGCATTCATTTGAAATTGGCTTTTGCACTCCCACCATAATATCAGTGATATAACTATGTTGTGTATCATTGTTGTACTTCCACTGCTAGACCTTATTTGTTGTATTTCCAGTGCTGAACCAGAAACTATGACATGAAATTATTTGCAAACATCTTTGTCAGCAATTGAAAAGTGGGATAAACTGAGCTCCTTCTTCCTTGCCAAGCAACTGGGGCAGCTCCTCTTTTAGGCTTCACTGCCATAGCAAGGACTTCCAGATGGCAGAACAGTGAAATACATGTTACTGTTATTTTCTTCTCCAAAGTTAGAAGAAGTTAAGGGGGAAATTGGGGAACAAACAGGATACAAACAAAATAGTTTTGTGTATGTTTAAGCAGAGGATATTCTCAAGAGTGCATTCTTGCAGTGACATGAGACAATGCAACATTCAAAATGAACTATCCTGAAGCACTGTGGGAACGACAATGGAAAGGGGGGAGGAGCATTAGAAATGTTCCAGATAAAATCCTAGTGCTTGAAAAGGAGTGTGCTAGACAGTCCTGAAAAAAAACAAACAAACTGCACCACTGAAGCAAAGATTCTCAGATTCCCACTATGAAAAAAAATGAATTGCTGATCGATTTAAATGACCCTTGTTCCCATTTGAAACCAGTTCCTGTTGCAATGTGATCACTTTCTGTCGTGATAGACAAACACAAAAAACACTAGTTTCTGAGCAGTTCTTTGAAAAGAATCTATTCCAAAGAGTGTTCAACAAGTGGGAATGACAGATCGGAATCACATAATTCTGGAGGGAAGTAGTTGCTAAAACATCAAATCAATTCTTCAGTTGATTTATTAAAAAAACATTCAACATGTCGTCTTTGCCTTCCTCTTCCTCCCCTTCCTCCTCCTTGCAGTGTGCTGCACAGCCCCTTCCTTGTCCTCCTTTCTCCCCCATTTCATGCCTTGCCTTCCCCTTCCTCCCCCTCATGCTGTCCTTGTCCTCTTCTTCCCTCATGTCATGCCTTGTCTTCCTCTTCCGCCTCCTCATGTTGTCCTCGTCCTCCTCTTTTCCCCCATGTCATGCCATGCCATGCCTTGCCTTCCTCTTCCTCCCCCTCACCGCACTGCCCCATCCTCCTCCTCCTCTGCCCCCTTCCCCACAGGCTTTTCACAAGTCCCAGTGCCTGACAGCAGTGCAACTAGTGGGGACGACAACTATGCCAAAAAAAGAAGCACTTACACAGGGCTAATTAAAAGATCTGCTTTCATAGTGGGAATGACAGACCTTTTAGAATCAATTACCAACACGGAGTGAAAGTTAATTGCAAACCAGTTTAAAGTGTAAGTGGGAATGAGCCCTCAGATTGGAAACAAACTTCTTAATTGATTCATACCCTGAAATATTCTACAGATTAAACAGAGAAATGTTTCTGTACTTAATCATTTGGTACTGTCAGAAAACCCCTTCATTCATTTATTCATTCGGGGTTCTGTCATGATGAGTTAAAGAGTTTAGATTAAGTCATTTAAGTTAGTAATTAGTTACATGCATATTGATGATATGTACATACAACCTTTACTTTGTTGTATGATGTGTTGGAATGTTGGAATGCGGCATCTTAGGAGTGGCAGACTGTCAAAAGCTGTGATCCTATCTAGTAGTGAACATAGCCATATATATATATATATATATATATATATATATATATATATATTCTCATATATAAATATAAATCTTAGGGTGTGTTAGCAATATATGTATGTATTAAATAAAGGTATGTATCTGTAGGACTCAATTGGAAAGGCATTATGGGAAATGCCCATCTGCGGCCATGATCTGTAATCGGATGAGTCACGTAAGCAGAACACTGGCTAGCAGGGCAAACATGAAGAATCCTTCACACCCTGAGACAGATTTATGACTGGGAGAGGTTCCACAGATACAAGTCATTAAGGCATCAATAGCTTTCCCAGGGCAGAGGATGTCTGGAGACCAAATGATGCCTACATTTAGGTTGCTTTGATGTAGGGCTCCAACCTTCGCGAAGGGGGGGGGATGATTTGGAGGAACCTGGGAGGGACAGGAAAAAAACGGTGGGGGTCCGTGATCTGTTTAAATTAAGACTTTTCCTTTGTGTGCCTCAGATTCTGCAAAGACGTGGTCCAGGGTGCTTCCACCTTAGTTCTTTACAATAAACTTTTTGTTTTACATTAAGTTGTTGTGGATTTTTTGGTCAGAGCAAATCCCAAGTCTCACAGGTACTAGCTGTCCATTCTGGCAATATAGAAATGTGTCCTGACAGAGCTGTGGAACCCTCACAGTCCAAACTTCAATGTTCCATACAAAAACAGAGTGGAAAAACATGCACAAAGATAAAAGTTCATGTATGAAAAGTGAGGCAAGCTATATAGCAGTGATTCCTAAAGGTGATGGCGTGGGGAAAAGGGGGAAGAAGCAGGAGCCTTCAGTCAAAAGTATTGGTGTGCAGGAAAGACAGGGGGATCCAACGGCCTTTAGGACTATGGTGGGGATGAGGAGTTAGAGCATAGGGCATAGAGCATAGAGTTAGAAGTGGTGGGGAAAAAAGAGCTTTTGTATTTGGGACCCTGCTTAAGTTTTGTGAATTTGCCAGAACCTGGCTGGCAGGTTGGAGCCTGTCTTTTGTCAGACAGGCTGAGAGAAGAGGTAGCAGAAGAAACTATGGTGAGATATAGACCACCGCTTTGCGGCGGTCTCCCGTCGGCGCCATTTGCTCCGTGAGGGAGCCGCAGCAGCCAAACCGCGCGTCTCCCACGCGGAGCAAAAAAGAAGCTCCATTTCGGAGCTTCTTTTTGCGGCGCCTCTATGACGTCGCGAGGTGCCGCTGGCGCATTCGCGACATCATAGGCGCTGCGACACGTCTGGACGCTATGCGTCCATGTGGAAGGGGCGCCGCCATGTTGTACGTATGGAATACGTACTAGGGTTAGGGGGGTGCGGAAGCACCGCCCCTTCCTAACCCTAATACGTATTTCATACGTATTTTTTGGCGCTCTGTAATCCGCCTATGTTTGTGTCAGGGGGGATGATGTGAAGGCACAGCTCTGGGGAAGGAGGGGGAAGAGTATCCAGGGTCTATTATTCACCTCTCTCAGACTGAGAGTTCTTCATTACTAGGGAAAAAAAATTAAAGTTGGCTACACTGTTCTCTGCCCCAGAGAAGAAGGATTGAGACTCCTTTCCTCTCCAGGGAGAAGCTTCTCCCTTTGCACTCGGTCACCTAGGGAACAGCAATTCAGCAGTCAGCCAAGCAGCAACCATGAAGCCTCACTCCATGCTGACATTTGTCACAAGGCCAACATGGGCAAGAGGCTTCTTGGTCATTCCTCAGCCAGCTGCTCAATTGCTGCTCCCAGAGTGACTTGAGTGCAAAGAGAGCAGTGACTGAGCAGCCAGTCAAGCAGTGACTGAGAAACCCCTCATCCACTCCAGCATAGCAACAAAGGCCAGCACAGGCAAGAGGCTTTTTGGTTGCTGTTCAACTGGCTCCTTGGTTGCTGCTTGACCAGCTGTCCAGTCACTTGCTCCCTTTGCACCTAGTCACCCTGGGAATAGCAACTGAGCAGTTGGCCGCCTAGCCTTCCTTTTGCTGTAAGGCTAGTGCAGGCAAGATGGAGGAGGAGGTCTAGGCCTCTACCATTGGGGGTTAGCACATTGGCTTTAAAGCGCCTTATCTCCAATGAGATAAAAATGCACTTAATTTTCAAAGCGGGTGTTACCTCATTCAGCTGTGGCCAGGTGAATGCAACCTGTACACAGCTCAGGCTTATCCTGCAGCTTTTCAAGAATGGGGTGGTATATGGGTCGCATTTGCCCAGCCATGGCTGAATGTGATAACACCTGCTTTGAAAATTAAATCTGCCTTTATTACCATTGGGGATAAGGTGCTTTAAAGCCAATGCGCTAATCTCAATTACTGCTGCAGTATTCACACATGAGAGGCTAAGGCAGAAGAGGAGGAGGTGGTGAGCAGCATGCGACTGAAACAAACTCTGTGAGGTTGATGTTCCTTCTAGCATTACTCAAAATCTACCCTTGTGTAATTTAAAACCATTACACTTGGTCCTACCCTCTGGCATGGCAGAGAACGAGCTTCCTCTCTATGACAGTCCTTTATATATTTAAGGAGCCCAATCACATCATTCCTCAGTCTTCTGTTCACCAAGTTGAGCATGCTCAATCGTTCCTTGTGTATTTTGTTCTCTTTACTGCTTATCATCCTTGTTACCCTTCTATGAGCCTGCTCCAGCTTTTCTATATTCTAAAAATGCAGAACACAGAATTGAACACAGTACTCCAGATGAGGCCTGAATAGCACAGAATAAGAAAGATGGTTACTTTGCTTGAGTTTGAAAATATGGCTGTATTAATACAGTTTAAAATAGTATTTACCTTCTTTGCTGTAGCATCAAACTGTTGCATTATTTTCTTCCAAGGTCCTTTTTCCATGTAGCACTGCTAAGCCAAATACCCCCCCCCCCCATCCTCTACTTGTTACTTTGTTTCTTGTGGCCTAAATGTAGAATTTTGCATTTGTGTCTGCTGAATTTCATTTATTAGTTTCAGCCCAATTTTCTAGTTTATCATTGTCCTTTCGAATGCTGTTCCTATCTTCCAATGTGTTAGCGATTCTGCCCAGTTTTGTGTCATCCACAAATTTGATAAGGATTCTTTCTAACCAGTCATCTAAGTCATTGATAAAAATGTTGAAATGTGAAGGCTCCAGCACTCCATTTGAGACTTCGCTCCAGTTTGAAGTGCAGCCACTGATGATGACCCTTTGAATATGGTTATCATGTTAATTATGGCTCCATCTGACAGTGTTTCCATCTGTTGCACATTTTAACAGTACTGGCAATCAAAATGCCATGTGGAACATAACAAAATGCTTTGCTAAAAACCAAATAAAGAACATCTCTAGCATTCCCACAATTGAGTCAAGTAAGGTTAGTTTGGCAGGATTTGTTGTTGAGAAACCCATTCTAGATCCTATTTCTCACTGCACTGTCATCCAGATACTTGCAAATAGACTCCTTTATGATACATTCTAGTATCATTCCTGATATTGCAGTCAGACTGACTCATCTGTAGTTCCCCAAATCTTTTTCATGATCACTTCCTAGTACAGTACCAACTACGTTGATTCCAATGACCAACTCCCCCCTGTTGGTAAAGACCAAGTCCTGGATTGCTGATCTCCTTGTTCCTTCCTCTACCTTTTGAAAATTATCTGCAAGGCACATCAGGAATTTGTTGGACAATCTTTGGCCCAAAACAGACAGGCAGATGGGGCGGCATCTAGCCATTCCAGGGGCATGGCATTTACACTGCTCTGAGGGTCTAGTGTTTATCGAGGCTGTGCTAGGGCCACCTAAAGAGGCTCAAAACCATCCCCCAAAGGAGCAGATCTTTTCCCACTCCTATTTGGGACCACGGGAGGAGGCGCCCTTGGGGCTTCAGCTTGTGTTTGCTGCTGCCCCAGGGGGATTGGACTCAGCTGTTCTGCCTGGCTGTCCTGACCTAAGTTTAGCAGAGTTAGTCTCCCAGCAGATATCAGTGTAATTGAGATTCCCCATAACTATTAATTGTTGCATCTTTGAGATGTCTGAGATTTGTTTCAGAAAATTGTCATCCACCATCTCTTATTGGTTTGGTGACCTAAAGCAGTCACCCATCACAATGTTGCATTTATTTCTTTTGCCATTTTTTTTAACCCAAATGCTCTCAACTGGTATACTCTGATACAACAATGGATTTATCTCTGATATATTACTGATATATTACTCTGATATGTTACTTCCCCTTTCTTGGCCATATGTATTCTTTCTGAATAGGTTATATTGTTTAATTATTATATTCAACTCAAGAGAGTCATCCCACCAGATCTCTCTTACACCAAAAAACTCATATTAACTTTCCTGCACAGGAACTTCAATCTTATCTTGTTTGTTTCCCAAACTCTCTACATTGGTGTATAGACAACTAAAGCCTTGTTTGTTCCTATCTATCTAATACTGCGAATTTGAATCTTTTCCCCTCTATCAGTTTCTCTTCTAGAATTCACTTCCTTGTGTTTAGAGCCTGCCTTTGGACTGATATTTCAGCTATCATCTCCAACCCCTCAAGTATTTAGTATAAGGTTCTCTCGATTAGACTTGTCATGCTGCTGCCAAAGACATCCTTCCCTGTCTTTGTGAGGTACAGTTCATCTGTAGCTAGTAGTCCTCTAGCTACGAAGGAAAAACTATGGTCACTGAAGCCAGACCTCTCCTGTCGACACCATCTGTGTGGCCAGTTATTCACTTTTAGTATCTTCCTGTCCGTGTATAGTCCTCTTATCTTTCACTGGCAGAATTGGCAAAAACAAAACAAACAACAAACAAACAAACAAACAAACAAAAATACTTGTACCTCTAACCCTTCATCTTCTTGTCCAGAACTTCAAGATGATCTGAGATGATTTGCTCAAAGGTTTTCTTTGCAGTGTCATTGGTGCCCATATAAATAAGGGGAAAGAGGTACCAATCTATGTTCTTGATCAGTTTGGGTAAGTTGTCAGTGACATCCCAAATACATGCACTGGGGTGACAGAACTCATCCTGATTCAAAGGCTGCTGGGAAAGCATGCAGATGAGGTCCCTATACTCCCAAAGCTCCAACTCTTGCTCAGATTTTAAGGGATCAAAGAATCCTCATCCCTTACATTTTTGATTTCCCGTTTAGCTATGGCTTTTCAAAAGCGAAAGGGAGAAGTAGTTTGGATTGGATTGGATTGGGAATTACATTGCCTACTTTTGTTCCCACTATCTGAGCATTGATATGAGGGAGGAGCAGGTCATAGTGATAGGTTCTGTCCATCTATGAGTCTTGTTCCTTTGAGGTCTCTATAGAGTCTATACACAAAAATAAACACAACTGAATGTGTTGGACTTCAGTTACCAAAAGTTCAGTGAGTTAAGTTGTAGTCCAAAACAACTGAACAGCCAAAGAATTCCTGTCCTTGAGCTAAAGACCACTGCCTTCAAGATTAATATGCCCTTCTATCCATTTTACCCCTACTTGTCCTCCAGATGCTGCTAGAATAGACAAATAGAATTTGTAATCAAGCCACATTTTAATTTATGAATTTCTTCACTTCTCTGAGTCTGATGTTTCACACAATTTCACCACAATTTCACCACAAAATGGCCAAGCCAAAGCTTTTTGCACTTAGGCTCAAAAGGCAGCTTTGTGCGAGGCACTACAGAGAAAATCAATGAGCATTTATAGAAGAGGGGTTTTCCCCTCATTTTAATCCCTACAGCTATTAAATTGGCCATAACTATTCAGCTTGTAACTGCATATGGAAACTCAAAGATGACAATTTTGACTTTTGTGACAGGCTGCAAAACGTCTTGCAGCAGTTAGCCTTTTAAATGTAACTCCCTTCTTGCCACCTAAAATACTTTTATTAAAAACTAATTGAGAGCCATGAGGGGTAATGGGATAATTATCCTGAAGTCAGAAGTCTCCTTTAGGACAAGAATTTCACATACCAATATTAAAAAGGAAAACTGACATTCACCTAACAGTTTGCTAGCTGCTGATTAGCAATTAAAAGCTAAGTAGCCTTTTCCCCTTTGATCCCCCCCCCCGTGAAGAAATTCTAAAGCAAGGAGGGGGTGCATTGAGCATTGTAAAATTATAACTTTCACAGAGATTCATCAACGTCATTGTAAGGCATATAAGATTAAACCAAAACATGGTAATCTTTACCTGAATCTAGCCTAGGAAACAGGAAGCTGGAATTCAGAATCTGAGCTGGCCTGGAAAACTAACAAACATTGGAAAGCAGCAACCTGAAATTAAGCAGGCAAAGGATATTATTTTGCTGCCAAGGCAAGACAGACCTGAAACCATTGACAAAACCACAACAGAGAAAACATAATAGAAAATAAATTTTCAAATGCAGGACTGGGGAATGTGGTCCTCCACACATTGTAAACTGGAACTCCCACTGACCAGCATACTCAATGGTAAGGAATGATGGGAGTTGCAATCAACATCTGGAAGGCTACTGCGCTTCCATGCCTTCACTAGATCTTTAAACTCAGAAGGTTCTTAACCTTCTGAAGAAAAAGGACCTCTTCCTTGCAGTGAACAAATGGAGGGTCACATACACACACTTCATTACTCCTATGATTCTTTTTGCAATTTGATCTGAAATTTCAGCCTGCTGTGTATTGTTTAGTTTTAGGAAGCTTCATGCTAGTGAGGGATTAATATTTTTCTGCCATTCTACTCAGATTAGCCTTAAGCATTGCACCTGTTCAAAGTTCTGATATCCAGCATTCTGTTTCACTGATAGCACCTGCCTGCATGACTAATTGGCCCTACTTGATTTAAAAGGTTTCATTTTGGATGCATCTCAGAACATGATGATGTTCCTGGCATTTGAAAAATTGCTGCTACAAACAACTGGATTAATATTTTCTCAGTGTTTAAATGTGTGTCTGTCACGCACACACATGCACCTTGTTCACACTGTGACAGGACCTTCTTAAAGACTTGGGTTGTTTTTACCTTCCAAATTCAGATGGTCCTCTATCACTATCACTTGCCTTGCTCTTTTTAACACTTGTTTTAACACTATTCTTTTCTTAAGTGGATAAGGGCTAGGATTTCAATATTTTAGGTACTGTGGAGATTATTGCACATGACTGATATGCAACTATCCTCAACGAGATAGACACGTGGTTAACCTTCAGTGACGAATCTTACTGCACTCTCTCATGGTCGGGCTATAGGCAGCCCATATGCAGCCTGTGCTTGTCCCATAGTTTTGCAAGAATGGGATTTTCCCATTCTATATAAATGAAGCTTATATTCTTGAAAAGCTACAGGATAAGCACAGGTTGCATACAGTCTGCCTATGGCCAGACCATGGGAGAGTGTGGTAAGATCCATCATTGAGGGTTAAACATGATCTATCCCATCAGGGATAGTCATGTGGGAGTTGCATGTGATAACCTCCTGTGTATGTTCTTATTTACAGTTTATAGTAATCACTTTAGTCAGAGTCAACCACTGCAAAAGAAACACTAACTTTTAATAAGAAACACACAGAAACAAAGTATCTTGTGTGAGTTGACTTCAAGCTTAGCTTTTTTAAATCAATCATTTGAGAGGCTTTTAACCACTCTTTAGCCTATTCCCTCACTCTTTGTAGACACACCAACAGGACTCTGACTAGACAAGACCAGATCACATGAGATAATTGACACAACTGACTCTGCATTTTAAAACACAGCTCTTACCAGGAAACCCTACTCCATCATAGAATCATAGAATTGGAAGAGACCGCAAGATTTCCGCCATGCAGGAAATCTCAATCAAAGCATCACCGACAGTTGGCCATCCAGCTTCTGTTTAAAGACCTCTAAGACCTACACACCTAGGGAGTCAAATACAGCCTGACAACCAGCTATCAAGCTGCCCTGCATCCCAGTCCAAATCACTCTGTCACACACACACACCTATGTGCGTAATGTGCTAGAAAACTGTTATGTTAATACAGTTCATCATGGTAAACATGAACAAAATGTGTTGATAATTTAAATTTGAACTAGGAAACTTCCAAAATACAATGATATATTAGTTATTTCTCTTTCTTGTACAGTGGATCTTTGGTATCTGCTGGAATTTGGTTCCAGGATGCCCTGTGGATACCAAAATCTGTGAATGCTCAAATCCAATAAAATAAAATGGATAGTAAAATAATGTCCCTTATTTTTTTTAAAAAAAAAATGGGAAATCATGATTTGCTTTTTGGAATTTAGATATTTTTTTAATATTTTCAAGCTGTGGATGCCTGAATCCATGGAGGGAGCTCCGGGAAAGGAAGGGCCGTGAAGGAAGCCCAGGACATGGCACGCCGCCATCCTGGGCTGCTTCATGGCCCTTCCCTCCCTGGAGCTCTCTCTCTCTGGAGGGAGCTCCGGGGAAGGAAAGGCCACGAAGGAAGACCAGGACGCGACACGCCTGGGAACGCTTCTCTGAACAGGATACCCTAAGTGCAGTACCTTGCATTTCTCCGTATTGAATTTCATTTTGTTAGCTTTTCCCTGGCTTTCTAATCTATTCAGGTCATTTTGAATTTTGATCCTGCCCTCTAGGGTATTTGCTACTCCTCCTAATTTAGTGTCATCTGCAAATATGATGAGTTTGCCCCCAATTCTGTTATCCAAGTCATTGATAAAGATGTTGA
Organism: Sceloporus undulatus; assembly: GCF_019175285.1. Lineage (NCBI taxonomy): Eukaryota > Metazoa > Chordata > Lepidosauria > Squamata > Phrynosomatidae > Sceloporus > Sceloporus undulatus. The sequence goes on along the minus strand of NC_056527.1, from coordinate 67,837,515 downwards.
ATAGCACTGGGCCCAGGACAGAGCCCTGGGGGAACCCACTGGTCACTTCTCTCCAGGATGAAAAGGAGCCATTGTTGAGCACCCTTTGGGTTTGGCCAGTCAACCAGTTACTAATCCATGTAACAGTTACTTTGTCAAGCCCACATTTTACAAGCTTGTTTGCAAGAATGTTATGGGGAACCTTGTCAAAGGCCTTACTGAAATCGAGATATACCATATCTATGGCATTCCCTTCATCTATCAAGCTGGTAATTTAAACAAACTTACAAAATTTGCCAAGTATGAGAAACAGTTAAAAGTCCCACTTTGAAAAAACATAAAGTCAATACAATGTACAGCCTTGGTGTTTCACATAAAAGTTGCCATATTTTATCTTTTATATCACAATCAGAACCATGCAGTCCACTGGTCCCAGTGAGTACATGCAATGATGGTCATGTCTGTCACATAAGTTAAAGCCAAGGAGTGGCTTATCACACATAGTCATTCAAGCATAACATTCTTTACCTTAATTTACCCTACACTACTTCAGTGCCCTCCGTGTACCCTTCAGCTTTATTCATGAATGCACTCAACATCTCTAACTCTCATTTATGCTATTTGCTTCAGTGGCTGTACTTGACAATTCACTCCTTGTGTTTACTACCCTGTGAATGAAGTAGTTTTCCTGGAATTCAGGTGCAGTTAAGTGATAATAGTGCTCCTGCTTTGTTTTATGAGGCAATAATCTGGATTGCCCAAGTCATTTATCCTGATACGAAATAATGCCAGTGCAACAGTTTGATGGTGTTGTTATTGTTCTTGGTCTCAAAATAAGGCTTTAAATAAACTGTTTTGACAAGGAGCTATTCATTTAAGATTAGCTTGTGTTAATCATACAGTTCTTCAGTATATATGTTTAGAGGTTTCTTACCAAAATTCTCATTTGTGTATGTACATGCAGATGTTATGTGCAAAAACAATATGGTTATAATATTTTTTTGCCAGTTCTCCCTCTTCTGACCAAAATTCTGATGTCTTCTTGTACTTTGATATAATCATGTGAAGAACATAATAGTCAATCCCACTTTATAGAACAGTCAACCAATCCATCTAGAATTTTTTTGTAGGTTTTTCGGGTCATGTGGCCATATTCTAGAAGAGTTACTTCCTGATGTTTCGCCAGCATCTGTGGTTGGCATCTTCATAAGATGCCAGCCACAGATGTTGGTGAAACGTCAGGAAGAAACTCTTCTAGAATATGGCCACATGACCCGAAAAACTCACAAAAAACTATGGATGCCAGCCATGAAAGCCTTTGACTTCACATTGGAAATCTCTACTGCAAGAAATTGTTCCAAGAAACTCAGAGACGGGAAAAACTCAGGACCAGGAAAGTACATCTTCTCTGCTCACTAACTTTCCTGCTACGCTGCAAAGACTCAGACACCGTATCACAATTTCTCACAGGAAAAAAGACTTTCAAATCACCACAGGTCAACCACATCTACAACAGGATGGAACAGGCTCTGTTACAGGAGAGAATACACACCGCCCACAAAGAACTGGACAACATAGACATTCTCTGAAGATGCCAGCCACAGATGCTGGCGAAACATCAGAAAGAAACTCTTCTACAACATGGCCACATGGCCCAAAAACCCACAAAAAACTATGGATGCCATCCATGAAAACCTTTGACTTCACAAATACATCTAGAATCGATAATGACTCTGGCCTTCAGTCAATATACATTTAGCCATGCTTGGGATATTGCAATGAACGGCACTTCTTCCATCCGGAATTTGTCACATGATCCACCCTGACTTTAATGTGTATAGGGAATAACTGTCATTGGGATCTTACCTAAATAATTATATTTCCATTATATTGTCAGACTGGCCTGTGGCGCCCCCATGCTTGGTGTCACAATGAGTGGGAGCTATTGGGCAGCAGCAGCCAAAGGGGAATGCTTCTCCAGCCCCAGGCTTTCTCTTTGGGGGGAAGCCTGGGTCTAGAGCAGCCAGGAAGAGCACATGCACACTCCTTCTACTCCTCTGGCCCCAGGCTTTCTCTCTAGGAGACTGTGCATGTGTCCCCTGGAGGGGCCAACTGAGTGTCACCCTTCTTCTGGGTATCACCCAGTTGAGGCTACACCCCCCACCCCCCAGTGATGCCACTGAACTGGCCTATTCTTAATGGAAAACACAGAAGAGATATGTGGGTTCCTAAACCAAGCTATAAATGTTGGTGAACATTATACAGCAGTGGTTGTCAACCTTCCTAATCCCACGACCCTTTAATATAGTTCCTCATGTTGTGGTGACCCTCTCCCATCATAAAATTGTGGTGTCTTGGTTCCTAAGACTACCGAAAATATGTGTTTCCAATGGTCTTAAGCGACCCCTGTGAAATGACCGTTCAACCCCCAAAGGGGTCACGACCCACAAGTTGAGAACCACTGTTATACAGTTTTTGAGGTTGTGTTTACCAGAGTTAAAACTCTCTACTTGAAAAGAACACATCCATTTCATAGGAATATTCACCTATTAAAATCCAATATGACACCATGATTTTTTTGGCTACTCTTTCTTTTCCCCTCTAGCATTACTCACATGTGTGAATCCACCAGTCAGTGTTTGTTCAGGGAATGGGATAATATCATAACACTACATAGACAATGATCTACATCAAGGTGTACATGAAGGCAATATAAAGCAATAATTTTTAAAAAATTGTGGAGTGTCAAAACTGCTGAAAAGGTCATTTTCAGCATAGCCAAAAAAAATTGAGAAGGTTTGACTCCAATCTAAGGCAAATTTCATTATTTGTGGGTACATGAAATATAAGATACACAAGGCTTTGCACTGTGAATTGTATTTCCAGCTAATGTTAAAATTTTACAAACTATCTAACTTTCCTAAAGATCTATTCCCCCTTCCTCATATTGATTGAGACTAAAATGCATTTTAACTGTAAAGTCGAAGGCTTTTATGGCCAGCTTTCCATAGTTTTTTGTGGGTTTTTCGGGCTATGTGGCCATGTTCCAGAAAAGTTTCTTCCTGTCATTTTGCCAGCATCTGAAGATGCCAGCCACAGATGCTGGCGAAACGTCAGGAAGAAACTTTTTCTGGAACATGGCCACATAGCCCAAAAAACCCACAAAAAACTATGCATTTTAACTGTTTAGGAAGCATTATTATTATTATTATTATTATTATTATTATTAATGTTTCCCTGCCTCTCCCGCTGGATCAAAGTGGGGTTACAGACTAAATAAAAGCACAGAGTGTTTACATAAAAATTCAATTAAAAGCAACTAAAAACAATAAAATATCCAACATCATACAATAACAATAGCACCAACAAACAAGGCAGGGATCATACACAGACAGGGCATGGCATTCATATCAGGGGGGTATTCATATCAGGTGGGGTATGCTCGGCTAAACAGCTCGGTTTTAACTGCTTTTCTAAATGTCGCTAGCGAGGTCGCCAAGCAGATTTCCTCAGGAAGACTGTTCCAGAGTCTCGGAGCCGTTGCTGAAAATGCTCTTTGAGAAGTAGCAACATACTTAGAGGTTGCTATCTCCAATAGATTCTTACCTGATGTTCTAAGAGTGCAGGGCAGATTATATAGGGAGATTCGGTCCCGTAAGTAACTCGGGCCCAAGCCATGTAGGGCTTTATAGGTAATAACCAACACCTTGTACTGTGCCCGGAAGCAAATAGGGAGCCAGGTGTAATATGGTCGAACCTTGATGAGCCGGTGACCAATCTGGCTGCCATATTTTGCACTAACTGAAGCTTCCGAGCTTGGTACAAGGGTAGCCTCATATAAAGCGCATTACAGAAATCTAGATGAGAGGTTACCAGAGCATGTACCACCGTTTCAAGGTCCCTTCGGTCTAGGTAGGGTCGCAGTTGGTGTATCAACCGAAGTTGATAGCAAGCACTTCTGGCCGTCGCATCTACCTGAGATGTCAATAGCAGGGACGAGTCCAGAAGTACTCGTAAACTGCGAACTTCGTCCTTCAGGGGAAGTGTGACCCCGTCCAGGACAGGTTGGCAAATTTCCTTCCTTAGGTCTGAGGAACCCATCACGAGTACTTCCGTTTTCTCTGGATTCAGTCTGAGTTTGTTTCCCCTCTTCCAGCCCATTACTGACTCCAGGCACGCATTCAGAGGAGAGCTGCCATCCTTAGTCCCTGTATCAGTCAGAGACATAGAGAAACATATTTGGGTGTCATCAGCGTACTGATAACACCGCGCCCCATGTCTCCGGATGATCTCTCCCAGCGATTTCATGAAAATGTTGAACAGCATGGGTGACAGAATAGCTCCTTGAGGGACACCAGATGTCAATTCCCTCTTAGAGGAGCAAGTGTCCCCCAGCTTCACCATCTGGAATCTGCCTGAGAGGTAGGATCAGAACCACTGGAGCGCACTGCCCCCGATACTCAGCTCCCTCAGGTGCTCCAGAAGGATACTGTTGTCAATGGTATCGAAAGCCACTGAGATGTCCAAGAGCACCAAAAAGGCCACACTTCCCCTGTCGATGCCCAGACGGAGATCATCGACTAAAGCGACCATGGCAGTCTCAACTCCATATCCCGCCCTGCAGCCAGATTGAAATGGGTCCAGATAATCAGTTTCATCCAAGACAGCTTGGAGTTGGAAGGTGACCGCTCTCTCAATTACCTTACCCAAGAATGGCAGCAGGGAGACTGGTCTATAATTGTTTCTCACCAGGGGGTCCAGGGAGGGTTTTTTCAGCAGTGGTTTAACCACTGCTAATTTCAATTTAGATGGAAATTTGCCCTTCCAGAAGGATGCATTGCTTATTAATTGTAACAATGTAGTTACAGCATCTCCTCCCTGGGCGGTCAACCAAGAAGGGCAGGGATCGAGAGTGCACATCGTCTTCTTTACACATCCAAGGAGCTTGTCCACTTCATTGGTATTTCTTACCCTATTAGAAGTTAATTCTTACCCTGTTAGAAGTCAATATTTTTAATCTATTTATTTAGAGGCTGCTAGCGATAATTACTAATTTTAAATCTATAGAAGTCTTCCTGAACAGACAGGAAAAATATTCAATAAAAGAAAGGAATACTGCTAACACTTCCAATTTGCCATTTTTGCTGAAGATCTCAATAAATTTAAGCCTTATCATATTGATTGTGATCTTTTGAAATGTCTTGGCAACCATTTTATATTAAAGAATATTCTTAGTCAGAAATGTTCTGCACACTGCAGAAAGCAACTGCCAATGGATGTGGCAGAAAAATCCAGTGAGCATAGACATGATACTCTCTTGTTGCTTTATGGATAATACAAAATCAAATCTCTTTATTTTAAAACTAAGTCAGAAAGTACTGGGCAAATAGGAGTGCCAGGAAATATAAGTGTAATTAATGCTGGACAGCTGTTACTCTTACAAGAAGGTACATTATTAATTGCTTCTATTAAACATATTAAACACTTGGAAAGTTTAGCATAGCAAGTAGAGAGAGAGATAAGATTCTAGATGTCAACTTTCATCAAACATTAATACCAGAACAAGAGATGGAAAGGGAAGGACTTCAAAGAAGAGATGATAACCAATGTGGATATGTGTTACTATTCTGGTTTGTTTTCCACTGCATTTACTATCCATGCTTTTGCTGACAATCACAATGGGGATCAGCATAGTCATTGTGCAAATTGATATCAGGTTCAATTTACCCTCACAACTCTCATAAATCCTTCCATCTGGAAGTGCAACAAGAGTTCTTACATTCTTTATCACATTGTAAACAATGAGAGATTTAAAGAAAAAAGGTGCAAGAAATAAAAATAAACCAATTCCCTTCCCCCACACCGATATGAATAAAAGACAGAAGGTAGCAAAAGCTGTTCACATACAATAATATATGTCTTTTGTTCCCAGCTAGAAAGAGTTTGTCCCTCAGCATCATTCCATGACAGACTGAAGTTTTAAAAAGGGATTACGTATGTCAGGCATAAGTGGGATTTCTGAAGACCGTATCCCATCACTCCAAATAGCTTCTTTTCATTTCAGCAGAAAAACAAATCTATATGTACACTCCTCTGCATATATGGATTTCTTTTTCTCCTTTTGAAAGCTATGGACTGCCACACAAGCCTTTACCACTAACATAAATACACGGAATTTCTATACATGAGAATTTGTATAATTAATTAGATTGTGGTCTGCTCTTTCAACCACATGTTGAATTAATGATTCTGGCTATACAGTAATCCAAAAGGTCAAAAGAGTGGAAGTTTGTTCTTGGGTTCAAACATATTGGGGAGGGTGGGTTTTTACTTTTGAGGAAGAGGTTAACGTTTCTTCGGCTGAGACTGGGCACAGTACTGTTCAACATCTTTATCAATGACTTGGAGGACAAAATTGGGGGAATACTTATCAAATTTGCAGATGACACCAAATTAGGAGGAATAGCTAATAGTCCAGAGGACAGGATCAAAATTCAAAATGACCTGAATAGACTAGAAAGCTGGGCCACAGCTAACAGAATGAACTTCAACAGGGAGAAATGTAAGGTACTGCACTTAGGGCGAAAAAATGAAATGCACAGATATAGGATGGGGGACACCTGGCTTAAGGAGACAACATGTGAAAGGGATCTAGGAGTCCAAGTAGACCACAAGTTGACCATGAGTCAACAGTGTGATGCAGCCACTATATTCTGCTCTGGTCAGGCCCCACCTGGAATATTGTGTCCAGTTCTGGACGCCACAATTCAAAAAGGACATTGAGAAACTGGAGCGTGTCCAAAGGAGGGCGACTAAAATGGTGAAAGGTCTGGAAACCATGCCCTATGAGGAACGCCTTAGGTAGCTGGGTATGTTTAGCCTGGAGAAAAGAAGGTTAAGAGGTGATATGATAGCCCTGTTTAAATATTTGAAGGGATGTCATATTGAGGAGGGAGCAAGCTTGTTTTCTGCTGCTCCAGAGACTAGGACCCGGAGCGATGGATGCAAGCTGCAGGAAAAGAGATTCCACCTCAACATTAGGAGGAACTTCCTGACAGTAAGGGCTATTCGACAGTGGAACTCCTTCCTAGGAGTGTAGTGGAGTCTCCCACCTTGGAGGTCTTCAAACGGAGGCTGGATGGCCATCTGTCGGGGATGCTTTGATCTGGATTTCCTGCATGGCAGGGGGTTGGACTGGATGGCCTTTGTGGTTTCTTCCAA
>NC_056527.1:67804395-67830305 GCF_019175285.1 Sceloporus undulatus | reverse complement strand
CTTTATGATTCTATCATTCTATCATTCTATGATTCTATCTCTGACTGAACTCTGCTTCTCAGAGATGATGGTGATGAAGCACTTGGTTCTTTTGCTTCCCCAGACATGCAGTCGAAGGAGGGCTGCCTGTCAGCTGTCCAGCTGTCCAGACTGGATGGCCTCCTTCTTTGGAGGTCTTTAAACAGAGGCTGGATGACCATCTGTTCGGTATGCTTTGATTGTGATTTTCTGCATGGCAGGAGGTTAAACTGGATGGCCCTTGTGGTTTCTTCCAACTTTATGATTCTATCATTCTATCATTCTATGATTCTATCTCTGACTGAACTCTGCTTCTCAGAGATGATGGTGATGAAGCACTTGGTTCTTTTGCTTCCCCAGACATGCAGTCGAAGGAGGGCTGCCTGTCAGCTGTCCAGGCATGCCCATCACACTCTCCCACTTTCCCTCAACTGTTCTCTTTAACCCATGCTGTTAAAGAGCACCCTCACATAGTAAGGCAATAAATATACTTAATATGGCATCCTTCCCCTGTTCAATAGAAGCTCCCCTCCAAAAATTTTTTTGACAAGTTAGGGACTAGAGCACTACAGGTTCCGCATTTCATCTATTTCCACTTTTTGACAGTGCCCTGGTCTCTAACCTCTCAAATAAGTGGGAGACCCTTGTATTTGGTTGATAAGTGAAGTCACAGCTACAAGCACAATTGACACCACAATTTTCTAGCCTGCAGTTACACTGGATAGTCATGCACAAAGGCTGTGTTTTGTTTTTGTTTTTCATTCCAAGATACATACAGTGAGAGGAAAACAAGTATTATATAGTTGTTTAGTTCTAAGAAATAGCAATACCATGTACATTTCTATACTGCTTGTTAGTGAACTCAGCACTCTCTAAGTTGTTTACAGTCTGTAAGCTAATTGCTTCCAACAAGATGGGTACTCATTTTACCAACTTATGGAAGGATGGAAGGCTGAGTCAACCTTGGAGCCCTGTCTGGCATCGAACTCACAACCTTGTGGCTGCAGTACCAGCATTTAACCAGTGTGCTACCAGGTTGTAGAGGACATTCCTCCTCCTCTGTGGATTTTGGGGGCCATGGGGCAGTAAGAGCAGTGGGACATTGTACCTTTAAAAAAACTGCATGCCCATGTCCAGAGACATTGGAAAACTGTCTATAGCATTATGCAGTTTGAACTATTTTTCACCAAATTGCCTATCCAGCTTCCTTTAGCCTCCTTCCCCTGCCTGCCATCTGGAGAGGATGAATGTGAATTCAAAAGCAAGTTGAATCCACTGGTAACAAGATTTTCTGTTCTGAGAGCTCCCAGTTTTTTGAAGTAACCTTTTTCTCCCATCCTTAACATTTAAAAGGTTTTCTTTTAAGCAACATATAAAAATAATAACCATTATCCTACTAATCCTTACAGTGCCTGTCTATGTGCTTAGACCTGCCACATGTTTTTGAGTCTGAGAATTTTCCCTGGTCTGAAATGAATGTTCACAACCCACCTATCCCTGCTGTTTTTGTTGTGGTGGTTGTTGTTGACTTCTGTTGAAAAAATACCTCATGCTGAATTTGGAGCTATGTTCTAGAAAGCAAATACTTTGGAATCCTCATGGCTTGAAAAACTATACTGTTGTATCAGCTGAATATTTATATCTCCTGCAGTTGTTACTGGCACAGAAGCTCTATAAGGGAAAAAAAGCAAGCAAAAAATAATTGAAGGCACTGAAAACACCTTGAGAGAACAAGGGGTCCATAAACTGTATTTTGTGCAGTCTAGTCTTATGTTACATGCAAGGTATCGAAGAAAACCTTCCTCCTTGCATCTATAATGCAATTCTGAAAAGAAGGGATTTCAGTGGCAAGTTTGTGTGTCTATATATGCTGGTCAACCTTTTCCAATCTGTCACATAATTGGCATAATATGCAAATTATGGCTGCCTGGGTTTGGAGAACTACAACATGACAATCCTCTCTGAAAAACATTTTATTTTCTTTTTAAAATAGCAATGAATTAAAATTTCAATCCACAGATGGGGAATCCACAAACTATTGTAATGAAATGGAGCAGGGTAGAGGTAAAGGAATTTTAAATATATACACCATTCTTTCTTAAATCTGGACATTCTTTTCCTTGCATGGAATCAGACTTCACCTCACAGCCACAGATCTTTCATCCTCTATGCTTTCCATTTCACATTGCAGTTCTCCACTTTCCCATATAGCAGGAGAGATTCCTTTTATTTGTATTACTTGTATTATACATAAAGAATTTCTATAGTTCTATATCCTACTCTGATCATTTTAGAACAGTTTTCTATCAATTATTGAATATGTTTTTGTATTCCCTCTGCATCTCTCATGCAGTTGTGTGCTCTTCTCTCTCTTATTTTTCCTCTTCAGATTACATATAGATGAAGCCTATACAATACTTGATACATAGCATCTTGTCAAATAAATTGATCCTCAACATTAAACTGTGTGTTAAAGATGTTGTACACAACAGGCCACAAACACACACACACAATTCACATGGAATCTTTAAAAGGCAGAAATAGGTAGAAGTCTTTTATTTTAAATATATATATATATATACTAAATTAGAGAGAAGGACGAAGTCTTTTTAGGATGAGACCACAGTCCTGTTTAGTTCAACATTGTGGTCCTACAATATTTAACCAATGCCTATAAGAAATTCACAGTGAGACATGGATGTAATTGTGTCTTCCTGTTTATGCTCTCTGCAACTCATATTCAGATACATACTAACTCCCGTATTAAAGGCAGTTTAAAGCTATTAAGATTACTAGCCATTGTTTGCAGTATCTTTCAAGAAATTTCATAATTGCTATCTAAAGATTCAGACTAGAATTGAGCAATGTCATCAATCATACAATCCACCATCAGAAATAAATATCATTTAATTTAGTGAGGATGAATTCACAGCAGGCGCATAAGCAGAGGTGGGTAAATGCAGAAAATGTCGGGGCATCCTATAAGAAACAACTAACAAAATGAAACTGAATAATTTCTGTTTTTGTTTTGGGGGAGGAAATGGGGGTGTTTCAAAGGTATCTGCCACTCTGGAAACTCCAGGAGGCCAAACTGAGGAATTTTCACACAGACACACACATACAGAGACACAGAGACACAGACACAGACACACACACACCATAAGAGTGTGCAAGGTACTTAAGAGTCTCTAGTTGGGGGCTGGGAGCTACACTAAAGCTCCAGAGGCAAAATTTAACATGCAGGCCATGTATTCCAGATCCATAGTGTATAGGATGGTAATCTAACATAATCAGAAGGGTAAAATGTGAAAAACATATTAAAAGGGTTGCATGACAAGTGAATCTACAAACAGGGCCTTTTATATGTTTAACAAGCCTAGAAATTTTACAGCCTTGAGGAGTAATACATTTAGAATACTATCAAATTAAAAAGCCAGGGTTTTAATATAGAACAGTTTGATATGTATCTATTTCACTTCTCAGTTATAGGATTAAATTGGATTCAGGAACATCTTCAGAATGTGGGGGAAACATCAAAAACATCAAAACAATGAGAAGTTTTTTTCCTGGCTGTTCTTTCTCCCTACAGCCACATTCATATAGTATTTGTACATGGGGCACTTAACAGTTCAGGATGGAGTTTGTACAGCTGACCCTGCCATGTGATTGTCTATCTGGGCTACCTACCCCTGCTTCCAGAGGCTATATGAGAAAAGGTCTGAAAGTATGTTCTGTATGGGAACAACAGATGGCTCACCCACACAAAAAGGGGCAAGCTTACGAATATGTGCATAGTTCAGACGCTAGCTGTCATGGTGGCACAGCAGGACAATGCTTACTAATAATATTTGTGTGTGCCATCCTCCTCTTAAAGGTTTGGGAACAATAACAATACAAAATAGGCAGCCTTGGAGAGAGAGAGGCAAACCCCTTGCACTGAGATATATGCAACTCTTTTCTCCTTATATGCTAAATTTCATTTGGAGTAAGTATACTAAAGTTTTTGCTCTCAAATAGTTGCAGAAAGATGATGCTTCATTTCCCGTTGGTTTCAGAGGAGCTAATTGCATAGGGCCTTCCCCTGCTGCAACTGAAATGCCTGCAAAAATAGTTTGCAATCGGAATAGCCGCACCTTACCTCCTGCACCTTTGGGCCTAATCTGGAATTAGAAGGCCTATTACCACCTACACCACATCCTACACGGGTTTCAGCGAAAGAAGTCATGCCAAACAAATCTAATATCTCTCTCTCTCTCTCTCTCTCTCTCTCTATCTATCTATATATATAAAATTATCACCATGTTAGATGAAGGGATTGCTGTGGATATAGTATATCTTGATTTCAGTAAAGCCTTTGACAGGGTTCCCCATGACATTCTTGCAAACAAGCTTGTAAAATGTGGGCTAGACAATGTAACTGTTACATGGATTTGTAATTGGTTGACTGGCCTAACCCAAAGGGTGCTCAACAATGGCTCCTTTTCATCCTGGAGAGATGTGACCAGTGGGGTCCCACAGGGGTCTGTCCTGGGGACAGTGTTATTCAACATCTTTATAAATCACTTGGATGAAAAAATTGGGGGCATACTTATCAAATTTGCAGATGACACCAAACTAGGAGGAGCAGTTAATACCCCAGAGGACAGGATCAAAATTCAAAATGACCTGAATAAACTAGAAAGTTGGGCCACAGCTAACAAAATGAATTTCAACATATAGAAATGTAAGGTACTGCACTTCAGGCGGAAAAATGAAATGCACTGATATAGGAAGAGGGACACCTGGCTGAACATGTGAAAGGGATCTGGGAGTCCAAGTAGACCACAAATTGAACATGGGTCAACAGTGCGATGTGGCAGCTAACAAGGCCAATGCAATTTTAGGCTGCATCAATAGATGTATAGTGTATAGATCAAGGGAAGTAATAGTGCCACTCTATTCTGCTCTGGTCAGGCCCCACTTGGAATACTGTGTCCAGTTTTGGGCACCAGAATTTAAAAAGGATGTTGAAAAACTGGAGCATGTCCAAAGAAGGGTGACTAAAATGGTGAAAGGTCTAGAAACCATGCCCTATGAGGAAAGACTTAGGGAACTAGGGATGTTTAGCCTGGAGAAGAGAAGGTTAAGAGGTGATATGATAGCCCTGTTTAAATACTTGAAGGAATGTCATATTGAGGAGGGAGCAAGCATGTTTTCTGCTGCTCCAGAGACTAGGACCCAGAGCAATGGATGCAAGCTCTAGGAAAAGAGATTCCACCTTAACTAGGAGGAACGTCCTGACAGTAAGGGCTGTTCCACAGTGGAACACACTCCCTCAGAGTGTAGTGGAGTCTCCTTCCTTGGAGGTCTTTAAACAGAGGCTGAATGGCCATCTATTGGGTATGCTTTGACTGAGAGTTCCTGCATGGCAGGGGGTTGGACTGGATGGCCCTTGTGGTCTCTTCCAACTCTATGATTCTATGATTCTATAATTACACAATACTGCCTTCACCACTTCTGTTCTCCCTCCTTTCATTCCCCAAGAAAGCCATGTGGCTGCATGTAAACAGAAAGCAAAGTCAGAGAAGCTTTGGGAAGGAGGCGGAAAGGGGGAGAGGTGGAGTGAAGAAAGGAGGAATGGAACCTTGCTGTGTGTGTGTTTATGTGTGTGTGTTTTGAGAGAGAGAGAGAGTGAGAGAGAAACAGGCAGACACTCAAACATACTCACAGAGAGAGATAGACAGAGTAGAAACACCAGGAGAGCAACAGAGAGACTATGGAAGGGGATTTAGTCTCACTACTATTTTCACACAGAAATCTTGCTCACCAATAAGGCAAAATCAACAGAAAAGCACTATTGAACTTTCCCACTGCAAATCATACATGGCAGCAGTACTAAAGGTCATTAACAGATTTATATTTTCTTCTAAGTAAAAAGATTCACTTTTACTACAGTCTCCCATGGGGCAACAACAGAACAGCAACAATGTCATGCAGGAGAGGGAAATCGAACATGTGGCTATCTTGGCACTTTCCTGTCCTTGTGTGATAAAACTGAGAGAGGTTCATAAAATCATAGAATCATAGTGTTGGAAGAGACTGCAAGGGTCATCTAGTCCCCTTGCCATGCAGGAATACATAACCAAAGCACATCTGAAAAATGGCCATCCACCCTTTGTTTAAAGACCTCCAATAAACGAGAATCTACTGCCCATCCAAGGCAGTCCATTACACTGCCAAACAGTTTTTACTGTCCAAATATTCTTCATAATGTTTGGGTGGAATTGCTTTTCTTGCCATTTGAATACATTGGTTTGTGTCCTAATGTCTAGATTGGCAAAAAAATACTTCATGTTCAGCTTCTGGTTTGTTTAAGCCCCAAATCTTTTTCTTGTCCACCATTGTCAAGCCAGGTGCCACTTACCTGCTATTTTGCAATTTTAATTTAGTACATCAATTTTATTCCTAGTGAAAATCACTTTGTTAGTTTTTAATGTGAAGTCAAAGGCTTTCATAGATGTAATCCATAGGTTTTTCTGAGTTTTTTGGTCTATGGGGCCATGTTCTAAAAGAGTTGGTTTCTGATATTTCGCCAGCATCTGTGGCTGGCATCTTCAGAAAAGATGGTTAGTTTTGGTTCAGCATTGTAATCTATTAAGGCCATTATGATTCCTGATTCTGTCTTCTGATTATTAGCCACCTCTTCTAATTTAGTGTCATCTAGAAGCATGCTTTCTGTTCCATCATCCTAGTGATTTATAAAGATGGTGAACAACACTGGGCCTAGGACAGAGCTGTGTAGTAGCACACAGGCCACTTTTCTCCATTCCAAAGAAGATCCACTGGTGTGATCACTCTGAGGTTTTTTGTCCATGAACTCGTTACAAATTCACCCAACAGAAGCATTTTCTAAATATACATTACTACTTTGTCTAAAAGAATTTTATAGGGAGTCGTATCAAAAGCCCCACTAAAATCTCATCAGCAGCATTCATAGAATCATAGAATAGAATCATTGTATCATAGAGTTGGAAGAGACCACAAAGGTCATCCAGTCCAGCCCCTACAGTGCAGGAACTCACAATCAAAGCATCCCTGACAGATGGCCATCCAGCCTCTGCTTAAAGACTTCCAAGGAAGGAGACTCTATCACTATCAGAGGGAGTGTGGAATCTATTTTTCTGTAGATTGCATCCATTCTATTCTCTATTCTATTCTCTAGGGGGGAGGGGTCAGTGAGAGAGGGGTGTTTTTATGTATTCATAATTGTTTTATTGATATTTGCTGTGAACCGCCCTGATCTATGGAAGGGCGGTATAAAAATAATAAATTTATTATTATTTTATTATTAGAGCAGCAGAAGACAAGCTTGTTCCATCCACAATATGACATTTAGATTGTAAGCCTGAGGGCAGGGAACCGTCTAACTAAAAAGATTGCATGTACAGCGCTGTGTAAATTTACAGCGCTTCATAAATAAAGGTTAATAATAATAATAATAATCCCTTCAAATATTTAAACAGGGCTATCATATCACCTCTTAACCTTCTCTTCTCCAGGCTAAACATACCCAGCTCCCTAACCCATTCCTCATAAGGCATGGTTTCCAGACCATTCTTCATTATAGTTACCCTCCTTTGAACACACTCCAGTTTCTCAACATTCATTTTGAATTGTGGTACCCAGAAATGGACACAGTATTCCAGGTGGGGCCTGACCAAAGCAGAATACAATGGCACTATTACTTCCCTTGATCTAGACACTATACTTCTATTGATGCAACCTAAAATTGCATTGGCCTTTTTAGCTGCCACATCACACTATTAGCTCATGTTCAACTTGTGGTCTACTTGGACTCCTAGATCCCTTTCACATGTAGTCTCATTCAGCCAGGTGTTCCCCATCCTACCGTATATACTCATATATAAGTCTAGAAATTTTAGTTAAAAAATTGACCCAAAAAACCTGGGTCGACTTATAGAGGGCTCAATGAAAGCGCTTTACTTTAATTCTTATCAAAAAAAGGAACCATGCCCTGGTAAAAGGTGCGAGCTTAATATCTTCTCGGAGCACCTAAAAGAAGCATTAACTGTCTCTACTATCTCATCCATCCAGCCTTTAGGGTGAGATGCCTGTCAAAATTTTTTAAGATCTTTAGCGTCATTTTCCTTTCTTTCATCCATTATATCCTTTGTTACATGCTGGTAAGTTTTAACCTCAACTTGTCCATGGGTCATATCAAAATCCATAATTCTGGCCCCAAACCTGCCTTCAACTTATATATGAGGTCGACATATAGTCAAGTATATACGGTACATCTGTGCATTTCATTTTTTCGCCCTAAGTGCAAAACCTTACATTTCTCCGTGTTGAATTTCATTTTGTTAGCTTTGGCCCAGCTTTCTAACCTGTTAACCTCCTAATTTGGCATCATGTGCAAATTTGAAAAGCATGCCCCCTATTCTTTCATCTAAGTCACTGATAAAGATGTTGAATAGCACTAGGCCCAGGAGTTTCCCTTTAAGGAAAACCTCCCTGATCCTCAAGGATATTCTGAGAAATGTGGTTTCTTGATGTACTTGCTAAAATAGTAGTAACTATCATATAGTCATTATGTGGTAATGAGAGATCTATAATTCTTTGTTAACGGCCTGAAAAGCGTGAGCTAAATAAGGTGGTTTCTGGCCACTTTGGGGGCATGACGTTTATGTGACACATACCCCCAAAGTGGCTGGAAGCTGCTCTGATGCTTCCCCAAGCCAAAAATAGATGACCCAAAAAGGAGTTGATCTAATCTGCTCCTGCTGGCAGCCCATTTGAAACTGCAGCAGCAGCCCACTTTGGAAGTGGGTTGTGTGGTCACCATGGTCCCAGCATGATCAGGGCCAGAGCCACCACAGGTTGCTTCTTCCGGGACATCTGCTTTGGCCTCATGTTTCATCTGTATTTTCTGTAAAGAAAATAGAAGTGTAATCATCTTTCTTAATGTCCAGTGTGTATATGTGTGATGTTTGGCTTTTTCCTATGTATAACAAATCTCGGAAATAATGGTCACTCCCACCTAAGGAACCCACTACTTCTCTTCTACTGACGATTTCTTCCCTGTTGGTCAGGATCAGGAGAAATGTAATTGATCCACTGTTGCCTTCCATACCTTCTAGACAATGAAATTGTAAGCAAGGCAACTGAGGGATTGTTTGGCTCTTACCTTCTCAGCAAACTTTGGCTTCCAAACACACACACACACACACACACACACACACACATATTCTGGGACTGCCAAATTCTGTAGAAGCACATTGCTCCTGTGCCTTTTTTCAGCAACTTCATTAGCAGATTTTAACAAGTGAGGATGCCTATGTTCATGCTGTGAGATGCTTCATTTGCTGACATCTACAGATCCATCTGCTGTCAAAGGCACAGCCACAAGGCACATCAATTTTCTACTCTGGTGGTATCCCTTGTAGTATCCCTAGTGTTATCCATAACAATACTAATCATTGTCATTTGCTGCATCTTTAAAAACTATTAACTGCTGCAGAATTGTTGAGACAGATGCAAATGCCAAACATATTCTGACTGAAGCTACCTCATAGCTTGGAATACTCTAGTTATCATTGCTCCAGGGTCAAGGACTCTGTACCCTTCAACCTTTTAACCAAACTGATGAAGCATTTGTATAGAAGTCTTATCTGACTGTAGTTAATTGTTGGCATTAAACTAAAACACTGACTGCTTATTACTGAGAAATTCTAATTACTTGCATACATTAGCTTTAATTCCCTGATAAGCAAAGCTCAGTTATATTCACTCTCTGACTGCAAGATGGAATTAATTGGCAACAGACTAAAAGTGCACTGTGTTGTTGGCACTGAAGGAAAGATACATCACAACACTGAGGAAAACTGGCAACTTGTTTTCACCTTTTGGGAAATGACCAGCAAGTGGGAAATAACCTGAGTACTATCCTGAATTTGAAACTGGTGATGGAAAATCAGTGAAACTATTATAGTGATACTGTTTTCTGTGTAGAGATCCTCTGAAATTTCTCCTATTGAATCGCAACCTATAACACATATCATAAGGGAGGAGAGGTTCAGTTTGGAAGGACTGGAAGGAAATCAAGATATCATATCAGTATTTGATACCTCAGTTCTTTGCTTCAGTATCTAGTTGGAACCTCCATTAGGAACTAGCTTGCTGTCAAACAGTTGTGAAGATGTGAAGTACTCGCTTTCCACCCCTTAGTGTGAAATTCCTGGACAGCCTGATGGGAGAACTTGGGACAAGCTGGGCTCCCACTGCATGAAAAATGAGAATCCTAAGATCATTCCAGACAAGTTGCCCTACCTCCTTCACATTTTAACATCTGACCAATTTTTTGTCCTTTTCAGTTCGACCTAATATATGAGTCAGTTCGTCCATTTAGTTATACGCCAGGAGAGGATGAATGATGATGTGATGCGATATTAAAATATGCCTGTGTTCCTATGAATAAACAGATCATTTGGATTCTTAGTATGAGTTCAGACTTCATTTTGGGACAGAAACTGCATTAACCACCTCTACGGATGACCTGTGCTGAGTACTAGGCTGGAAAGTGCTGGGCCTTTTCGGCACCATTGGTATCATAGCCTTCTGAGACATTCAAGCAGTTTCCAGAGTGCTCCCAGGGGACTATTGCTTGATCCTTTGGACTAAAAATCTCCTCAGGACTATATGTACTCCCACAGCCTTTTATACTTCTAGCTAAAACTATGAGAAAGGTCCTCCAGTGTGGTTTTTACAGTATTCTAATGTTCCTGTGCTTTATATCTGTTTCTGAAATTATGCCAAGGCAGCTGTGGAGGTCCTGAACCATTTTCTGTTCTTCTAGAGCCAGTAGATAAGGACTGCTTTTGGTAACTGACTAGTTGTGCAGAAGAGATTTTTTAAATGGGAGCTGTTCTGTACTTTTGTTCAAACTCCTGCTTTAAAAAAACACTTGTACATTGTCTTAAGTTGGTGGTTTTCTAATAGGATTATTTCTTAAATTTTTAATTAATTATTTTTTAAAATCATATTTTTAAAAAATTGTGCATTGCTTTAATCTACACTTGGAGCCACCTCGGATTACAGGAGAAAGACAGGATATTAACTAGACGCATACCTATCTACTAGACCACCTTGCAGATATGGGCTGGGTGTCCAGGGCCCCTCAATTCTGCCTTTAATGTTAAAGAATAAGATGATGATGATGATTTTGACTTCGGATGTCCCCAGGTGACATAGAGGTGCAATTTTATCTTGTTTCTCACCCCTTTCCCATGCTCTTTTGGCCATAGGGGATGCTTTAAAAAAAAACCTGACCTCCAGCCCTTTCACCCTGCCTATCTGTGGTGCTACGATATCACTTTAATTGTCAGGCTAGATGGCAACAATTACCAACCCCAATTTATTGATTAAATCTCCCTCTTCATATTAGAGGGCTACATTATGCTATTATTTTACCTGGTTTCTGACTGCTCTGTTTTAACTACAGTTGGCCCTGCATATCCATGGATTTTGCATTCACTGATTCATCTGTCCGCAGCTTGAAAATATATTTTTTAAAAATACTTCCATAAAAAACAAACTTTGGTTTTGCTCTTTTATATAACAGTCACCATTTTACTATGCCATTGTATATTATGGGGCTTGAGCATCCACAGATTTTGGTATTCATGGGGCATCCTAGAACTAAACCCCAGCAGTTACCAAGGGCCTACTGTATTTGGTGTTTATACTTCATTTCTTTATAGTTTTATTGTAAATTGCCTCAAGTGCAGATATGTAGAGGGATGATACAAAAATATCTTAAACATATTAAAACCTGTATAAACATACCTCTTACTTTTCTTTTGCAGAAACTTCTGTTATCATTTACAGGGCAGGCAAATATTACCTTTTATTTCTCCTGCAAGGCAGTAAAAACTAAATGAGTCTGTGCTGAGATTTTAATCATCAAAATTGCCCTGACTACTGATATTTTAAAAATTCTTTGTACATTATATATTTCTTTCTGATTGCCATTATACAGCATACCATCTGTTTATGGCTCTTCCTGGGCCATTAATACCGACATTCTGGCTAGCTTGCATGTGACTTAACAGCTAGTAAAATAATGATGAATTAACGCCTTATCATTCAGCTCTTTCAGGACATCAACAGCAGTTAATGTTATTACCCCCTTGTTTGATACATGGAAGCACATGATCTTAAACAATTCATTTGCTCTGAAAGGTTAATACCACATTTTTGGTACCTTAACTTTGTATGCTGATTTTCCTTATTGGTATGTGGCATGGTATGGAACAAGTGATTTAAGAGGAGCGTTTGTCCCTATCTCATAGAATTAAATTCAACATTAGACCACCTATAGTAGAGCATTGAAATAAATGGGAAAACTAACTTGTTCAGTTGATTTCAGTAGGCCTACTTTGGGCAGCGACTAATAATGAATTTAGGTTATTATGTTAAATACAAGGTCATGAAATGAAACTGATTGAAGGAACACTAAGAACTTAGAAAAAAGAAATACTTCATTCCATGCATAATTAATTTATTGAGCTTGTGTCTCAGAATCTCATGATTGCCATTAGTTTAGATGGTCTTTAAAAGAATCAGACAAATTAACTGAATAAAAGTGTAGCAGCAGTCTCTCACATGGGTTACAAGTCATGGTGCCCAAGTTCAGAGAGGGTAGACCAGTGAATACCAGACAGTTGCTGATGAGTGGCTGCAGAAGAGAGCCATTGTCATCATAACTAAGGGCCTACACAGACAGGGAGAAAGGGGCTGTGAGATGCCGTCCCTTTCTCCCCCGGATGGAGGCCGCGGCAAACAAATGCTACGGCCTCCACAAAGCATAAAAAGAATCTGCCCCCGGCCGGGAGAGAGGGAGTTGCCTTGTGCAACATTACCACCCTCACATGCACCGATGATGTACATGAGCGCAGTGCCGTTTGGACATTGCACCGCACATACATCATCATGGCAGCCCCCATGTGGATGAGGGCGAGCCATGATGGTGCCTGGACAACGCGGTAGGGCTCAGGAGCATGCAGACGCTCTCTTCTCCCAAGCCCTAAAATCAGCCCCAGGCTGGCACTTTGCACCAGTCTGTACCGGGCCTTACTTGTTGGCTTCCCAGAAATCATTCCAGAAAGCAAGATGAATCCTTGATGTGATCCTATGTAGTTAAGGGGTCCAGATTGCAATAGCAATCTGAGGAGTTGAGAGATTGATGGTCATGCCTCACAACAGGAGAGAGAAAGCATGGGTTTTTAAGTGCTTTCCGTGACTTCAAAAGTAAGTGCAGTCAAGGCTTCAGTCCTATGTGGATTGAAATGACTTGGCTTGTTAACGAAGCTTTCAGTAAGGCCAAGATACTCATTCCACAGCTCCCTGCTCCTTATTTCATGTACAACTGTAGTATTTCCTTTCATCTAAATTACAGGGAACAGCATCCACATGTCTGCCGACTTCTTAAGATCAACTGCCCTCTCATTAAAAGGTGACTTTAGATGTCTTGTTCCAAATTCCTTTGTCTCTGAAATCTTGTCTTACTTCAGTCTGCCAGGATTAGTGATGGAAAAGAATATTGTCTAAATTGTCTGAACTGATAGTATGAATGAATTGATAGTCTCAATGAAAATAGCCTTTTGACAATTCTCAAGACATTGTGAAAAGAAATATGCCTTGGCTTGAGAATCTGCATATTTGTGAGGTGTAAGTAAAGAATGTTTCAGAAGGTGCATACAACACAATGCAGACACTTAAAACTGAATAGTTAAAAATGCAACAATTGAAAAAAAAATAAATGAAAGCATATATTAAGCAGCAGGGGAAATATATAAACTGAGTCAAATGTTTACCTGAGTGTATATATTAGGAAAAATGTATTAAAAGCCTGCACAATGTTTTCTATAAACTCCTGCTCCACAGATGGTTGTAGCACAATACAAAACAAGGTTGGGAAGAAAATGGAGCTTGAATTTGGTGAAACACACTCATAGCCTGGATGTCAATTCTTATTCAATGCATTTGGACAATGAATCAATTCTATTTCTGCATGGACTGCCTGCAAGATTGTGAATAAGATTTTAATTGCTTTTTCCAGCCACTGAACTCTATGTCATATGTTTGTGCTGTTCCTTTTCTGCTTTTACTCTAGGGATTAGGAACCTTTGATCCTCTATATTTTTTGAACTTTATTATTATTGATCACCACCAAGTCAGCTTTGACATATGGCAACTCTATCAATGACAGGCCTATAAAGCCCAAGCTGATTTTATTCTGAAATTCTTTGGTGTATTCCAATTTCCATATGATCCCCGGTGCCTGTTTCTTTTATGAACTCAAACTAGACATCTGATTAAATTTGTAGACCATTTATTCCTGGTGATTAATTTCTCTGCTGCTTCTACTTAACTTTCTAAAATTGTAGGTTCATCAACAAAAGATTCTTCTTTGAATGGATCTTTCATCCTTCTGTCTCGTTTATGTAGTTCTTCTGTATATTGTTCAATTTGGTCTGTCTGTTTGTTCGTCTGTCTTGTGGTCATATAGCACCCCTACTCTTGGCTTAACTTTCTCTTTGATTTCTTGGATCTTGGAAAGAGGCCTCTTGTTCTAACTTTTTTGTTGTCTTCTTTTATTTCTTTGCATTGATCATTCATCCAAAGAAGATTTTCCAAAAAAGAGCATGTCTTTCCCCACTCTTATTTGACAATGGTTCAGAGGTCTTTCAGCTCCTAATCAATTAGGCTCAGCACTGCAAATTTATTCTTCTTTTAAATTCTACAGGGATGTTCTTCGTCTTTTATTTTTGTATGGTGAGTGATTTAGTGTACTTCATTAGCTTAATTCTAATTTTTGATAAATAGCAGTGAATGATCTGTGCTAGAATCTATTCCAGGCATTGTTATTGTATGGAGAATGGGGCTTCTCCAATTCTGCTTCCAGTTATGTAGTCTATTGGCTGTCTGCACTAATCAAACAGTAATCTCTGTTTGACTGAAGAATGTGCTTGTAAGAAACAAATTGTCGGCCAACCATAATTCAGTAAGTTTCTCTCTTGTCTCATTTCTTGACCCTTGGCCAAATTTATAACAATTTTTTTTAAAAACAAACAAAAAACAGTCGAAGGCTTTCATGGCTGGCATCCATGGTTTTTTGTGGGTTTTTCTCTGAAGATGCCAGCCACAGATGCTGGCGAAACATCAGGAAGAAATCTTCTAGAACATAGCCACATAGCCCGAAAAACCCACAAAAAACAAAACAAAAAACAGTTTCCTACTTTTGCATTTCAAACACCTCTGATTAGAAATATGTCCTGTTTTCTGTAGTGATCAGGTTTCATTTGGACTCCAGAACAGAATCATTCAGTGTTTTCTTCTGCCTTTGTAGTTGGAACATTATTGTATGGATATGTTTTCCTGAAGTCTTTTTGCTAATATTCCATCAAACTTGGCTTTATATCCCCGATTGCTTTTGCTACCTCTCTCATCATTATTAATCCTATCCTGTTTCTTTTTAGATTTTCATTACCTGAGTAAAACACTATGCAGTTATCTGATGGAATATGTCCCATTCCTATTCACTTCAACTCACCCACCCCAAGTAATGCAGTGTTTATATTTTCCATTTCTTGTTTTATAATGCCAGGCTTCCCTAGTCATGCTTCTCATGTTGAAAGGAAAGTCTGTTATGGAGCATCATACTTTCTTTTCAACGCTGAGCATATCTGCAGCTGAACATTTCTTTGACTTGAGTCTAGCTGTGTCATTAGACACTGTGTTACTTATACTTGACAGCTATTCAACATATGACACAACAACTGATGAAAAATGAATTGGACATAGCTCCCACTTTGGAAGAAACCCTCAAGGCCATACAGCAGATGAAAAAAGGTAAGGCAGCCGGGATTGATGGAATTCCACCTGAAGCTTGGAAACACGGAGGTTATGTAACTCCATGTTAAATTCCACGAGCTCCTTGTGAGTTGCTGGGGGAAAGGTGAACTGCCACCAGATCTCCGAGATGCAGTCATTATCACCCTGTATAAAAAAAAGGAGCAAAATCTGACTGCTCAAACTATCGAGGAATAACACTGCTCTCCATCTCTGGAAAAATACTTGGAAGGATACTCCTGAACAGATTAGTTCCTGCTATCGCAGAAGAACTTCTCCCTGAATTCCAATGCGGCTTTAGAGCTAATAGGAGCACTACAGATATGGTATTTGCCCTTAGACAACTGCAAGAGAAATGTAGAGAGCAGAAAAAAGGACTCTATGGCGGGGTACATACCTCTGCTTTGCGGCGCTCTGCCGCCGCCGCCAGTAGGTCCGCGGGGGAGCCGGAGCCTTCACACGGCCCAACTCCCGCGCGGACCGAAAAAGAAGCTCCAAAATGGAGCTTCTTTTTAAGTCGCGTTTGCGACGTAGTGAGGCGCCAGGGGCGCACTCACTACGTCACAACGCCCGCGACGCGTACGGACGCTCAGCGTCCGATACGTAAAGATGGCGGCGCCCGTATGAACAGGGCGCCGCCATCTTGTACGTATTCAATACGTACTAGGGTTAGGGGGGTGCGGAAGCACCGCCCCTTCCTAACCCTAGTACGTATTGATGACATACTATTTGGCGGTCTGTAAACCGCCTATGTAACATTTGTTGACCTCACTAAAGCCTTCGACACTGTGAGTAGAAAAGGTCTGTGGCAGATCCTGGAACGACTAGGATGCCCCCTCAAATTCCTCAAAATGATTATCCTGCTACATGAAGGCCAGCAGTGTCAAGTCAGATATGGCAATGCTCATTCAGAGCCCTTTCTAATAACTAATGGAGTGAAACAAGGTTGTGTTCTCGCTCCAACTCTATTTACAATCTTATTCAGCATGATGCTCCAAAGGGCTATGGCAGATCTCAAAGAAGAAGACGGCATTTATATACGCTACCGTACTGATGGTAGCCTGTTCAACTTAAGCCATCTGAGGGCTCGCACTAAGACCCTAAACTATCTAGTCCGTAAGCTGCTTTTTGCTGACGATGCTGCCCTCATTGCCCATATGGAAGCAGCTCTGCAGTGCCTAACATCTTGTTTTGCTACAACTGCAGAACTCTTTGGGCTAGAAGTCAGTCTGAAGAAAACAGAAGTTCTCTACCAGCCAGCACCACAGGAAGAACACTACCATCCTCACGTCACTGTTGGCAAATCTGTGCTTAGGTCCGTCCAGCAGTTCACCTACCTGGGAAGCATCATCTCCTCAGATGCCAAGATTGATAAAGAGATCGATCACAGACTAGCAAAGGCATATAGTGCATTAGGAAGGCTTCACAAAAGAATTTGGAGTAACAAACACCTGAGGCGAAGCACAAAAATCAGTGTACTGTCTATTCTCCTTTATGGGTCAGAAACATGGGTCACCTATCACCAACACCTACGACTCCTTGAACACTTTCATCAGTGCTGTTTACACACAATTCTAAATATACACTGGACTGACTATGTGACAAATGTTGCTGTCCCTGAGCAAGCAGGGATTACTAGCATTGAGGCCATGCTATTGAGGACACAGCTGCGATGGGCAGGACACGTTTCTAGGATGAAGGACCATCGCCTCCCAAAAATAGTATTCTACAGTGAACTCACTACGGGTCAGCGTAAGAGGGGTGCTCCAAAGAAGAGATAAAACAACTCCCTGAAACAACATCTCAGGCTCGGCCAAATTGATCACAAACAATGGTCCGCCCTGGCCTCACATCGGGAAGCATGGAGACGCACTATCCATGATGCTGCAGCCTTTTTGGAAAGCTCATGCCGAATGAGTCTCGAAAAGAAACGACAACGCAGAAAGAACCACAACCTGGAAACATTACCCAAGGAGACTTTCTGCTGTGCTTTCTGCAACCAGACTTGTTCATCTCGGATTGGCCTTTTTAGTCATCAACGCACTTGTAGAAAGCGCGGGATGAGTCCTTCCTGAATCTTTGTTCGTGAAGTAAAGCCAGAGAGAGAGGCTCTTTTCCAGGAGCTGGTTAATTGTCTCATCAAAGGTTTTTATGGTAAAAGACACACAGAAGTGATTTACTCCTTCTGCCCAGTTAGTTAAAGTGCCACTGCTCTTGTTTCTAAAAGATCCTCTGGCAGTATCTTTTACATACACACACACCCTAACTGCTACTGCCCAGTAGCTCTATGGCACATTTAGTCTTATGCCTTAGCAAAAACCTATCTGATGCAAAAGACTCTACAAGCAGCATATTTTCTTGACTCACTGGAGCACACAATCCTAGAGTATGTATTTTCCCTGGAAGAAGATTAACCATCCATTATGAAGCCAAGCCCTCCCTCCAGTCCATCTACCTTGGTCCAAGCCTTGGAGGTAGAGAGGAACTGCTGGACCTCTTACCCTTTCCCTCCACCACTCCCTTCTCCTTCTGTGTCATGTCTTTTTAGATTGTAAGCCCGAGGGCAGGGAATCGTCTAACTAAAAAGATTGTATGTACAGTGCTGTGTAAATTTACATCGCTTCATAAATAAAGGTTAATAATAATAATAATAATAATAATAATAATAATAATAATAATAGCATGAAAAGTTGGTGCCATGATGGGTATTTTGGAAGACAGTTGATATAATTGTGCCTACCCTTGAACATGTTTGCTAGGGTTTCTGGGAGATGGAGTCAAAAATACAGGGTTCTGCAGAGATTCTGTTTTACTCAGCAACAGGACCTCTGAGGATGGATGGTTGGCACACTTTTCCC
This sequence comes from Sceloporus undulatus, assembly GCF_019175285.1. Taxonomy (NCBI): domain Eukaryota; kingdom Metazoa; phylum Chordata; class Lepidosauria; order Squamata; family Phrynosomatidae; genus Sceloporus; species Sceloporus undulatus. The sequence goes on along the minus strand of NC_056527.1, from coordinate 67,811,517 downwards.
TTTGAAAATTCTCATTTGAAATGTTGAGGAGGAATGTATCTGCATTGAAGCTCACCACACAGCAGGTTAGATTCTTACCTATTCTAGGACTGTGTAACTGTCAAGTGGCTGGAGAGAGAGTGTTCTATGAACTCAGTTATATTTGTTGGAAAAATCTCTATGAAACAAAAACAAAGTAATGCCAAAATACATTCAACGCTGAAAAACTTGGACTTGTTCTCCTGGTTACTAATGAGAACTACAAGAATGAAAATAAATCACAAAGAAATGCTGCAGAGATCATGGAAATCTCCCATATCCCACCTAACAGTAACAGCATAGTATGCCCTTAAGAATATCTTAATCTGTTAGAAATTGTGTAAGAAGCAGTTGAACTGAACTTCTAATGTAGGCATGATAAGAGGAAAGCAACTCACAGCAGCTAACGCAAAGGAATAAATGGGGAAATGGTGGTGACATAAAGTAGATAGATGAATGACAGAACAAATGAAAGTACCGCAGCATTCCCCAGAATGTTGAGAATTGCAGCAAATGTGCAAACTTTTAATATTTTAAAATAGAAGAGACTCCTCACTCTTAAATGCAAGAAAGTTAACATTCTAATGAAATGTTAACCTTCTTGCATCATGAAAATGATTTATTAGTAAAACTGGAAAAATCTCTAACAAATTATTTTCACAGATAGAATGTTAACCTTCTATGTAGGAAAATTGGAAAAATCTCTATCCCTTCTTCTGCCCCATCAAGTGAAGGAAAGAAACAGGTTGGTTTTGCCAGAGGTCTGAATTAATTGTCTGCAGAGGGTTTTTGATATGAGGCCAAGGGCCACAGTTTACCCATCTCTGACATATCCCTAATATATAAAAGTGCTGTCTACATGAGTTAATATTCTGACCAGTCCTTTTAATTAACTCTGTGCTTAAAAATCATTATTATTCAGCCTGAATGGGTGCCTCTACAAATCTTCTGAACAAGCTAATATCTGTAGAAACATTGTGCTAACTCTTTAAGGTTTGTTGAATATTATGTTATTATCAGACTTGAGCAAATTCAGAACCAATGTGCATCAATCAGCCTAGGGTTTTGAAAACAGCAAAGACATTTATTGAATACACAAAGGGCCCGAACAGACAGGCCAAAATAAAACTGCTTCAGGTCTCTTTGAAGCTATGCTCTTTAAATGATACATGTGTCCTAAGAGATTGGAAGCCACACCAAAGCCATGCTCCATCCCTAAGGACTGGACCGCAGCTTTGGCGCAACTTCTGGCCTCTTAAGATGTGTGTGTCATTTAAAGAGCATACCTCCAAAGAGACCTGAAGCAGCTTTATTTTGGCCTGTGTTTGGGCCCATAGTCAGTAATTCACTAGCCAGCATTTAAGCCAAAACTCCCCCCAATAGCCAAGCAGTATATCAAAACTCCAAAAATCCAAACCCCATCCCAACCCCATTTGGTGCCAAAACTAGCACCCACCTCCAGTTCCCATAGCTTAGTCCCCCATACTACCAACTCCCTTCTAGACTTTTTCACCCACACTATTTCTTTCAGACTCAGGCATTTCCATCATCCACCCCTTTCAAATAGCACAGCCCACTTCACACACACATTCTTCCAGTCGTATCATTCCCATAAGTATCCTGGTCAGCTGCACCCACCCCCTCCTCTCTATACCAACTATCTTTCCACTTACCCATAAGCCACAGCAATTATCAGTCTACCCATCAGCCCCATTAGCATTCAAGCATATAATTTTCTTGTTTGAAAATCAACCCTCCTCCCTCCATTATTCACATATTCAGAATCCTGACAGAAACCATGCATTCATGGCTCTGACAGTTATTGATATTAATGACAACTGGTTAACTAGTTGGTACAAAGAGAAAGGGCCACTCTGACAACAGCTCTGCCACACAGTTCCTACTGATCCCACAGTTCCTGTCACCCTGCAGGATCACTGATAAAGAAAATGGGATTGCAAATACCTTGTGGGGAAGGCAGTCATGGAGAACATATGCCACTTTGTCATAATGGTCACTGTATAATGTTGCTGGTGCAGGTGGTCTCTAGGCTATGCCTTCCACAATGTATTTCTGTAATGAACACCCTGGAGGGCAAGCAAGAGATGGGAAGGTGCTGTGGAGAACCCTCCTGGTCACTGTACTGAATCAGCAGGTGGGAAGCTGTGGTCACAGAAGGCTAGGCAACAGGGCCATAGTGAGACTATTGCTTGCTATAACATGTGGAAGGGACCTCGCCCTGGACTTTTCCCTAGAAATTGCCCAAATCAAGCTAGCAGGGGTTGCTTCCCACAGTTAAACTACAAATAATGTAATAGCCTTACTTTTTGCTACTGAGTCCTAACCCTAGAAGTACACTTAGTTCATTTCCCCTTTCTTTTTTAATCAATTTGATATGTTTAGTACATTGCAACCGTGCTTGACCAGACATATTATGTATATACAGTATGTCACTGCAGTTTGCTTGATTCCACCTGGAATACTATGTCCAGTTCTGGGCACCACAATTCAAAAAGGATATTGAGAATCTGGAGCGTGTCCAAAGGAGGGCGACTAAAATGGTGAAGGGTCTGGAAACCATGCCCTATGAGGAACAAACTAGGGAGTTGGGGATGTTTAGCCTGGAGAAGAGAGGTTTAAGAGGTGATATGATAACCCTGTTTAAATATTTGAAGGGATGTCATATTGAAGGGGGAGCAAGCTTGTTTTCTGCTGCTCCAGAGTCTAGGACCCGGAACAATGGATGCAAGCTCCAGGAAAAGAGATTCCACCTCAACATTAGAAGGAACTTCCTGACAGTAAGGGCTGTTCGACAGTGGAACACACTCCCTCGGAGTGTAGTGGAGTCTCCTTCATTGGAGGTCTTTAAACAGAGGCTGGATGGCCATCTGTTGGGGATGCTTTGATTTAGATTTTGTGCATGGCAGGGGGTTGGACTGGATGGCCCTTGTGGTTTCTTCCATCTCTACGATTCTATGATTCCATGATTACTGGGAGCTTGGAATCCCAGTGCAAAAACCAGTGTAAAAAAATAAAAACAAAGCAGCTGCCTGACATTTTATTTACACTCAACCAGTGGAAGTCTTAGGAAAGAGAGAAAACTGAGCTACTCTGGGTATTTTTAGTATGTGTCCATGAAAATCCTAAATTTTCTCTAAAAACATAAAAGCCCTTCTAAGGCAGCAATGGAGAAGAGCAACAAAAATCAGATTGGGTTTTTGTTTGTTTTAGTTAAGTTTCTAGGCTGCCCCATCACTAGGGTTTGGGAAACACAGAGCTCTAAAGCAAAAAGACAAAGTCATCATTCAAAAAATGGCTTGTCCATATGCTAATTATTTTTGTTTACTTCTTGTTTTTCTATACAACAAAGTCAATTTGCAATAAAGTAAAAGTAATGATTAAAAAACCTTAGTGTAAATAAAATGTCAGGCAGCTGCTTTGTTTTTATTTTTTTACACTGTTTTTTGCACTGGGATTCCACGCTCCCAGTAATCAAACAAACTTCAATCACATACATATGTAGCAAACTGAGGGGTCGCCGAAACCCACAAGCCCTAAGGCTGGTGGCCCGCCGCTGGAAGAAGGAGTCAGGAAACCGAAAGTCAAGAGAAACAAAACACCATTTATTACTGCACAGGACTGCAGCACACTCAGAGAGTGTTACCAAGACTGCAGCGCCCTCTATCGGGCTTATCTATCTTTTATACCTTCTCCCTACATCACCCCATGTAATGTAAACCAATCGCAGAAGCCAATGAACCTTGTTACCTTATATGGTAACATCACCTCATGTAATGTAAGCCAATCGCAGAAGCCAAAGAACCTTATTACCTTATATGGTAACATCACCTCATGTAATGTAAACCAATCGCAGAAGCCAAAGAACCTTATTACCTTATATGGTAACATCTTCCTAAATACCAACTCATCTGATTTTGCTAGCATCTTGAGTGCCCCTATTCACCCAAACTAAACCAGAGCCAGCGCCATTTTTAGGGTGTGGTCCTCTCACATACATACATACTACGTCTGGTCAAGCACAGTTGCAATGCATTTAACATACCAATTTTTTTTAAAAAAGATAAATATTCCAAAAAAACAACAACACTAAAACATATACACAAACATATTAATATGTAATTTAAACACATAAACCATAAACACTTTATACTAAACTGCCCTACATATAATAACTTTAGTGGTGCCAGCACTGGGCCTCATTTTTCCACTTCTTCTCTTCCTGCCAGTCCCCTCTCAGCTCTTCCTTAGAATGAAGTTAGTATAATTAGAACCCTGAGTAACGTTAGAATGGAGTTACTGTGAGCTTCACCACACTACACTGTTATAGTGCTACTATTCCACTTTTACTGCTACGGCTGCCTCCTGTGGAATCCTGGGATTTGCATTTTAGGGAAGGGCATTTAGAAGTCTCAACCAGAGAGCTCTTGGGCCTCACTAAACAACAAACCTCAGAATGCTATAAGAGGCGGCCATAGCATTACAAGTAGAACAATAGCCCTATAACAGTGTAGTGCAGTCTAGTCCTCTAATAAAGTCTTTAGCTTGTTTCTCTAAGACACTGGTGCTTTTGCCTCTTAATAAGATCTGTAACCATTTCACACACACTGTCAGTTTTCACTGTTTGTGCAAAATTTAATTTGAATAAAATTATTGTCTCTGCACAAAATGAGTTCCCTTTTATTTTTACGAAGCTGAGCCTTACACATACATGGGCATACAAACACAGAGAGTCCTGAACTGCACTGTTCTCTGCTTGTGAGAAACTGATGATAATGTTTCTTAAGCATGTGCTGTAGTTTCATCTGCCACCACTTAACATATGGATCTTGATCAAATAAACAGCCTCTAGTTAGAATGGTTATTTTAGCCCAAAGTTTCACTGTTTTCTTTATTCAGTAAAGGTTGATGAGCATATTTGACATGCAGCTCACTTTAATGTGCATCCTACATTATTCATTTTTTGTCTGAAAACAATGTAAAATATTTTGGAAATCAGAAGAAATATCCTTGTTAGGCCTTGACTGGCTTAACAAAATTAACAGCGCTTTTAAAGGTCAAAAAGTACACCTGCATTTAACAACTCTCTAAACATATTAAAAGGATAATGTTCTCTCATATTAATTTTTAACAGCACCTATGAATTCTATGTCTCATTGAATTAGAACCATTGTAGAATTTTATCATGCAGTTTCAAAAGAGTTGCCAACATGATGGCATTATAGCATGAATAGAGGATTTTATATTAAAAAATCCAGATACCTGTGGTAAAGAAGGGAAATCCCCTAGAGGAGATCATTTTTAATAAGTAATCTTTATTAATTTTAAAACAAAGAAAAAACAAAACAGAAAAAGAAAGAAACAGAACCATAATAAAACATCTAATCATAACATACCTCATAACATATATCATCTAGTCACAACATACTTCCCTCTAACATCATAAAATACATATTCATAAACCTAAAATCCTCTAACCAATAAACCTAACTCTTAATTCTTCAGTCATACAATTTTTATTTTTAAAAAATCCTTTCACACCCTCATTTTTCTTTCTTTCCTTATTCTCTCTCATCTTCCCTTCTTCTCCAATCTTTCCTCTATCCAACTCTCCTTCTTCCATTTTCCTCCACTCCAGTCTCTTTCATTAACTCACCCTTTCCTCACTTACCTTCATACACTTTCTCTCACCTTCATACACTTACTCTTACTCCAACTTTCACATTCATTCCCATCAACTTCCTGTTCACCGGTATCTTTCTAATTTTTGTTACTTTATGCCTTTTTCCCAATGATTTCTTATTTATCAAGCCCCATCATATTAACCTTCCTTTTATATTCTTATAAATGTTCTATAAAATTTTATAATCAATGCTATCTATCTTATCATTACTTTATATATTCACCTTATTCCTGTTCATCTGTATATCTTATTTAGGAAAATTATAAATTAAGATTTAATATTGCTATTTTCCCCATTTCCTTTCTAGATATTTTATTACTATTGCCAATTTTTTTGATAAATTGATTCAGTGAATCATATTTTGTTAAGCAAGTTAATTTATCCATTTCAAATGCATTATATAATTTAATCATGCACTCTAACCTTTGTTGGAATACCCCTAGATTTCAATTTTTGTGCATATATTATTCTCTCTGTAGTTATGTAGTATAAGATTTTACCAGATTTCCCTTCCAGATTTCCTTCTAGCATTCCCAGTAGATATCATTCAGGCTTTAGGTGTAAATTAATATTCAAAATATCTCTTACAATTTCATTTATTTATTTTCCATAACTCTTTGCCTGTTTACATATCCATCAGCATAGGCAGAATGTGCCCTGTTCTTCTCTGCACTTCCAACACTTATTATCCTTCAATTTATAGATTTTTGCTAATTTGTCCAGAGTAAGATACCATTGAAAATACATTTTATAATAATTTTCTATAAAATTTTGTGATGTTGTATATTTAATCCCTTTTATCCACATTTCCCTCACTGTTCCAACTGTACTGAGTGTTTTTATTGACCTATTTTTTAAGTTAATAAAATGGCCCTTATTTAATCCGCTTATGTATGTGTGGCCAACAATTTGAACTGGACTCAGGAACAGGCAAGAAACCAAAGTAATGGATAAAGCTCAGTTGTCACATAAGCGTACTGCAAATCCTAGTTGGCAACTTTTTTTCCTAGTTTATGAAAAGCCATGGTAAGCATGGTAAGCATTGGAGCTTTTTACCAGAGCAAGGAAGTGATGAGTTACTGTAGTTAATTTGTTTCTTCAATAGCCATGGTAAAATTTTCATTACTGGTGTAATGCAAGGGATAACTTAACTTATGTTGAAATATAAATGAAGCTTTTTAGTTATGTCAGTAGATTTGAGATGCACTTTAAAACAAAATCCATTGATTAATGTCTACTGGGTGCAGTATCAAGTGTTGATAAAGCAGGAGAATATGGTTCTAAAAAGTGCTTTTTGTGTTAACTCTGGCCCCGATATTGTATTCATGATTTTAACACTTGATTCACTTTCCACCTGTGAATATGGATTTAGAAAGGAGTGTGGGGTTTGGTCTCTATGTGTG
>NC_056527.1:67766140-67804385 GCF_019175285.1 Sceloporus undulatus | reverse complement strand
TCATCATCATCATCATCATCATCATCATCATCATCATCATCATCATCATCACTACTGTATGAAAAGGGGTAGATTTTAGATCCTCTCAGAATCTGCTAACCATGCTTAACAGTCTCTGATTATGTATGCATAGATATGCACAGATTAGGTTTTTGTACTGTGCTACTTTTCACTGTTTCTTTGGAATGCAGAACATTTGCAAAGAGATTGCTGTTAGAATGTTTTGTTGATGCATCTTTTCTGTGTCATGATTTGCTTTTGACACATGACTGAAGATGCAGTCAGGGTTTCTTTAATTTTGTTTCCTGTTTGAAGAGCTTCGGGAATTGTACTTGGACAGTACAATTCTGCAATCCTGCAGAAATATGATTGGACAGGTGGCTACTACAGTCTGAACGGCCCTACAGCAGTTTAGATTTGGCAGTGTTCGTTGAGTTCAGTTCTTTATTCTGAAGTCAGCTCCTCCAAATATCCATAAAGTCTGGTGGGAAGGGGGCAAGGCTTGCTTGCCTCCTCGTTTTGCTGGACTGTGCTGTTCTGCCAGTAGAACTCCAATATCAAATCCTGTCCTGGATGAATTGTTTCCACATTTTGCATTTGGGACTTGTCAGAACAGAGTTACCTTTGGGCACCTTCCTCAAGCAACATATTTAAGGAAAGCGGAATGGAAACAAAAATATTTTGAAATTCTATTAAATTCAATAATGATGGTTTCTCCTTATAGTTTATATTAATACAAATTTTATATCCATTTCTCCTCCAACTAACCACTGTTCTCTATGGTCAGATTTATTTTAAATAATTTGAACTGTGTAAAACCTTAATAAGGAATACCTTATTAATTTTAATAAGGAAGGATTTTCAATGATTTGAAATACTTTATACCATTCTGTTATGATTGTAAGATTTTGTATGATATATTTGGAATAAATTTTATTTAAAAATGATAAAAAATAATGAGGGTTTCCATATCAATTATTTGAGGAAGTTCAAAAGCAAAATTTAAAATGAATTAGGTAGAATCATAGAATCGTAGAGTTGGAAGAGACCCCAAGGACAATCCAGTCCCACCCCCTGCCATGCTGGAACTCTCAGTAAAAGCATACCCAACAGATGGCCATTCAGTCTCTGTTTAAAGTCCTCCAAGGAAGGAGACTCCACTACACTCTGAGGGAGTGTGTTCCACTGTCGAAAGGCCCTTACTGTGAGGAAGTTCCTCCTAATGTTGACATGCAATCTCTTTTCCTGTAGCCTGCATCCATTGTTCCGAGTCCTAGTCTCTGGAGCAGCAGAAAACAAGCTTGCTCCCTCCTCAATATGGCATCTCTTCAAATATTTAAACAGGGTTATTATATCACCTCTTAACCTTTTCGTCTCCAGGCTAAACATCCCCTGTTCCCTAAGTTGTTCCTCATAAGGCATGGTTCCCAGGCCTTTCACCATTTTATTCACCCTCCTTTGGACATGCTCCAACTTCTCAATATCCTTTTTGAATTGTGGTGCCCAGAACTGGACACAGTATTCCAACTGGGGTCTGACCAGAGCAGAATAGAGCGGCACTATTACTTCCCTTGATCTAGACACTATACTTCTATTGATGCAGCCTAAAATTGCTTTGGCCTTTTTAGCTGCCTCATCACACTGCTGACCCATGTTCAACTTGTGGTCTACTTGGACTCCTAGATCCTTTTCACATATAGTCTCCTTAAGCCAGGTGTCCCCCATCCTGTATCTATGCATTTTGTTTTGCTGCCCTAAGTGCAGTACCTTACATTTTTATGTGTTGAATATCATTTTGTTAGCTTTGGCTCAGCTTTCCAGGTTATTCACCTCTGGGGTATTAGCTACTCCCCCTAGTTTGGTATCATCTGCAAATTTGATAAGTATGACCCCAATTCTGTCATCCAAGTCATTGATAAATATGTTGGATAGCACTGGGCCCAAGACAGAGTCCTATGGGACCCCACTGGTCACTTCTCTCCAGGATGAAAAGAAGCCATTGTTGAGCACCCTTTGGCTTCGGCCAGTCAACCAGTTACAAATCCATGTATCGCTTACCTTGTCTAGCCCACATTTTACAAGCCACATTTTGCAAGAATGTCATGAGGAACCTTGTCAAAGCCCTTTCTGAAATTAAGATATACTATATCCACCATATTCCCTCCATCTGCCAAGCTGGTAAATTTATCAAAGAAAGAGATTAGGTTTGTCTGGCATGACTTGTTTCTCTGAAACCCATGTTCACTTTTTGTGATTATGGCATTGCCTTCTAGATGTTCACAGACTCTCTGTTTAATGATCTGCTCTAGAATCTTTCCTGGTATTGATGTCAGACTAACTGGATGATAATTGTTAGGATCCTCTTTTCCTCCCCTTTTTGAAGATGGGGACGTTTGCCTTCCTCCAGATAGTGTTGTGCTCTCTCAAAATATCTGAGGGGTTATGAAAGGAGCCAAAAGAGGCTGGGAAAAATTGTGAAGGCCCCAGGGAAAAGGCATTTTTGATGGGGTGGGGGCAAGCTTCTAAAGCTTCATTTGGGGAAAAAATTGAAATTTAAAGCAAAACTATGGTTAAAAATTGTATTGTGGAATATTTTCTTTTTTAATTATGAATAAAATGATTAAGACAAGATATTCATGTTATTTATTTACCCAATTTTATTTCTATAAGCTATGTTTTTATGAAGATATTTGTGAAATACAGTGGATATTATCTGCAATTCCTTGGTTTCTTTTTCCCGGTTCTTTTTATGAGAATGAGTGCTCTGACACTATAGAAAACTAGAGAAGATGAATCTTTTGCTGTTTTTCTCATGTTGGTTTTTTCTTCTGTTTTATTGTGTGGGCTGGGCATTTTGCCTGCTCATAGTAAACCAGCAAAACCAAAGGGATCCCTTATAGTTCAGGACCTTGGAGCTAAATTTGTAATAAAATATTAAACATTTAAAAAAGAAATTGTAATATTTATCTAAATAAATTGTACTTTTAATGCATCAAACATGCTATTTTCATGGGAAAGAAAATTATGCATAATATATTTGATGCTACTAAAATAACAAAGTGACTTTCAATCTGAGTTGGGTATTAATATCATTTATCCTCCATTTGTTTTGTTTTTTTAATTCCATTTCTGTCTTCAAAGTTTCCATAAATTTACATTTCTAAGTTGGAATAAAATGTGTTGTTGTTGTTTCCCTAGGGAGCTTTGTAAGCATTCTTTGACATATGTAAGGAAAATGGAAGCTCTGTTAGAGGTTTGCATATAGCAAAAACACAAAAATGGTATTTCTCCCATTCTTAATTGAAGATATGGCCATTTTTAAATTTTGAACTAGACATTGGCTAGATATTAAAAAAAATAGATTAAGTCTCAAACTTTAGCAAGAAATAAATTCAAACAAAGGCGGGTTACAGACTGCCAAAAAATACGTATGAAATACGTATTAGGGTTAGGAAGGGGCAGTGCTTCCGCACCCCCCTAACCCTAGTACGTATTCCATACGTACAACATGGCGGCGCCCCTTCCACATGGGGACCGCCATGTTTACGTATTGGACGCATAGCGTCCAGATGTGTAGCGGCGCCTATGATGTCGTGAATGCGCCAGCGGCGCCTCGCGACGTCATAAAGGCACCGCAAAAAGAAACTCCATAATGGAGCTTCTTTTTGCTCCGCGGGGGAGCCATGCGGTGTGGCTGCTGCGGCTCCCTCACGGAGCAAATGGCACCGGTGGGAGACCGCCTCAAAGCGGCGGTCTATATCCCGCCATTGTTAGAGGAGACAGAAAAGACTGGGGATATTAGCTTTATTATGGCATCAACATAATGTATGAGCTAAAAGTCACCAAGAGAAGTTATAATGGTAGAAGGATGAGAAGGAAAAATAAAAACAGAAGCTGCACATATGTGTGCACATGGGCACAACACACACTCTTTCAAATTAGAAAATAATGTTCCCTGGAATCCTTTGTTCTGTTTACCAGATTATGTGTGCAGAAAGCACTGCTACTTTAATGAGTTTCATGTCTTTCAAAGGGAAGTATTTAAAAATGAAGTAAACATATGGGGGAGGCAGGTGGTTATTTTCTTCAGTAATGGGCTATGATATGAGTTCATTTAGAACACTAAATTGAACAGAAAGAGATCCAAAACACCAGAAACAGAACAAGGAAAACCACCTCTTTGTTTTTTAATGATATCTAGACTTGGCCTTTTGTGATTTGGACACCCGGTTGATAGTTATTATCTGTTTCAGCAGGATTTTTTTTTCTTTTTAAAAGTGTTTTAAGGCATTTCAGAATTCGTATATAAGTGCAGCACCTACTTGTTTGATTGAAAAGCAATAGAGAGAGAAAATGATAATTTTTCAGACACCAGTCACCAACTCATAGCACAAGTCTCAGCAGGACACTGAGTAAAATGACTTGAATGATGTGTCTCATCAGACGTATGAGAAGTTGTTCTGGATGTCATTTTAAAGTAACATTTTCAGGAGGGTTTAAGACACAAATTATGTGACAAGGCTCATGGCATGCACATAGTGCCCAGCTTCATTTTTTCCTTTTGAAGAACAGGGAACTAAGTTGCTAGAAAGCAGGTTTCAGAGGATTAAAACACCCAAGATAATTGGATAACGATACCACAAGAGAAATTGCAGGATTTCTTTCCTACACAGCATTCCAAAATTGTGATACAAAGGTAAAAATAAGTTCATGCATCCATGTTGACTGAGTTATTTTAATATAAACTGACGACCAGAATGAGTTCTTTTTTAAAAAAGTCATTCTTTTTATTTAAAAAAGTAATTTGTCCATATTATGCATTTGTTAAATCACCAAGGGGTGCCTGTCATTTCATTTTTCCAAACTTTCTTGGATGTTGTGTCCTTCTAGCTATACCACAGATATATTATTCTTATACTTATCATGATAAACCACTTTGTCTCTCAAATACAGGCACTAGCAGCCACCAGCTCCCTCAACCTTAGGAGCTCATGAACAGGCACTTGTGTATATATGAAACATGCAAGTATAAAAACATACTTTAGACAACACAAGAAAAGTGGATATTTAGAAAAATTCATATCACAAATATGTATATTAAGGGAGAAATCATGCAAAAATGTCCATGTGGGAAGAGGGGGGAATCTCATCACTCATATGGACCTGGGAAGAGAACATTGGTTTGATTTTGAGAAACACTTAAAATAAGACTGACATAGTTTCACATCGATACCAGAAGCCTGCTTTGAGAACCATTAGCTGTTTCCAATCCCTTCTCCTTGGACAAAAAAGGCATCCTCTCAATTTCTTTTAAGTCACTAATATTGGAAATGCCCCAGGTACCTCAGCTGTGTCACCATCATTTTTATTTCCACTGAGGAAAAGTGAGAGGAAGGAATACAATCTACTGAGCCAAATCCATTATAGCTTTGAAAATAAACCCATTCTTTTGCCAAGACAGTGCACCAAGGCATGCACACTGTCCGCACTGGCAAGGAAGTGGTTTTATTGGTTTTTCATGGAGGGTTTTATCTTCTTGCTTAGCACTAAATAACTAACATTTCATTCACTATTTGAGCAAAAAGGAGAAGATTATTAAGAATTCAACTTTATATGTTCTTTTTAAAAAATAGAAGTTAGATTTTTGTCCCCTGAAATAAAATCCATGCCTTGTATGTGTGTATGTATGTAGGTTCTTGGTTGAGGGTAGAGCTAACAGCTGCTAACTCTCTATAGCTGCTTTGTCAGTATTTGGAACTCATGAGCTTGGGAAATACGAAGACAAAAACAGGAGTTTGCACTAAGACAAAGAGTTTGATATTTGAAATTTATACTTGTTTTTAACATTTTCAAACAGTGGATGCTTGAATCCGTGTATAAAAAAATCAGTGTATAAGAAGGGCCGACTGTATGTTTTTCTACCACAGAACTTTCTTCAGATATTGAACAATGTGTTACATCATGTCTCTCAGCTATCTCATCACAGATGCTTCATCAACGTCTAAAACTTAACATGGCTAAGACAGAACTACTCATCTTTCCTCCAAAACCTACTTAACAATATACATTTTCTATTATGGTCAATAATGTTCCCATTCATCCTATGAAAGAAACACATAGCCTTGGCTTTATTTTTTATTCTTCTTTGTCCTTTGCTCCTCCGATCCAGGCTGTAGCCAGGCCATGCCGATTATTTCTTTATTAGACTTTTTCTATCAGCTTCTTCTTCTAAGACCTTAGTTCATATCCTAGTTATCTCCTGCCTTGACTACTGCATTCTTCTTTTGATGGGGCTTCCATTGCCCCACCTTGGTCCTCTGATTTCCATTCAACATTCTGCTGTCAAGATTATTTTTTAGCCCATTGCTTTGATCATGTCACCCCACTTCTGACATCTCTTCACTGGATACCCATTCCTTTTAGGATTTGGTACATGCTTCTTTTCTAAAATTTAAAGCTTTATACAATCTAGCTCCCCCTTATCTGTCAGTCCTTATTCCATCTTACCACCTTGTTGGATATTTGCAGTCCAGGAGCTCAGGGCTTCTTACCCAGCCAAGGGCGTTTTTGTCCTTGGCTTGGCTTCATCCTTTTTCACTTGCTGCACCATACCCCTGGAACTGCCTCCCTGAAAATCTGTGGATTATCTCTTCTCTTGCTAGCTTTAAATCCAAATTAAAGACTTTCTTGTTCTCTAAAGCATTTGAAACTGTATTTTAATATTGTTTTATAATTTTATATTTGATTATATGAATTAGTTGTTTTTACAGTTTGTATTTGAACTGCATAACTTGCTTAATTTTGTATAGTTTATATTTTATGACTTTTAGATTGTACACCATTGGCAGGTTATATGCTGTTTTGATGATGTCTGTAAAGTGCCATGCAAATTTATGGTACTATATGAATAAACATTAAAAATAATAATAACAGTAATAATTATAAAGGGAGAATAAACACTAAATAATGAAAGCTGGCAACAAAATAAATGCAAATTTAACAAAGAAATGCAATAAATGGAAAATGAAGTGAATAAGGTCTTGAATAGAGAGCCAGCATGGTTTGACCATCGGAGTATGACTTTGGAGATCAGGGTTCAAATCCCTACTGAATATATTCAGCCATTGCAGCTGACACAAGGTTGGCCTTATGTGCTCATGTTTTCTGGTCCCCACCTTTGATATGCAGATGCACAACTGAAGCTTTGAAACCCATCTTCAGAAACAACCCAATGGAAATGCATTGCAGTAATCAATTTTGAAAGTAACTATAACACGGGTAATTAAGTCCAGGATTGACAATATAGAGAATCAGTGTAGTGTACTGGCCTGAGTATTCGACTGTGACTCTGTAGACCAAATCCCTGCTCAACCATGGACACCCACTAGCTGACCTTGGGCAAATCACACACTCTCAGCCTCAGAAAAAGGCAAAGAGACCCCCCCCCCCCCCCAGAACGAAAGAAAACCCCATGACCTCCTTAGGTCCACCATAAGTCAGAAATGACTTGAAGGCAACAACAATAACAACAACAAGGTCTTGAACAATGGAAAGAAATGGAATTTTAAAGCAACAAATTATCCTTTGCACACCTTTATCAGGAATCACAGGGTGAACAGCAAGATGTGACAACAATATACAACCAATCAGATGTTGTGATATTGCTACAGGCAAGTGAGAGTTGAGAGACAATGTAAACATTTGCTAATTTATTTCTGAAGCATACCAAAAAGTAGACAAATGTTTTCACACACTCAAGAATAGTTTTTAAAAATTCTGTGAGTAGTTTCATTTAATTTCTCCTGTATATTAAGCTAGTGAAGACGAAGGGCAAATAACAATCTGTGCTTTTAATTCTTATGTAATTGAATGGAGGTTTGCTGTTCACAAAGGCTCAGTCAACCAAGAAGAGGCATCATGTGGCCAACAGCTGATATTAAATAAAGCAAAGTATATCATGTTCATTTGAACACAGAATTCTCCAAAATGAGAAACAACCCAATTCCATGTTACGTATATTTATATCCTTGCAAATATAGATAGTATGTGTCTATTGCTCTGAGATATGGTTTGCAATGGTTTCTAACATTTAAAATTTTCAGCCCTAAAATAATAATAATAATAATAATAATAATAATAATAATAATAGAATTTATTTATATCCCGCTTTTGCAAAAGGACCCTCTTTATTCATAAGTGCTCTAATGTTCTTTTCTCATTGGGGATTTTTTTAAAATAGAGAAAGAGGAACCTCTCTGATAATGCCTCTTTTTGAATGACTCGGGGCTGTACAGATGAGTGGCTAAACGCCGCCCGTTTTTGCCCCACACAGAGGTCGCAGCAACCACATGCCGTGGCCTCCGGAGGAACCAAAAAGAACCCGCTTCTGGGTGAATTCTTTTTGCATCCCAGGAGGGGCGCCATAGGTGCGCTCATGCGCCATGATGATGCCCCTTGTCTGCAGTGCTATTTGGGCACTGTGCACGATGAGCTTCATGATGGCATACACTGTGTAAACTGGCATGTGCCAAGATGTCACCCAGGCGGTGCTGTGAAGGCTCAGAGCATCCAGATGCTGAGCTCTCACTGTGCCTACAGGCCAGCACAAAGTGCCAGTCTGTTGAGCCCCCAGATAGTTGTATAACACAAATTTATCACTAGGTGTATATAATAAACACTTAGGGCCAAAACAGACAGTCGTGAAGGGGCGGCTTTATGCCACCCCATTGAAAGATGTGTTGGGGCCGCTGCAGGTGCACGCCATCCCCCAACCTGGCTTTTTGCTGGCACAAAAAGAAGCAGCAAAATGCCATTCTTTTTTGAGCCAGCAAAAAGCCAGCTTTTCTGCTGCTGCTTTGCATTGCTCCTGCAGCGTGCTGCCCACCGTGTGGTCCAGAGGGTGGCATGATGCCAGCTTGGGGGTGGCGTTAGAGCATGCAGCATCTAAACACCACACTCTGACACTGCCCCCAAGCTAACACAAACGGGTTGTCTGTTTTGCCCCTAAGTCTTTATTACTCAAGAAGTGGGACATCTTAGTTTGTCCTTCATTGCATGAAGTGACATATGATTTGTTATTTAATTAACACTGGGGAGCAAGGAGAAGTGGCTAATCTACTGGAACCATAGTCTGTAGGAACAGGAGGTATAACCCTATCTTACTTGCCACAATCCTGAACACCTGACAGCATGGCATAGTAAAAAGAAAACAAACCAAAAAAACTCCATTTGCTACCAATGTTGTTGTCCTTTTTTTTTTATGAACTTGCTTTTTTCTGAAATGCATTTTTTCCTCTTTGCCAGCCACATGGGGGAAGGGTAATTTTTTCAGTATCATGATGAGAACTTTCTTTTTTTGTTTGTTTCATATCACTCCACTCTCAAGTTCTATTTTTCATATCCCATTGCAAGCTTACTTCCCTGAACCCTAAGTTATCCCTTTTCCCTACTCCTTACTTTGATCAGAGTAATGGCGAGAGGCATCTTATCCTTTGCCTTGGGCAACAAAATAACTTCAGCTGACCCTGTTTGTCCATAAGTGCTCTAATGTTTTTTTCTCATTTGGGATTTTTTTAAAATAGAGAAAGAGGAACCTTTCTGATAACAATGCAAATTCCATCGGAATGTTCTTTTAATAAAATAAAATTAAAGGACTGCTGCAAGCCACAGATGAGCATCATGCAAAAGCATGGCTGGGCATCAGAAATAAAATCCAAAGTAATTATAAGGTGTGGATGTTGGGAGGTGTGCCAAGGGGTTACTTCTGTTGATGATCCTACTTGGCACATGTAAAACCCACTTAGTGTTTGCAGATTAAATAGCTAAGGATTAAATTGATAGCAAGGCATTCAAATGCACCCTGGTGCTCTGCTGTTTCATTATGCTTTGGTTTGTTCAACATCTGGTGAAGGTTTTGCCTCTGTTCATGAAACTACTTCAAGATTGAAACCAAATTTAGGACAAACTAAGAGGCAAGTCTGGAAAACCACAAAATTGCCGGGGAGGGGGCTTTCACCCCTTTATTGCCTACTCAAGTAGTCATCTAACACAACATTTCTGCCTATTGATATCATTTCTAAATGTGATTGTGTTACAACTTTCGGAGGTCTACTGTGACAAGATTGCAAGGTGATTGTGCCATAGCATCACAGTGGAAAAATGTCATGCTAACCCCTGGCATTGGATGAGCCCTTTTTCTGTAACAGGTTGAACAGGAAAAGAAAATGACAATACCACCACCCCCCATCATTTTTTCCACCTTCTGTAGATAAAACTGCTTACTTTTAAACTTTTGGTTTGAAGTGATGTACTGGGTTGTACTTTGGCATTTTAGTCATTTCCTTGTCAATGCAGCATATTGTGCCCTTGCATCATGGAGCCAACTCTGTAGGGTGCTAAAGGAGAGAATGATCTTCTCAGAGCAAGCACCAGAAGTAGTCAGTGAATTCCCTGCACAAATCTCCTGGGGAATTCTGAAAGAGGAACTAGATGGCTACCTCCCCAACCCTCTCACATCCCACCCAGTAATGGAATTCTCACAGAAGGACACAGGATGCAGGAAATGGTAGGGCCATTGCGTGGAGAAGATGTCAAAATGCTAACAGTGGAGAGAGGAAAGGCAGAATTACTCAATACTTTCTTTGGCTCAGTGTTCTCAGAAAAGGAAAAGAGTGCTCAACCTGAGGAAAATGGAGCAGAGGACAAAATAGGGGAAATTCAGCACAGAATAAGTAAGGAGATAGTACAGGAATACCTGGTTAATTTAAATGAATATAAATCTCCCGGACCAGATAAAATACATCCAAGAGTATTAAAAGAACTGGCAAATGTAATATTGTAGCCATTGGCAATAATCTTTGAGAACTCCTGGAGAACAGGAGAAGTCCTAGTAGACTGGAGGAGGGCAAACGTTGTTCCCATCTTCAAAAAGGGAAAAAAAGAGGATCCCAACAATTATAGTCAAATTGGTCTATACTAGAAAAGATTCTAGAGCAGATCATTAAACAGAGAGGCTATGAAGATCTAGAAGGCAATTCCATAATCACAAAAAGTCAACATGGGTTTCAGAGAAAGAAGTCATGCCAGACAAATCTTATATCTTTTTTGATAAAATTACCAGCTTGCTAGATGAAGGGAATGCTGTGGATATAGTATGTCTTGATTTCAGTAAGGCCTTTGACAAAGTTCCCCATGACATTCTTGCAAACAAGCTAGTGAAATGTGGGCTAGACAAGGCAACTGTAACACGGATTTGTAATCGGTTGACTGGCCAAACCCAAAGGGTGCTCAATAATAATAATAATAATAATAATAATAATAATAATCTTTATTTCTATCCCGCCTTTCCACAAAGGTGATCAAAGCGGCTTACAAAAATACAGTTAAAACATCGGTATAAAAATTTAAAACATTACTAGGGGATATAAACAGGGAGTAACACATGAAACGAAACAAGAAATGAAACATATCACATTCGTCAGGGGCTAAATAAGCGACAATCTTTACAAATGTGGGGTCAAAAAACAGAGAACAAGGGGCAGAGCAAAAAGAGACACAATTAGCTAAAGTGAAAAAGCCAGCTGGAATAAGTATGTTTTTAATTGTTTCTTGAAAGAAACTAGTGATGCAGAGGAGCGGAGCTCTATGGGAAGCTCATTCCACAATGAAGGGGCAACAGCAGTAAAAGCCCTCTGTGAGGTCCTTACCAGATGAAATTTAGGGACCTCTAACAGATTTGTCCCAGAAGATCTGAGTGTGCGGGGCGGATTGTATCCTTTTCATCCTGGAGAGAAGTGACCAGTGGGGTCCCCCAGGGCTCTGTCCTGGGCCCAGTGCTATTCAGCATCTTTATCAACGACTCGGATGATGGAATTAGGGGCATACTTATCAAATTTGCAGATGACACCAAATTTGGAGGAGTAGCTAATACCCCAGAGGATAGAATCAAAATTCAATATGACCTGAATAGACTAGAAAGCTGGGCCAAAGCTAACAAAATGAAATTCAACACACAGAAATGTAAGGCACTGCACTTAGGGCAGAAAAATGAAATGCACAGATATAGGATGGGTGACACCTGGCTGAACAAGACTACATGTGAAAGGGATCTGGGAGTCCAAGTAGAGCACAGGTTGAATATGAGTCAACAGTGTGATGTGGCAGCTAAAAAGGCCAATGCAATTTTAGGTTGCATCAATAAATGTATAGTGTCTAGATCAAGGGAAGTAATAGTGCCACTGTATTCTGCTTTGGTTAGGCCCCACCTGGATTATTGTGTCCAGTTCTGAGCACCACAATTCAAAAAGGACATTAAGAAACTGGAGTGTGTCCAAAAGAGAGCGACTAAAATGGTGAAGGGTCTGGAAACCATGCCCTATGAGGAACGACTTGGGGAGCTGGTGATGTTTAGACTAGAAAAGAGAAGGTTAAGAGGTGATATGATGGCCCTGTTTAAATATTTGATGGGATGTCATATTGGGGAGGAATCAAGCTTGTTTTCTGCTGCACCAGAGACCAGGACCCGGAGCAATGGATGCAAGTTACAGGAAAGGAGATTACACCTCAACATTAAGAGGAACTTCCTGACAGTAAGGGCTGTTTGACACTGGAATACACTCCCTCGGAGTGTGGTGGAGTCTCCCCCCTTGGAAGTCTTTAAACAGAGGCTGGATGGCTATCTGTCAGGGATGCTTTGACTGAGAGTTCCTGCATGGCAGGAGGATGGACTGGATGGCCCTTGTGGTCTCTTCCAGTCTTCCAACTCTGTGATTCTATGATTCTCTATTTAGAGTTCTGCAGCAAAAATGTTACTGTTTCGTGCCTCAGAATGCAGTCAATAACAGATTAGTTCCAGCATGCAAAAATGCCCATTTGTAATGGTACTAAAATAGGACAAGGCCAGGGCACCAATGATGTCATGCAGTAGGGCATGACCACTGGCAGTGCTGCTATGTCACTATGTTGCCTTAATACCATGGTTTGATAAGGTCCTTATTCCTTTTCAAAAGCATCTTTCCAAACACCAGGTTTGTGATTCAAATCACTATTAGATTCTATGAACTCATGTTGCTTAACATGCTTTTTTTATGATTGTTTGTTCTAAGCCTTGATCTTTTGAATGGCCTCATCCTTTTCATACCCTTCTACTGTCATCATTTGTCAGGAAATTCTCCTCCTTAGTTAGTTCAATTGCTGCAAACTGAATTCAAAGTGCAAAAATATTCTGCATTGAATTAACTCAGCAGGTTGGAAAGAAAAGAAGAGGAAAAGTATGCCCTTTCTTTCTTTCTTTTCCAGAAAAATGACTTACATATGGATGCTGTGTTTTACAAAATGAACCAGAAAACATTTTCCATATGCATGTGTACCATTTGGGTGTATGATTTACATTTGAATGTTATGGACTGACTCAACTATATGGAGGTAACATTATATGGAGGTAATGTCTAAGCATCTCAAAGTTCTATCTTTTTATGTATGTTTGAACAGGAATGGCTCATTGACACACAAGTCACAAATCTATATACAGTATGCCTATGGAAATGGTGATTTGAGATTTTACCCTGTATTGACATATAGCATTCTTGGGGCTTATGATGGTGCAAATAAATACACCTACTTTTCATGCAGATACTGTAATCTTCAAATGGTGAAGATGGACATTTGAATCAATGCTAAGTGTGGTTCAGATGCTTGTCTATAGAGATTTCTTTTGTGGAAAGTTCTGGTTGTTGTTTTTTTAAAGTATGGTAGAATTTTTTTTAAATAATCATGATATACTTTTCTCCCCTATCTCATTTTTACATTCTTCTTTGCTTCTCAGATTTCATATTATAGCAATACTTCTTCCTAATATCATTGCTAAGGTTTCTTATACTACTGAGACCAGTCATCCAAGAAGATACAATCACTGTAAATAAATTTAATGTATGAAAATAATGAGTTCTACTAATTGCGTTCACCCCTGCAATTTAATAAAAGCTGTATCCAACAGATTAAAAAATTAGATTTTGTTTGCCTCTGTGTAGTGTGTGTACATATCATTAATTCTGAACCTTCTGACACTGTGGGCACAGGTGAGAGCCAATAAATTATTGTACTACTCAAGTAAATTGCATTTTCAATAAGACATAGCATGGGTTTAATCATTTCACCATGTCAGTTAAATATTCTGGTTAGTTTATTAACCTTTAGCAATTAATGGGATATTTTATTGCACTGATAAGGTCTATTGTCTTTCAAAGTTAACCCACATTAACATTGGACTCATACATATTATCCTCTGCAATTGTTCACCCAGAAGCACAGACAACACTGTAGCTCTGAATCATCATTGCTCTTTGCACGTGCAGTTTCTTAACTGAACAAAAGTAAGTATAATGAAGCCAATATTTCTTCCCTGAAAATCTACGAATCTATCAGTCCAGTACAAATTTTAAAAGAGGAATAACTTAGAAGATAACACATATTAGAGGGTGAAAAATATTTGGATTGGTTGATAGTAGCACATAGATCCTTAAATGAAAAGTGATCTAAAATAGAAACCAGAATTTTCAGATCTTACATACTTTCCTAAATAATGTTATTTTACTTTTGGCAGTTGGATTGGTAGCTTCAGGAGCCATATTTCACAGCACAGAAGAGAAGTGGCAACATTGCTCCTATTATTCTTCCGTGTTTCCAGCTTTGAACATTTAACTCATAGCATCGTTCTCTGAAAAATTTAGGCTATTTCCTCCCTTTGCACAAGAAGCCAAAATAAGTTCACTTGAAATGTTCACATATAAGGAGAGACAGGCAGCTTTTAAAATATTCATAGTTTTTGCCTTCCTAACCATGCTTTCCATGATAGTGCTTTTCCCCTTCCCAGCAGATTTAATGTCTCTTAACTCCATGAATAGATAGAGGAAATATAAAAGCAAAACTTTGACTGATCCAGTTTAACAGATTCTTCATCTCTTTTGTCATTGGCTACTCTCTTGAATTTTTCAGGTGCTGTGTCTAGTGGAGTTTGCAAGCTTGTTTGTTTTTATAGCTCCATTTGATGTCCAGGGTTATTTGCAACAATAACCTCCACCTCACCTTCAGACTGTCTCCCAAAGTAGTTTAGTTCATTGATGTGACAGCCGTCTCATCCTATAGCCCATGATGCAACGATTAATAGCCCCAGCTTTGGTATGTAAACCACAGTGTACTGGGACCATAGCAGTTAGTTCTGTGTCAAATCCAAAAACGTATATCTAGCACCAGACCAAGTTAAGAATTATTCTTAGGAATTATTATGGATTTTGAAAGCTACTGTAGATAACTTTCCACATTATCATGTCCCAAAGAGACAGCTTTTGTACAGAATTCATTATGTAGAAAATGTGCTAGCTAATGCCCAGTTTTCTCATTCTCTTTCTCATTTGCAGTATTCAGTGGCTATACATGTAGTGTACTATGTTATAGTGGAAGCCCAAAAGTTGTCAATGGTACCCTCCTGTCTGGTCCACTGTCTAGCCCACCACACACTCTCTCTCTTCATCAGTCATTCTTAAAATACACCACTGTTACAAATTGGGATGGTGGTAGTGGAGGAGAAAATAACTTCTGTGGGTGGACAGCCCCAAATATTTTGCTGTATAAGACACAAGGCATGATAGCACCTCTGTCTATTCCATGTACAAAAGCTGACTAGAATCTCAGTTGCATGATACTTCAGTCTTAGCAGTGGAATAAGCTTTTCCACCAGTCCCACAGACAGTGGCCTAGTTTTAGGTGCAAGACAGGTTTTGTTGTAATCACACGTTTGTCATCCAAAAACATGTCATTTCCACTCCCAGCACCTGCATTCTGAGATGGTAACTTAATTCTGCCTAAAGATAGGGCCAGCCTTGTTTGAACATATTACAGCATCCAATTTTGTCCTTTTCTCCCAACAGTACAGAGCTACTGCTGGCATTGCCACTCCACCATTATACCACTCTAACCAATGCATTTGCATCAGACCTGGAGCTCATTTCCAGTCCTGCTGCTGCATCCGCAGCTGTCACTGCTATAGCATCACTGTTTGCACTCTGCTGTATCACAGAACTCAGTGTAATGGAGACAAAAGGATTGTGAATGAATCCCTTAAGTGCTCAAAGGTTGGACTCCTGCCTAAACATGCATCCAAATTCCAATGCCAGAAAGGTTTTGATTTGTTTCTCTTACTGTTTTTGTTTTGTTTGTTTGTTTGTTTGTTTTGTTATCAGTTGGTTTAAGAGGCCAAATTTGTTTTTAATCTGATGAAGCTTTAGCTTCATATTTAGCCTTTTTGTTACCTGCCTTGTTTTTCCTGGCAATCAAGATGTGGCAATTCTATAATCAGATCAAAGGATTATGCAATGACAAATCATATTTTCCCCTTGTTTGTTGGATTGCTTCAGTCTAGGTGACTCATCTGCCATTGGTTCAGACTACTCAAGTTCATTCAGTGGAACATCCAAAGCTCTGAAACCTAGTTAAATCTGTAGATGGCAATTTTACCAGCCATGTAAGCTTTTGCAAATATTTAGTTCAGCATTATGTACAGGTGAACTCAGCATGGAGTACAGGTCATCAATATGCTGGTTTTACAATGTGACCTGTATTGAAATGCAAGCCAACAAACAATCTCATACTTGTTCTGTTGTGCTTGATTTCCCTAGACTTTTAGAACATGGATCAACAGCTGGCAGCTTTTGTGCTAAAATCCACCCCATGAAAGATGCTAACTGGTCCCAAACTGGTGCCAGTTAGAAAAGGCAAGAGGATGTTGTTTTTCAACCTTGATGTAAATTTTCTTCAGGAGAACTTACCTCACCTGTTATTCATATGTGGGGATGTAATGAAGGGCCATCACTGTTTGTTAAACATACTGAATTTCGGTTTCTCAATGCTTGAAACAAGCCTTTTATGAGATGTGAAACTTTGCACCTTCTTGGTCAAGATTTACATAATTTGCAAATGAATGGGGCAAGAACTTTAAAGAAAAAATGATGTACAGTGTAATGTACTTTATGTAAACAATAATTCAGACAGGGTCTTAAAAGCACGGAGAGTGCTACTATCAATTCTGCTTTCATAAAAACAAGATCTGTTTGGTTTAAAGCTCATCACTGATGATCATGTTACACCTTTCGTTTGAGTCTCTGGAGTGCATGCAGAGAAAATGAAATCTTATCCACAGTCGGCCAGATAAATCACTCCCTCTGTACATATCTTTACAAGGCAATTCCTCCCCTCCCTCTTTAATTCCCTTAGGGCTGTCTGGAAAGCCCTGTACAGGAAGGGTGTGTAGATAATGGTCCTGTTTACTTGAATGTAAACCTCACCACATACATTATTTGTGAGTAAACATTACAAAGACCTGGCTGCATGCTGCTGTACTCAGAATAAAGCCTCTGGACTTTGCCTAACTTCTGAGTAGACAGTCTGGGTAAGTCTCACTATCTCAGCCTCAGAAGAAGGCAAAGGCAACCTCCCACCAAACTAATCTTGCTAAGAAAACCCCATTTGAATAATTCCAGAAGTCCGGTACTAAATAGCTCTACTTTCAAGCAAGTTTGGATCATCCCAATGGGAAGTGCACTCCACATCCTAGTGGAAAATAAGGCCCAGAAAATCCTACACATGTGTACCTGAGTTCAATAGGATTTGCTCCTAGTTAACTGTATTTTAAACAACAACAACAGTAGTAGTAATAACAATATTTATTATTACAATAAAACCTTGTAATTCCATTGGCTCCTTACTTATTCTGTGCTGAATTTCCCCAATTCTCTCCTCTGTTCCATTATACTCAGGTTGAGCTCCCTTTTCCTTTTCTGAGAACACTGAGGCAAAGAAGGTGTTGAGTAATTCTGCCTTTTCTCTGTCTTCTGTTAGCATTTTGCCATCTTCTCCATGCAGTGGCCCTACCATTTCCTTCTTCTTCCTTTTGCTGTGGACATATCAAAAAAAGCCCTTTTTATTGTTTTTAACCTCTCTAGCAAGCCTGAGTTCATTCTGTGCTTTAGTTTTTCTGACCAGCTATTTGTTTGAATTCCCCTTTGGTGATTTCCCCATTTTTCCATTTCTTATACATGTTCCGTTTAAAACTTAGTTCAGCTGAAAGTTCCTTAGTCATCCATCCTGGTTTCTTGAGACACCTCCCGTTTCTCACTGGAACTGTTTGAAACTGTGCCTTAAATATCTCCCGTTCGAGAAAGTCTCATCCGTCCTGAACTCCCTTATCTTTTAGTATTTCTGACCACGGGATCACCCTCAATACTTCTCTGACTTTGATCCCAGCTGCTAACTTTATCCTTCTGTGGATATTTTGCTTTTCCTCTATCAGTTTTCCTCCATTGTCAGTCTTGGAGGTAGGTGAGTAATATCTGTGATAATGGACTTTGTTAACCAACCATTCTGGGGATGTGGGATATGCAATTTTGATCCTTCATCTCTCACATTAAGTGGCAAATGTTGATGCTGATCACAGTATTACATCTCCTTATATAAATTATGTTTTTCATTTTTCTAAAATGCATATACTTTGTTCTCCTTTGACTTTAAAAAGAAGCCCTGTGGATAATCGAAAAAGGTGTTTTCCAAACTTTCTTTTTATCCTTTTCCCACTTTGTTCATTGTTTATCCTTTTCTCTTTTATCTGCTAAACCTCCTTGCATTCAGTCAAAGAGACGGATTAACCCGCAACATAATAGGCACATGATTCAAAACCCATCTGATGTCAGGTCTGAAAAGCGAGACGGGAGAAGTCAATTATATTCCCAAATAGAAGACCTTGAAAATAGAGTCAAGAAAGGGGATGATGTCATCTTGAGATAATATTTTAATCCAAATTCGGAGCAGGTGTGTGGATATTTGAGAAGAGGCTTACAAGAGAGGCTTGCTATGCCAGGACTTGCTTTGAGGCACAGCTGAATGATAGGAACAACTTATTTTGCATTGTCGTGATCTCTAGCTCTGAATTCAAATAGGTAGGCTTGAGAGTCTGATCAGGAATGGCCATGCATGCCCAGTTGTTCAGGCAACAGGGGACACTTGGCCATAGGCCACAGGTTGCCACTCTTTATATAGAAAATGACCAGTGTTGCCTTTTGAGAATGGAGATGCGCCAAATAATAGACACTACATAGTTATGACACTCAGTCTCCAATAGTCCTCCTGTATGCCCTTGGATTATTCTCTTTGGGGTTGATTTGTTGAGCCACCACTGTGTGTGTGTATGTGACTTCACTACACCACCAGAAAGCTTTTCTAAAAGATCTTTCTGTTTGGCCGATATATCTCCATCTTTATCTTTGAATTGCCAGGCAGGTTCTTAAAAGTTGTCAGCCACATCTCCTTTTTTGGGAAAACTAAATTCCACCAGCTTCTTTTTATGCATGAAGGGAAATTTCTCATTTTATTCAGACATTTCTCTATAACCTTTGGAATATATATCTTTCAAGATGACAGTGGTTCACCATCAGCCTTAGGAATATATATCCTTCAAGATGACAGTGGTTCACCTTTCTCAATATATAATAAATCCCTTCTGCTATCATGCTTCGGATTATTGGTGCCCTGGATGCTCAATGTTCTGACTTTTATCACAATACTACAACTCTCAAGACCTGGAAATGATTAGACTCTGTCCACAACTAATAAATCTCCAGGGACCTGAACAATGGCTTGATCCCTTTACCAAAATTATATTTTAAGACAGGATTACAGACAGTAAAAGTATGTCTTTGTACTCATTCATTTTAGGATTCACTCAGACCACTGCATGAGAACTGTTTCTACAATCTTTGAAACATTCAGCTTTCATCATTGTCTATAAACTCACCTTCTTCAATAATGATGTTTATGTGATCCAAAAATTACTAATATCTATTCTGGAAGCTGATTGCTAAAACAAGAATCACTATAGGACCAAGTCTATCATTAAAAATGATATGTCTCCCAACACTGACTTTTCAATTACGTAATTTCTTGTTTCTGTCCAGAGGCCCACAGCCTTTACTTAAGGAAATATTGGGGGTGATTCTGTGGTTAGGCATATTAAACGAAAGGGAATGTGTGGTGGATGAAAGTTTCTTAAAAGTGAAATAATGAAGGCACAATATCAAATGTTTCAATTAGGAGGAAAAATAGGAGGTGCCTAAAGGTACCAGGATAGATGTCTAGGGGGCTGTACACACAGCCCTGCAAAGGCAGTCTGGAGCCGCCCCTGTTACAGCCAGATCGGGGCAGCAGCAACCGCACACCACAGCCCCAATCGGAGCTTTGCGGTAGCTTTGTAGCGCTCCTTTGGCACTACATCATATGTATGCAGCGCCAGAGGAGCTCTGTGATGCTGCACACCATGCAGTGTGGTCACGCCACCCTGGGGGCAGAGTCGGGGCATACATCGTGGAGAAGCTACACCCCAACTCTGCCCCCAAGCCAGCCCAAACGGTCAGTCTGCACAGCTCCTAACCATACTAAAATTTAAAAAGAGACATGTAGAAGAAATAGAAAAAGCAGAAAATCACCAAAGAAGAATTCAAACAAATAGCCAGCTCGTGTATGAGAAAACCATAAAAGCTAAAACACAAATGGGCCCAGGCTGGCTAAAGAGTTTTGTTTTTTTTTAAATGGGATTTGTCCATAGCAAAAGGAAGAAGAAAATGATACAGCCACTGCATGGAGAAGATGCCAAAATGTTAACAGAGGACAGAGAAAAGGCAGAACTACACAACACTTCCTTTGCCTCCTTCTTGTCCCAAAAGGAAAACAGTGCTTAACCTGTGGGAAAATGGAGCAGATGATGCAGTATGGGAAATGTAGCACTGTAGATAAAGAGGTAACACAGGAATACCTGGTTACTCTAAATGAATTTATGTCTCCAGGGCCAGATAAACTTAATTCAAGGGTATTAAAAGAACTGGCAGAAGTTATGTTAGAACTGTTGATAGTAATCTTTGAGAACTCCTGGAAAATAGGAGATGTCTTAACACACTGGAAGAGGACAACATTGTGCTCATTTTCAAAAAGGGGGGAAAGGGGATTACCACCTCGTCATCAGTACCATCAGTACCAGGAAAGATTCCAGCAGATCATTAAACAGACAGTCTGTAAGTAATTAAAAAGGAATGTCGTGATCACTAAAAGCCAACATGGGTTTCTGAAAAAAAAGTCATGCCAGACTAATCTTCTATCTTTTTTTCTTTTTCTTTTCTTTTTCTTTTTTGCTAGAGTTGCAACTTTCATAGATAAAAGGAATGTTGCTGATGTAGCATATCTTGATTTCAGTAAGGCCTTTGACAAGGTCTCCCATCATATTCTTGCAAGCTCATAAATGAAGACAATGCATCTGTTAGGAGGATTTGTAATTGGTTGACCAACTGAATTAAAAAGGTGCTCACCATTGGCTCATCTTCATGCTGAAAAGAAGTCACTAGTGGGCTGCCACAGGATTAGCATAGGATCCAATGCTATTCAACATCTTTAGACATTACTACATGAGACTTGCCCAAATCATGCTTATTAAAGAAAATGGAATTATAACTGTTTATGAGCAGCCATTATTGCACATCTTTTCAATTGCATGACTGGGTTACTTCTTCCATCATGCTCTCTTCCTGACTCCCTCCTAACCCTGCCTCCCTGCCCTATGCCTTTTGAGTTGTTTTGTAATTCATTTTAACTTTTACTTATTTTTATTTTTCACTTTTTCACACTATTCCAGAGCTCTACTACTGCAATTTAAGGGCATGTTGTTTTAAAATAAAAGAAATAGAAACATAAATTCATAAATAGGGGAACCACCCTTCTTGGGAATAGTGGGGGCAAGGGGACTGGGACAGGGGAAAGGAAGAGACTCTAACATCATATGACTTCCATTATCGCACCTGTTCTGGCAGCAATGTTTTACACCTTAGGACTAGTGCAATTGTGAGCTCATTGATGGGTTTCCCACATGGGGGCTGGACTGGATGGCCCTTGTGGTCTCTTCCAACTCTATGATTCTATGACACTCTAACCATACTTCAGAGACACAGTAGCTATGGGTCAGAGATGTTGTCATGCAAAAAGTATTGCCAAAGCTGGTTTTTATTTCAGTTCAAATCATGATTTAGAAGTTGTGTGTGATAAAGTCCTTTATCAATTACTTCAAAGACAGAATAGAGGGTATGTTTATCAAATTTGCAGATGACACCAAATTAGGAAAGGAAGCCAGTACCCCAGGGGACAGGATCAGAATTCAAAGTGACCCTAACAGATTAGAAAGCTGGGCCCAAACTAACAAAATTAATTTCAACAGGGTAAAATTTAAAGTACCACATTTAAGCAGTAGCAAGGAAATGCACATATATAGGATGGGTGACACCTGGCTGGATAGCAGTGCATGCAGAAGGAATCTAAGAGTATATAGTGAAGCACAAGCTGTACATGTGTCATCAGTATGATGTGACAGCTATAAAAACCAATGCAATTCTAGGCTGCATCAATAGGAGTACAGTGTTTGGATCAAGGGAAGTAATAGTGCCACTCTATTCTGTTTTGGTCTGAGGCTGAGAGACTGTGATTTGCCCAAGGTCACCCAGTGGGACCTGAGAAGAAGAGCCTGATTTCCCAAACCCTCCCTTGAAAGGAAGGACTTTGAAACCCTGGGGTTGCATTCACTGGAATTTAAGAGAATGGGCTGGGTCAGGGTGACCAGCTTTGGCATATCCCACATTTTTCAAGGTATTTTCATGTGGTTTTCTTGGCAAGATTACTTCAGAGGAGGTTTGCCATTGCCTTCCTCTGAGGCTGAGAGACTGTGACTCCTTGTTTCCTACTTATGGTAACCTTGAGGCAAATCTATCCTGGTTTTTTTTTTTTTTGGCAAGATTTCTTCAGAGGTGGTTTGCCATTACCTTCCTCTGAGGCTGAGACAGTGTGACCTCCCTGTTACTTAATTTCTCTAGCTGTAAGAACCTTCTTCCACCAATTATAAATTAAAACATAAACAAATAATTCAAATTCTGGAGCTGTTGAGATAGCTCCCTTTTTCTCTAAGGACTTTTAAAAAAGGGTTTTCATAGCAATACAGTTGTCCCTCCATATCCACGGATTTTTTTATTCACTGATTCAAGCATGCACAAATTGAAAATATTCCAAAAAATATAGATTCCAAAAAGCAAACCTTGATTTTTCCATTTTATAAAAGGAACACAATTTCACTATGCTGTTGTATTTAATAGAACTTGAGCATCCACAGATTTCAGTATAGATGGAGGAGCCATAGCAGATAGCAAGTGGCAACTGTACTGAATTTTTACTTCTCTTGGCTGGACTATTTGGAAACGTTCTATTGCTGACAGTTTTCTACTTAATTTAGGGAATGTTTATGGACTATCTGTGGAATCTTAATAACACAGGTAGGCTCATAATGAAATTCATAGGTAGATACGCAGTAGGACTGGCAGAATCCTTATGTCTGATACACAATAGGTGATGTCGCATGATTGTTATGTATTGAACATCAGAAATACTGGACAATGAGCTTTGTGGTAGAGGAGTTTTATCTTTCCCCATTGCCCTTTTCCTTTCCACATCCCTCTTTCTTTCTTTCTTTCTTTCTTTCTTTCTTCAAGCAAAAAGAGTAATAAGGA
The DNA here is from genome assembly GCF_019175285.1 of Sceloporus undulatus. Lineage (NCBI taxonomy): Eukaryota > Metazoa > Chordata > Lepidosauria > Squamata > Phrynosomatidae > Sceloporus > Sceloporus undulatus. The sequence continues at coordinate 67,780,752 of NC_056527.1, read as the reverse complement.
AATGGCAGGGCCACTGCATGCAGAAGATGCTAACAGGGGAACTGAGGTCGAATGTTGTAACCACATTTTACTTATGTTGTGTACACATGAGCATATTTTCCTTGATTTCCCTGAATACCTTTTACTGCTTTGTGCTTGCTGTGTGCCATAATAAATGTTGTTGTTGTATTGTAAAAATCATAGGGCAACAGAGAAAAGGCAGACCTACTAATCACCTCCTTTGCCTCAGTCTTCTCACATAAGAAAAAGAGGCTACTCAACCTGAAGAAAATGAAGCAGATGATGCAGCAGAAGAAATTTATCACAGAATAAGTAGAGGTAATACAGGAATACCTGGTTAATGTAAATGAATTCAAATGTCCAGGGCCAAATGAACTACATCCAAGAGTATTAAAAGAACCAGCAGAATTAATCTGAGAGCCATTATCAGTAATCTTTGAGAATTCCAATTCCTGGAGAACAGGAAGAGGGAAAATGTTGTCCCTATCTTCAAAAAAAGAAAGAAGGGGGAGTGACCCAAACAATTACCACCAGGTTAGCCTGACATCAATACAAGGAAAGATTCTAGACCAGTTCATTAAACAGAGAGTCTGTAAGCATTTAGAAAGTAATTCCATATATGCAGACGATATAGTTATTATAACTGAAGAATCCATAAAGAGCATACCGAAAGTTCTGGAAGAAATAGAGGAATACAGACATTGGGCAGGACTGAAAGTCAACAAATCTAAATCGGCGCTGTTAACACTTAACATGACAAAAGAAGAAAAAATCTTCTTCAGGAAGAGACAAAAATTCAAATACAAAAGAAAGTAAAATATCTTGGTATACATCTAACAAAGAAGAATGCGGAATTATTCGACAATAATTATAGGGAAATTTGGCAAGGTATAAAAATAAAATTTAAAAATGGTCTAATTGCTTTGTAATCTGCAAGGAAATGGCAGAATATAAATAAATCATAATTATTATTATTATTATTATTATTAATTTACATATATCACTAATGGGGGGTTTCAGTTATAAAAATGAATGTATTATCGAAATTAATGATTTATTTCAAAAATCTACCAATTATTTTGAAAGACTCAATCTTTAATCAATGGGAAAAAATCTATCAAGGGTCCATGGTATAGTTTCTAGAATTCAAAGATATAGCTGTGTTAGTCTGTAGAATACAAGATCTCTCTACATATCGTGTCAAGATTGAGTTAAGTAATACTACCACTGTATTCTGCTTTAGTCAGGCCTCACCTGGGATACTACACCCAGTTCTGGGTACCACAATTCAAAAAGGATGATGAAATGCTGATCATGTCCAGAAGAGGGCAACCAAAATGGTGAAGGGTCTGAAAACCATGCCCTGGGAGGAGTGATTTAGGGAGCTGGGTATGTTTACCTTAGTAAAGAGAAAGTTAAGAGATGATATGATAGCCCTGTTTAAATACTAGAAAAGATATCATATTGAGTCTGGAACCATCTTGTTTTCTGCTTCTCCAGAAACTAGAGCATGGAGCAAGGGATGCAAATCAGAGGAAAAGAGATTCTATCTCAACATTAGGAAGAACTTAGAGGTTTATCACACGGAGATTTTTAGAGCTTCAGCAGGTCAGTTCCGATGTGACTGCACTTCCAACAATGTGCATTCATGTCATAACGTGAATGTGTTATCAGACGCAATTCCTTTCTATGGGAGCCCCTTCCATGGCGCTTCCGCAGTGATTTCAAAGTGACTCCTCATTTTGATGAATTCAGAAAAAAAGGGAATTCACAGAATTCACATTCAAGCTCACTTCGATTTCACTTTGAATTGGTCTGGTGTGGAAAACCACTCCAATGTCACCCCCCCTTGGCCCCCTGTGTCCTGCTCTGTTATTCCCCTCCTCCTCCTTCACCCCATCTCGCCCCCTCTGCCACCCATCCCATCATCCCCATCATCCTCTGACTTCTCTTGCATCCCAATCCTGGCCCCAGCGACGCCCCCAGAGACCTATCCCATCATCCTCTGCCATCTCCTGCATCCCAGGCCTGGCCCCAGTGACCCCCAGTGACTTATCCCATCATCCTCTGCCTTCTCTTGCATCCCAATCCTGGCTCCAGAAACCCTCAGCGACCTATACCATCATCCTCTGCCTTCTCCTGCATCCCAATCCTGGCCCCAGTGACCCCCAGAGACCTATCCCATCATCCTCTGCCTTCTCCTGCATCCCAATCCTGGCCCCAGCAACCCCCAGCGACCTATCTCATCATCCCCTGACAGCTAAGGAGGGGGTAGGGAAGGAGGACAGCATCCAGATCCCCGCTGAGCATGTGCAAGGGTGCCGATTCAAATTATTGAACCCTCCGGTGTGGTAATACAATGTGCACTCACTCTGCTTTGCTTGAATCCGCATCACGTGATTTGCTTGAAATAGAAATAGAACTGACTGCTTCCCCCTCGATTCGGAAGGGCAACAGAAAGGCAACCAGGTGTGGTAAAGCATCACATTTTATCCTTAATTCGCATTGCTAGACAGGAGTGACTCTGGATCTGATGTGAAAAAACATCATGCTTCACGTTGCTAGAACAGGAGTGACTGCGGATCTGAGCTGCAACCCCCCCCCCCCCCCCGATAAAGGCCCTTAGTGATGGTGGAACACACTCCCTTAGAGTGTGGTGGGGTCTCCTCTTTGGAGGGTTTTAAACAGAGGCTGGATGGTAACTGATGTTGACTGTGTCCTATTAGCTCCAGCACTTGGGTGAATTGGCTGGCCAGTCAGCAAGCAAACTGATGGATGGGGTGGCAGTCAGGATTACTCTGCCTCGTAGCATCATATTGCCTCTTTCATTGAATAAAGCACACTGATAGTCACCCTGCTTCATGATGCTTCTTTATGCCAGTTCAAGAACACAGGATAGCACAGCAACAAAGAACTGTAGCAAATCCCATATTCGCATCTTTTTTCTGGAAATATATTTGAAAGACTAGGGAACTGTGTACTAAAGTTCATATTTCTATGCATATTCTAGGCTGGCTCAGCCTCAGAGAAACCATCTGGGTGGCCAGATCATCCAAGACTCTTGAATGGACAATTTCAATTTCCCTCTGGAGCTGGCAAACATTAGTGGTAAAAGAAATGTTCCATGTCTTTGCCTGGACAGTGTACAGGGAACATTACCCTAAAAGCTATGCTAGGAAAGTCAGGGGCACAGGAGTCTCCTTTCTTTTAAAATTACTAGATTGAATTATTCCTAGGATTGTGATAGGTTGTATTATTATTATTATTATTATTATTATTATTATTATTATTACTATTTTATATCTTGTCTTTCTCCCAATAATGAAATTCAAGAAGACTAACAATATATTTAATATCAATGCAAAATTTAAAATATACAAAAACTTTAATAAAAGTATAAATATAAAAATTATTTTAAAAACAAGTAATCAGCCTACCAAGTTAAAATATGATATAGTAAAAATATTAAAGTTCATTAAAAGACAATGCAACCCATACAACAGCACAGGAAATAATTAAAAGCTCATCCCATTCCATTTCCAAAAAGCCTAGTGGCACAAGAATGTTGAAGGAGCCATCAAGAAGGCTCCCTGCCTTGTACCCACCAAACGAGCCTGAGAAGGTGGTGCAACAAAGAGAAGGGAATGTCCAGGAGATCTTACAGCTTTAATGGGCTCAAAAAGGAAGATATGTTCCTTCAGATGTGGCCTAGACCCAAGCTTTTTGGGCTTTACAGGTCATTTACCAGCACTTTGAATTGTGGCCTGGAAATGGAGCAGTGCCATTTTCTGTTGCAACAAGGAAGTTATGGGCTGCATGTAGCCACCCACAGTTAGCAATCTGGCTATAGCTCTTTGGACCAACTGATATTTCTTTAGGTATTTCAGGTAAAGGGCTTGTCTGCTCAGTTTCTGAAGTTGTCTTTGTTTGGTTTTTAATAAGAGGATTGATATGAGTTGAGTTGACTCTCTTCCTTGGTGTGAGCACTGGTTTTTGCTGTGGATTTGGGAAGGGGTGAAGGAAGCAATAACCACAAAGACAACCATTTGGCAGAAAACGGCCACAACTATAACATAACAGAAAGGAGGGTTGGCCCGAAAAGCATAAGGTCCAGGTCTGCCATCCACCAACTCATGTTGGTCAATAACCAAGAATGCCGGGTCCTGGCCAGGCTTCAGGATGACAGAGGGGTAACCATCCAAGTGCACAATGTCGCTCCCATCCAGCTATGTGCATGTGTGCATTTTCCACCCTTGTCACCAGGGAACGCTGAGTCGATGTCGCCTAAGCATGGGCGACATCGCTCATCCCCAGCACCCCTGGGTCCCCGGTGGACTCCCGATCCTGTGCTCTGCAGCACAGGAAACCATGCCCACCAGATCCGAGACCTATGCTACCACCCAATCTAAAGTTGTGACAGCATAACACCAATCGTCCCAAAGGGAGGGTGGGTGAGGAGCCAGAAGGCAAAATGGCGCTGGCCACTGGCATCCCCAGGGCCTAAATAGGCCAACCAGCCAATCCGTGGCTGGGAGCAGCAGAAGGGGCCACCCCCTTTTTTCTCCCAGCCACTCAGGGGGCTCACCGCCCCCAAGCGCCAACCGATGGGGCCCGTTTCCACTCCCAAAGGACCCTGGGAGCTGTAGTCTGGAGGCGGCACCCTTGGTGCCTCCGTTCCCAGGGCCCCTAGGAACTGTAGTCCGCTGCCCAGCGGGAGCCCCACCATGGCGCCGACCAGGCAGGTTGCCAGCACCGCATGGGGCCAGCCCGCTGCCCCCCCCCCCCCCCCGAAGTCCCGGAGGTCCATCCAGCCTTCCCCAGCCCCAGCAACTCAGCCTGCCCGGTAAGTCGGGAGGCCCCATTATCCATATGATGAGGACCATAATAACCTGGTTGGTAAAGAGTTTACGGGAATCTTGGAGTTTATTGATCTCTATAAGTGTGCAGGCATAGTTTCTCATGTTTACAGGATAGATTTAAGTAAGATATTACTCCTACAAAGCTGTTTTTCAGAACAGTGTTTTCCCCAGTCCCCATTCCAGACTGTTATGGTCAAACACAGAAAATGAGGAGCCTCATAGGCAAATAGGTAAGAAACATTTGGTAAATTATTTGGTACCTATAGAATAAAACTGGCCTAAATATCCTAAAGGCACCAGATCCTGTGTGATCTTGGAGGCTAAGCAGAGTCAGGATGGGTCAGGAAGCTAAACAGGGCTGGGAATCTAAGCAAGATAGGAGACTGCCAACAAATACTAGGTGTTGTAATCTATATTTCAGAGGAAGAAACTGGTAAAATCACCTCTGAATATGTCTTGCCCAAGAAAACCCTATGAAATTGAGAAGCAATTTGAACATATACATAGACACACATAAAATTAAACTAGGATGAACGTTTGGCATACTCCTCTGAATATTTTTATTCATTCTCACATCATTTCATTTAGTATAAAACACTTCCAAGTTTTGCTTTTCTGTAAAACACATAACTAAGTTAAATTGTTAAAGCAACCTGGAGAAATAACACTTCATCTTATTCCATTAACTAATTTTAATCAGATTAAATGCACAGCACTAATTTTCGTCTTTTGCTCCTCTAGACTTTTTGAACTTCAATTCCAAGAAATCCTAGCTAACATGGCAATACTCAGAGCTTCTGGGGTGTGAGATCCAAAGCATCTGGAAAGTGAACATTGAGAACAGCTAACCTACATTACCATTCAATCATTAAGTGACAGCCTTCAGTTATTCTGACATAGCTGTTATGCCAGATTGTGGTTGCTATTAAAAGAGGGGGTTTCATAAGAAGCTATTTTGAAAGAAAGAAAGAAAGAAAGAAAGAAAGAAAGAAAGAGCTGCAACAGGAATAACTGAAAACATAGGGCAGCTGACAGAGTGGGAAGAGATATTTCCAGAGCACCTTAGGCAGTAACAGTAGCAGTCACAGCAACAGTAACTTGCAGAAAGCCAATACTGTAGCACTGAATGAAGCCAAGAACCACTCCTGGGAGGGGAAAGGGGAACATTTTATTCTCCTAAAACATAAATTTAAACATTTCAAATTAGTCTATGACAACAGTTTTTCTCCTTGAAATCATCGTCATCATCATATTTATTTCTTACCCACCCATCCCCAAGGTGGGGAAGAACAATTAACAGACAAACAACATCAGTTACAAAAATATCAGTTAAAACACACATCAATTTAAAAGGACAAATACAATCTACATCTATTAAAACAATCCATATTTTAAAATCATTCACAATTCACAATTTAAAAATCATCTGCATAAGCCTTCTGGAAAAGACTGATCTTTAATGCTCTTTTAAATTTGGATGGTGTGTTCAGCTGTCAAATCTTCCCCAGCAGGTCTTTACAATTGGCAACTTGCAAAAACAGTTGTCAAAGTATCTCACAATGCACTTTTAAAAAAATTTTTTTAAAGTAACTAGCAAATCTTCCTCTGTAGTCATAGAATCATAGAGTTGGAAGAAACCTCAAGGCTCATCAAGTCCAACCCCCCTGCCATGCAGGAAGTCACAATCAAAGTACCCCCAACAGATGGCCATCTAGCTTCTGTTTAAAAATCTACAAAAGAGACTCCACCACATTCTGAGGCAGAGTATTCCACTCCTGAATAGCTCTTACTGTCAAGAAGTTCTTCCTAATGTTTAAGTGGAATCTTAGTGAGTTCAGTGAGGCTTAAAAGCTCTCTGGCTGAGAATTCAAAATGCCCCTCCTTAAACATCAATTCCCAGAATGCAATGGTAAGTAGCCAGAACAGTAAAAGTGGAATACAAGCACTATAAGTGAACTGTGCTTATGTGGTTTGTGTCCATAGCTTAGGTGTAAAAATCTATAAAGATTTTTTTACTTCTCTGTCTCATAATGACTTGGAAATTCTCTGTACCTGGAGTGGACCATATGATTAGGATCACACCATTCCAAGATCATACCACACCAAGGCAATCAATCAGGTGTTATCTCCGCAGGTGCTAGCCATGAGTCTAACACCACTTCAAGGTCATTAATCAAGCTGCTATCTCTGTACAAGTGTATAAGTTCCTCCCTATGCTTTTCCAGCTAAATGTTATCTTTTAGAGACATTTAGGTTGGTAAATTTACAGGATACATGATTTAGCAGAATCAAAGTCAGGTTTTGCTCAGAAAATTGAAGAACGCCTTATTCTGGTGTCATTCCAGATAAATGTTATCTTTTAGAGGCATTTAGGTTGGTAAATATACAGGATACATGGTTTTGCAGAATCAAAGCCAGGCTTTGCTCAGAGAAGTGTAGAAGGCCACATTCTGGTGCCGTGGAGAAAAACAGAGACAGGCAACTACACCTCCTCAACACAATGCATCTTCCAAGCATTGTCCAAGTGTTAACACCTGTTAACCTTCTCTTCTCCAGGCTAGCTCAGCTCCCTAAGCCTCTCCTCACAGGGCATGGTTTCCAAACCTTTTGTCATTTTAGTTGCCCTCCTCTGGACATGCTCCAGCTTGTCAACATCCTTTTTGAATTGTGATCACCAGGATGTGGCACAATATTCAAGGTGAGGCCTGACCAAAGCAAACTAGAGTAGTATTATTACTTACCTCGATCCAGACACTATACTTCTTTTGATGCAGCCTAGAATGACATTAGTAAAGCTACGGACTATAGCAATTTTGAAGTGTAACGTCATTACATTTTAAAGTGTAACTTTTAAAGTTGTCCCCCAAGGTAAGTTTCATCTTGTCTTACAGTTGTTTCTCAGTGGCTGAGGCACCGGCGTCTGAAGCTCAATATGTCTAAAATTGAGCTTCTTGTTTTTCCACCAAAGTCTATTGTCCAATATTCCTTTTCTATTTTCGTTGATGATATCCCTATTCAAACTGTACCGGAAGTCCACAATCTTGGTTTCATTTTTGATTCTTCCCTGTCATGTATCCCCCCCAGATTCAGGCCATAGCCAAGGCATGCAGATTCTTTCTCTATAATATTGCTAAAATATGACCATTTCTTTTGCCTTCTACTGCCAAGATTCTGGTCCATGCCCTAGTGGTCTCATGATTTATTATTATTATTATTATTATTATTATTATTATTATTATTATTATCATCATCATCATCATCATCATCATCCTGAAGGGCATCCTGGGTCAGACGTAGGGCAGGGAGGCGTAGTTAGAGAGGCGTGTGGAAGAGAGTGCAAGGAGACTGCTACGCTATTGCAAAGATGTGTGAGAGGAAATGCTTCCAAACTGGTATGTATTCAGTTCCTCTTACTTGCACAATTGTAGTAGGAAGGGGGCTCATGCGTTAAACTCCTTAACCCAGGGATTTTTGCTGAGTTCCTACTGGGAATCAGTAAACTAAAGAAAGGGGATAGGCTAAGAAGATAAGATTATAACAGAGGCTTTGGTGGGATGGATGAAAAATAGTGCTTTCCTTAGCTGTGGTAACTAATCCATCATACTTCTTAACTGACAAATGGAAATCAGGCCCTGTTCATATAAATCCCAACAGGGCATCCTTCAGTGTAAATAAATGTTTCCAGTCATTCACACCAAAAATCTGCATTTGCCCACTGCTGAAACTTAGGCCTTGTACAGACCTCCCAAAAAGGGAGGCCTGCCGGTGCCTTTCCCCCCCCCCAAAGGGAAGCCTCAACCGCCAAACCGCACGAGAAAAAAGTATCTGTGAAAAGCGGGTTCTTTCAGCAGTGGCATAACAAGTGCGCCACTGGTGCACTATGGTGCACTGATTACATAACTGCTTTGCGGTGCTGTGCAGGTGCCGCACAGCGCTTGTGTAACAATGGAGGCACCCATGTATACAGGGTGCCGCCATTGTGACGCCCTTATCACGTGCTAGGGTTGAGGTGTATGTGGCTGCACCGCCCCGAGGCAACCCTAGCATGTGATGAGGGCTTGATTTCAGGCCTGTCTGTACTGGGCCTTAGTTCAGTTGTCAACCACATAAATACAGTAAAATAGGGTGCTCCTTTCTTGTCCTCTGTTTCAAGCTACTGCACTCCTTTTTATAGGAATTAAGAACTACACTTTCAAAATGCCCTTAAGAAACATGGTCTGAGAAGCATTTTTCATTATTAGTAGATAATGAGTCTGTTAAAAAGAAAAGAAAAAGAGCTAGCATGGGACTGTATATAAGCAGCAAGACTAATTCATGTGTCAAACAAAGCTTTACTCTTTGGTCACTGGCATAATATATTCCAGAAGACAAGGAGAAAGTGCACTGCCAGCTGTGTCACATGTAACTATGTTAACTGCATTTAATATGCAAGGAGACATGAAATGGACAATAGATCACCCAATTAAACTCTGAGGTCACTTTTTGTTTATACATTTATTGATTTTCTTTTCCAATATTGTCTAACTCTTTCAATCATTCAGCCTTTGCGTGCACTCCTTGACTCAGAAACAAAGTAATAGATTCTGCTAAACAATATGTTCAATTTATAGGAGAAACAAGGGATGTCATTATCTATGAAAGAGCCTATTTTCCAGAGAAAGAAAGGGCAAAGATTTCTTTAAAAGATTTTCTAAAAATATCAACAGAATATAAATATGTCCTTGAAAGCATTTGTCAGCCTAAACAAAAATTTATTTCTCCCTTTGCAGAGAATCATTTGGACTTGTTTTCATACAGACTCTAGGAAACTTTATCATCATTGCATTTATAACCTACTCTTCTTGCAAGAATTTCAATGATATCTACAGTATGACCACTACCAACTTTGTTCCCTTAACAGCCTTGTGAGAAAGGCTAAGTTGAAGGAGAGTGACCTAAAGTCACAGGGAATTTCATGGAGAAAAGGAGCTATATTCATGCCTCTGACTCTGGCAGCCTCCAACTCTTAAACAGTCACAACAGGACACACAACATGGATGGTGATACAGGCTGAGTCTCTTATTTGCCATTTCAGAATCCAAAATATTCCAAAAACCAAAACGTTTATCATGGGTGGCTGAGACAGAAGATTATTGTATAATAATGTTGTATAATATTACCTTCAGGCTATTGTATGGATATGAATTTTGTTTTTAAACTTAGGTCCCATCTTCAAGATATCTTATTGTGTATGTGTATGCAAATTTATGGACGTATAAATACGTATTGCAAAATTCAAAAACATCTGAAATCCAAACAATTTTGAATAAGAGGGATTCAACCTGTACAGGGACAAGGCCCTACCACAAACCCAGATACCAGCTCTGTCCCCACATCTGTTGTGAGAGCAATATTACAAGGGCTAGTAAACTCACTCACAACATCAGTGGTACATTTACTTGTTCTTCCTCCAATGTGATATATACCATCCCATGTTAGCAATGCCACTCTACACTCTTGAATGGACAAACAGGAGAGTAGGGGATAAATTAACACAAATCTGACATTAAAATGGGAATAACCTCAAATCAGTTGCACATTTCACCTTTCCTGGATGGAGAGTACAAGATTGAAAGGTTGCAATGCTTGAACAAGGAATTACAAAGGAAGACTAGAAAGAGAAATACCTGAATTTAATTATATTTACAAATTTAAATCCATTGACAAAGGTATGAACAAGGAGAGTGGTTTCATAGTACACCAATATAATAGAAGAGTCCTTCCTACAGTAACAAATAGAATCTTCTCACCCAAGGAACTGACTTTTGCTAAACAGATTTAGTGCTTTCATACATCAACACTAACTGGCCACTGTAAAGAGCTGTATCAGCTCACCCTGTTATTTGAACATTTAGAGCATGATTTGCATCCATCTGAGTACTATTACATTCCATCTCACTCCCACAACTGTGTATATATACTTTAAACCTGAGCATTTATTATCACTCTGTAATCATTTGAGGAAGTGTGTCTATAACCATGAAATCTAATGCAAAACAAACAAACAAACAAACTGTATTCAAAGTGCTGGTGCATTCCCTTTCCCCCCCTCCCAGCTCTATTCTACTGTTCATTTCCACATACATAATACTGTGACATGGGACCTACATCCCGCCCTTCAGCCCAAGCCAGTGATTTCACAGTTAAGGGGTAGATGCTATCTCAGCTGATCTCTGCCCCTAAATTGATCACAGGACTTTTGACATGAGCAGAGAAATAGGGAGAACCCACATTTCCCAGTGTGGGGATAACCACATGCCAAGGATTTGCAAATATAAAAGGTGCAAAAAGGAATTGCAGCAGGTGAACTCATCTTGCACAAAAGCCCTGTTCATGAAGCCAGCCTCCAGTTGAATTTCTAGTAAGACCCGAGGGACTCATTTTGGCCCCCTACTATTCTTCTGGGAAAACTAAGAGGTCCTGAATTCCCAATATCTGTTCTCAATTATCCCCACACAAAACAAATGAATTCAGTGATTATATAGATTCAGCCTCTCTGGTGTCTGAAGTAAACATGAAGCTTCCCTGGGCACAGGAACATTTCTGGCTGAGGCTAGCTATTTGTCCCCAAATGTGTTATGTAGAGGCTCCTTGAGGTTCTTTTAATTGAATTTTAAGATTACTCACAAACATACCAGCAGATGCAAAATAGAGGCTAGAAATTGCTTCTGGTTATTCACTTTCTCCTTAGCAAGAACATGAAGGAGGCACTTTACAATCCAATTAGTGCCTCCAGGAACTCTCTAATTGCTTTATAAAGCAGTGCAGCACAGAAGGGTAAAAAAGCAACAGGACAGTTAAAATTTTGCAAAAATAAATAAATAAATGTGTAGATAAAGTATTGTCGTCTCACAGCATCCTCAGTGGGTGAAAGCCTCAACTAATATTTTTGTGAGACATTTTCTGACAAGTGCACCATTAAGAACAACTTGGAAATGTAGGGCACAATATTGTTTATCCCCCCTGGAAAATCTACTCTCTTCATGGGTTTTTTTTTTCCAGTAAACTCTTTTACCTTCCTAAAGAAGTTTACTGTCAGAACAAATACCTTCCAGTACACAAAAAGATCCCCAAAACTATGTATCTATCACATAAATAGCTGGCTTTTTTTTACTGTTAGCTAAAGCAAGCAATCATATTCTAAGTTTATTTTGCTAGATTTGTTGAGTATCAGTCATTAAGCCCTCCAGTGACATTATACCAGCTATTACACGCAGAACAATTTTATTGGTGCTGTAGTGAAAAGATTTTCCTCTTAATAAAAGATGCAGTTGTTCACAATTTGTCTTCAGATTTACACAGGATATATTTTTAAACTGTATACCTCAGATTTTTGTGCACAGAACTAATAATGTGTGCCGAAAACAAACATTTCTTTGGGGACACAGGGCATATACATTTACATTTAGCAGATGTACATTAACACATTTACAAACAGGCTTGGAAGCTTCATCTTTGAGAACCTATTTTGTGGTTTGAACTACATTCTGTGTTGAAAATCTGTAAGTGTTGCTATTTTTTTTTAAAAAAAATAATACATACATTGCCCCCTACATCATTTGATTTCAGGATGGTATACAATTGCATAGCACACCAAACTAATACAATGACAGCTACTATTACTATTAAAAAAGCACAAATCAAATTTCAGTTAAACTCAGGCAGCTTATCTTAAAAAGCTGGGTAAGCAAAGAAGCCTGAAGTAATTACAAAGATGTACACTGAATCTCACTAGGAAGTAATGTCCAGAAATGAAGTACAACAAAGTTTCTTGTTGCTATAGTTTGCTGTGGGCTTTCTGGCCTATGTAGCTGCATTCTAGAAGAATTTATTCCCGACATTACATTTACATGTAAATCACTTTCACCCAACCAAGGCCTGTTACAGACAGACTGGAGCATGGCTTTGGTGTGGCTTCTGGACTCTTAGGACGCATGCATCATTGAAACACCATACCTCCACTGTTACTCGAAGCAGCTTTATTTTGGCTGTCTGTAACAGGCCCAAGGGTCACACAAGCATATATATATACCCTACACACTTCCGTGACAACACCCTCTGAAGATGTCAGCCACAGATGCAGGCAAAACATCAGGGATAAATTCTTCCAGAACATGGCCACATAGCCTAGAAAACCCACAGAAAACTATGGATGCCAGCTGTGAAAGCCTTCAACTTCACATCTCTTGTTGCTGTTTCACTTTTCATGGATCCCCATTGGCAGACAACAGAATTAGACACATGGGTTTCAAGCCGCTAAAATTACACAGAAGATAACCAGAAACTTTTAACACATTTCTTCTGCTCTTATTTCTGACTAAGCTATTTTAAAAAAATAGGAAAGTTGCATTCCTTTTAAACTGATATTTTTTTACTCTCCAGTGCTTTGTGTTTCATTTTGACCATTGGATGGGATTCCTTCTCCTCTGATATAAAATCAAACATTCTTGTAGACCTTTGGAGTATTCTAAAGTAAACCAAATTTAAACAAACCTCTATGCTGTACAAATCCACTATAAGAGAAGCACAGAGATGGAATTCAGAGTTAAGTAGAAAAGAAAGATCATTTCCAGTTTCATTAGCAGCAACAAATGTTATCTGCAAACAGGGAACCTAATGTTAAATTAGCTTTTGCCAACTTTAAAGATTCTTCAGGTGCATCTTTCACATTCTATTTGATAGACATTACTAGAAAACCAGCCCATTCATTGAACATGTTCTGCACCTTCAGTCACCTATCCCTTGACATTGTAGGTTTCAGTCTCTAAAGCAATTTCAATGAAGTGTTTACCAAATCTCTTTTTATTTGGATCAAATAACTTGCCTTCTGGCTGTATAATTCCCAAACATGTGTAGCAACTGCATCTTTTTTTAAAGGCCGGAAAGAATGGAGCTCTTTCTGTTTTAGTACAGATGTTTAACCTATACACTTATTCAGTGATTTATCACACTGTCTTGTGAGCAAAAGGCCTGATCAGTAAGCAAACCACATTGTCAGAATCCATGATACATGTTATAATGAATGCAGAAAAAAATCATCATCTATATAAATAAAAATATAAATGTTTGTTTGTTCAAAATCTTAAATCTCCAAACGTTCTTCACCGATTGCTTTGAAATTTTGTCACAACGTTCCATTCGAATACACGCATTTTTTTATATACCTACTATGTTGTTATATACCTACTATTATATAGATGTCACACCCATTAACGAGCTATTCTTGCGGCCAAGAACAAAGACGTCTACGAACTTAACAGTATTATTCAGTCTAACATTCAAAGCGAGGCAGTCACATACAAGTCCGTCAACACTGTTGTGGGAGCAGATGAAGTGGTTAATTATCCAACAGAATTATTGAATTCACTCGATCGGCCATGGATGCCACCTCATGTACTGCAGTTGAAAATCAGCATTCCAATTATCATGTTGCACAGTACCAACCAGCCAAAGCTTTCCAATGGCACGTGACTTGTGGTAAAAATTTTAATGAGCGACATCATTGAAGTAACAATCTGTCAAAACCTTTCAAAGGTGAAGATGTCCTCATTCCTTGCATTCCTATGATTCCAATGGCTATGCCATTTCAGTTTAAGATTTAGCAATTCTCAATTCGATTGGCGTTTGCAGTCACCATCAACAAAGCTCAGGGCCATTCTTTTGAATTTTGCAGTTTAGATCTAGATACGGATTGCTTCTCACATGGAAAATTAT
>NC_056527.1:67741656-67766130 GCF_019175285.1 Sceloporus undulatus | reverse complement strand
ATAATAATAATAATAATAATAATAATAATAATAATAATAATAATAATAATAACAACATTTATTTATATCCTATCTTTCTCTTTTGAGTATCTAGGCAGGTAACAAAAGTCCAATATAATAATTCAAAAACAGTGGTGACATAATCCCAGTCCCCTAACCCTCAATCCATCTGCTAAAATAGAAGTAAAACATCACATTATAATGACAATAACAGTATCACTTATTACACATAGTTGCGTAGGAAGTATATTGCATGTTCTAGAGTTGGCAAACTAGACAATCTCTATACCTACATAGAGAGTGGAACAACAAAAAATATTGTATACCCACAAGCATTGTGAAATTAAATATTTCAGAAACGTGCACTTTCTGTTTTCTTTCTTTTCCATTTAACCAGACTGAGCCACAGCAATGTGTGGCCAGGTACAGCTAGTAGGGAATATAAATGAAAGAGAAATGAAAACAGTAGCACTGGAAATGGCGAAGAAATAGCCAAATTCTGAAGGCCTCGAGATGCATATAACCTGATGTTCAGCCAGTGGAAGTGGAACAAAGTGTAAAAAGAAATGGAGTAGCCACAGAAAATGGCTTCGTTCTATTAACAACACCCCAAACACCCACCCAGCATTCTTATGCCCTTAACCTGGGGATAAATATTTGGTCTGGATGCTGCTGGATACAAGTCTGCAATTCTAAACAGGAAGCTGAAGCCAGACATTTCAACTCAGAACATCACGGCCACTCTGATTTGTTCTTGTTTGGTACTGAGATGCCATCTCCTTCACGCATTTTGGACAAAAGGAGAATTTTTGTCTTCATAGACTTAAGACGCTAATACCAGCCTAAAGGATAATACTCTCATCCACTGAAGAATTATGAAAATACAGTGTTCAAAACTGCTACCTTGAATACAGCTCAATTTCATCTGTAGCAGCTGAAGAACCTGGAAGCTAAAACATTTTGCTCATTATTATTTTACATAATTTTTAATTCTGTCTGTTAATCCCTTTGTATTTTTAGACTCGATATATTTAGAATAACTTCAATAAGTTGTTTCCTACAGCCATGAAGCCCTTCCCCACAAAGAGTGCTAAAAGGCATTGTTGACATATATATCATACTAAAGGATGAGCAAATAAAAATACCTCTAATATTGTGAGTCGTGTGATTGGGTCTTGTGATTACACAGATATGTGGGCAGAGTTGGCATCTGAGTTTGTGGCAAAGTCTTGTTCCCCTGTGTGTCCTCCTGTAGATAGCTCTGAGCCTGGGAAGCTGTCTGTATGGAAGTAAAGGCCTGCCACCAAGAGCCCTTGAAAAGTCAGCATTATCATCCAGAATGGATTGTAATTAATTGATGATACGTTTGACTGGTGTCATTTGAGAGCTGTATATCACCACTAGCAGGGTTCTAACATTTTCTGTCTTTAGTCTGTTCTGTAATAGATTAGTCCTGGGTACATGTCTTTCATTGTTGGTTTGCTTTTTATTTCTTTTCATGGGTACTACAACTTTGGGAATGTGTTTGGCGTCCCTTTTGAGTCTGAGCAGATGTGATTGTATAAAAGGGCTTGGCTCTAACTATGGTTTTAATAGGATGTTCAGTGAACTTGTTCTCTTGATTATTCCAAGCTGAGAATGATGGTAAAGTAGCAGGGCGGAAGCTGTTGAAATTCTGATGAAATGTCTTGGGTGAGTCCTCTTCATGAATCCAACAACTTCCACCTTAGTACTCTACCATCAGTCTCAGCCTGGAATAATCAACAGAACAAGTTCACTTTTTAGACACCAAATTAGGAGGAGTAACTAATACTCCACAGGACAGGATCAACATTCAAAATGACTTTAATAGATTAGAAAGCTGGGCCAAAACTAACAAAATTAACTTTAACAGGGAGAAATGTAAGATACTGCATTTAGGCAGAAAAAATGAAATGCATAGATATAGGATGGGGGACACCTGGCTTAATAAGACAACATGTGAAAGAGATCTAGGAGTCCTAGTAGCAGGATTTTCCCCATGTTTGAAAAGCTGTGCAAGAAGCCCAGAGATGGTTGCATACAGGTTGCTTATTGCCCAGCCAAGGGGCAGTGTGATAAGATCAGTCTTTGAGTTTTAGGTCTATCCCGGCAGGGCTTTGCTTTATGATCCTTCCATTGGGTGTCCACTGCATATTGATGGCACCACATCCCAAAACTCCAGATGGCCTCTCCCAGAAGTTTCATGTATATGTTGAATAGCATAGAGGCAGGGACGTTGCCGTGGGGGGGGGGTTCTTGGGGTCCAGATCCCCCCTTCTGTTAGAAAAATGAATTGTGCGTGCTGCTGTGCCGCCTCACCCAAGCCGCAATATAATGGTGGCACTTAGTCTGGACCCCCCCTTCCTAAAATCCTGGCTACGTCCCTGATAGGGGAAAAACCAGAACCCTGAAGGACCCCACAGGCCAAAGGCCAGGGGATTGAACAGCAGTCCCCTAACACCATATTCTGGGTTCACCCCTCCAGGAAGGAACAGAGCCACTGTAAAATAGTACCTCCAAGTCCCATCTGAAAGAGGTGGCCCAGAAGGATACCATGATTGATGGTATTGAAAGTCACTGAGAGGTCCAGCAGAACTAACAGGGAAACATTCCCCCTGTCCAGTTCCCTGTGAGGGTCATCCAACAAAGTGACCAAGGCTCTTTCTGTTCCATAGTCAGGCCTGAAACCAGATTGAAAAGTTTCTGATAAGGATGTTTTAATTTTACAATAATATTTATTGTTCATGTTGTGCCTATAGACCTACACCCCCCCCCTTTTTCACATACATACACAAATACTGACAAGTACTGCATTTGTTAATTTGGTTTTTGTTTTGTTTGTTGTTTTTTAGGCTTTCTGAAACTCAGTAAAAACATTTCAAGATTTCTCTGCTTAAAATAGTTTGTGTGTGTGTATTCCTTTCTCATTGTTAACTTTTGCCTTATTGTTTCATAAGAACAGTTTTGACCACACTCTGATGTTTCCCATACACATATGTTACTATTTTCATTTGTGAAGTATTGGTGGGAATAATAAAATAGTCTGAGAACAAGCTAGTCAAATAACTGACTAGATGATACTTCCAACATTAAATGCCAGTTAAATTTAAGGACAGTTGTCTACTCTTATGTGAAACTGAAGATTCTGAAAAGCATTTATGTGGATTTAATTGAAATCTTGGCCTGTCTATTTTTCTCCAAACCACAATGAGCATTTTGCAAGGATATTTCAAATAACTTTCTTTCACTTTATATTAATAACAAAATAAATAAAGACCATATATTTGGGAATGATTAGGTTAAGGAAGACATGTCTATATGGTAACACAGCCCTCCAACAAACATACAGTTGCTGATTAACAATATAGGTAAATTATATGACAAGGAAACAAGGGGCCATTATAGTTTGTGCTGTATTATAACCAGTCTAGAAGATTTATTTGGCCAATACGCTAACACTGGGGAAACTTGAAATAGTGCAAAAGTATATTGCAAAAGATACACTTCATTAGTTTAGATGCTTTTTTTTACTAGTGAGAATTACAGGGAGAAACTAAGCTAATTAATTAAAATGACGAATCTGGTTCTAAGGTAGACTCACTCTGTATTCAGTTTGTCACACCTCTAAACAATTGATGGGACTATCTAAAATAAGTGATATTTCAAATAAGACATACAGTATTTCAGCAACATTCATGTTTTCTTTTCCAAATTCACATATATATTTCTGGATACATGGTCTTCCCCAGCTTTAAGAGCCTCCAGTTGGGGTGAGAAATAAGGATGCTATGGATTACTTTGGCTAAATTCTTTGGCTAGAAAATTTGGAAAGTTTGGCCTTTTTTTAAAAAAAAATGTACTGGAAGAACCCATCATATTCTATGTCATGCAACAAAATACCTTTAAAACTCTCCTTCAATTCAAAATCATATTATTACATAAAGGTGAGCTGCTACTGTTCAAAAACTAGAAGTTCCAAAGTCCCCTTGTTTTACAAAGCTAATTGCAAAGATCCTTGGGTCCTGGCCAGATATTATGGATAGTGATCTTCAAGTAACTCCAGGTGTTATTTCTTTCTATTTAATCAATTGATTGTTCTGTTTCACAAAGAATAAAACTTGAAACTCTAGCAATGAAAGATAAATGTGCTTTGGTCCTATTGAAATCAATGTGATTTAAGTACACCTGACTTTCACTGAATAATGCTTTGTAAAATATTTGTGTCTTGCCAAAATCAATAGAATTAATGAACTCAGTCTGAAATTAAACCACATAAAAGGAAAAAAAATGTCTGAAGAGCACAATCACTAAACCTTGTGTGAAATTCTAAATGTTTCTTTCAGCAGAAAGGTTTGGGTGTGATCACTGGTCTCTATAGCTTTAGAAAGATACCTTTTAGGTTACACGATTGGGAAGAACCTCCTGTACTTAAAACCTTGGAAAGCCACAACTAATTGGGAGGAAAAACAGCAAAATAGTAGAAGTACATAGACCAATTGTCTAACTTAATACAAGGCAAGCAGGTTCCTACGCCAAACACTGAGCTAAAAGTTTAAATTGTTATGAATGCTGGCCTGTCCATGTCCTTTATAAAGCAAAAAGGAAATGTTAATACTCATCCAGGGTTCCTTAACACAACAACTGACTAAAAAATAAGTGGAGATTTTTCTTGAATGTTGTAAATGAGGGTGTGAGGGGAAGAAATTAGCCTGGTGAAACTAGCACACTGTTCCCATCTGATTCTGAATAAGGTTATAAGAATTAGATATGTCAGTAAAGGAATCACAAGCAATTTAGGAGAAAGAAAAAATAACAGAAAAGCAAAAAGAATCAGTTAAAAGGTAGACTGCATGCCTGGTGAAGGTCCTTTGAAAGTGTTTGCAATTAACCTGAAATCTATTGACCTGTTACTTCTGATATGGGATGTACACCAAAATCTCACACCATGATGGGCTACAGGCCATCAAGAATATAATCCTGAATGAAGTTACAGCACATTTAGCCACCAAACTCTGCAATTTGTATTCACTTGTAACTATTTCACTTTTGAGAAAAAATATATTTTCAAGTCAGCAGCACTGCTATAGTCATATGACACCATAGTATGTTAATACAACTAACATGGGACATTGTTTTCTCAGCACATGCATCCAGAAACATCTCCTCCACCCATTATTTCTTGATGACGTTTTTAAAAAATCTGGAAACATGAGAAGCAATCACTCATGAAGTTTCACCAGGGTTTTAACAACTCCCACTCTACCATCAACCTGATCCTGGAATAATCCACACAAATTCACTTTCTTGACACTACTGTGCAACTGCACAATGGACTTCTAAGGACCACACTGTATCAAAAAAAAAAAAAACCCACTCAAATGCCTCCATTTTCACTAAGAACACACTAAAATCTATTGTTTACAGCTAAGCCCTCTGATACACCTGCATCTTCTCAGGCCCACAAGACAGAGATTCAAAACTCTTGGATTGAAAACAGGCATTTCTCAAGCTATAATATCCACCTAAAGAGGTGAAGAAACAAATCAACAAGGCAAGATTAGTACCCCAGGAACAATCTATTACAGGACAGATCACAACCACAAAATGACAGAACAGGTGTTTAAAGGTTGTCGTTCGTAAACAAGGAAATTACAAAGGAAGAGACTAAAAAATGCAGAATTGAATTATATTTACTAATTCCAAATCCATAAACAGAGATATGAATAAAGACAATGGCCTCTTGGTGCAAAACTTATATTAATACAATAATCCTCACTACTGTAACAAAAGAAATCTAAATCCAAAAGGGTCGGTCTTGGGCCACTGCCAGTTGCAGCGCGGGGAAGCCGCTGCAGCCAAACCGCGCGACTCCCCCGCGCTGTAAAAAAGGAGCGCGAAAATCGCACTCCTTCCGGCAACCCGGAAGAGACGTCGCAAGTGCCAAAGCGCACACTCGCGATGTCTCTTCTGGGTTTGGATGTCCGGACGCACAGCGTCCGTTACGTCAAGATGGCTGCGCCCATCTGTATAGGGCACCGCCATCTTGATGTACAGAATACGCGCGAGGGGCAAGGCACATCCGGAAGCACCGCCCCTCACGCGTATTCACGGTGCGACGGCGGCGGCGCTTAGGCCCGTCTATAACGCTCCTCACTCAGGAAACTGACTTTTGGTAAGCAATCTCATTGCTTTCCCACACTAATACAAATTGACCACTGTAAAGTTCTAAAAGACCTGTATCTCCTGACACAGCCCTTTGAAAATTTATGGCGTTGATACCACTAGGTATTGCATCCAAAGAAGTGTATTTATATCCATGAAAACCCATGCAGAAATAAAAACCAGTTACTCTTAAAGGTGCTACGTTCCATTTACTTTTACCTCCCCTTCCTCCTTTTTATGTTGACCAGGCCATCATTCATAATACCTAGCATGGCCCTGTGATATTTTCATCACCAACTGTGCTTCTTTTTTAATGTACTCTTATTCCTCTTATCAAGCAGATTTTGCAGATTTTTCAAGGATGTAAAAAAAAATGGGTAGAAGTCCCTGTCCAGGTTATTGGCTGGCCTTGGGAAAAGTAATACTTTCTCAGGCAAATATTCCTATAGTGAGTTTTGAAATGCCATTTATATCCCCAAAACAGAATAAATTAGACAGATAACAGGCGGAATGGGCTAAAAGTGTTGCCTTAATTATGCAAGATAAGAGGCTCATGGGGAATCAGTGGTTCACCGGACATAGAATGTGTGGGTGCAACATCTTAGGATTCTTTTATTTGCTTCTTATTTGTTCTGGAATTAGCTCATTTGATTAAATCTATGAGGAATAATGGGTCATGGTTTTATCTGTGCATTTTTATAACATGTGAAAGGCTGCCTAGAGTATTATTGTTTAAGAAAAGTCTGAATGAATAAATAAAATTAGAACTCTGGGGATGAGTTCAAAGAGTCTCAGTACCAAAATTAAATTCAGTGCTGACACATCCTTCTGCTGTGCATGCAAATAAAGTATTTCAATATAGTAATTCCATATCTGTAAGAGACAGTGGAGACATATTAGAGTGTAGGATCAGGAGGGTGATATTAAATTACTCCCTTTCCAAAAGTGCCCCAAAATTAGCCAAGTTTTGCAAATTTTCATTTAAATAGTCTTAGGCACACATTTTAAAATAGAAAAGACTGTCCACTGTGTGCAACTGATTAAATGCAAAATAAATCCTTTTGGGTCACAAAGGAGTTTCAGAAAGAAAGGAAAAGAAAAGAAAAGAAACCAATTGTGGCACATCATTAGCCCACAACTGCTCTCAGAATTGTACAGAAAAACACAGGCAGTTGGGATCAACAGACTGGAACCAGAATCTTGGGTAAACAATATCTTAATGTTTCCTTTTGTCAGCTGCTGTTTGTTAAAGTTGTATCAGCAAAACTGTCACGTTCTTTCATAGAATATGCCTGCAGAACAAGTATAAACCAGATTAACGGTAATGGCTCCCAAAGTAGATTTTGAAGAACTATAGTTCTGCATAGCAGATTAGGGATTTCCAAGAAATAAATCTCCAGACTCTACTCTTACAAATCTATAATTTACTAGATTCTTTGTCATAGGATATTATGGCAGTTAAACCAAACCAGTCTAAAAGGGAGTGACTGCAGATTTGTTTAAAAGAGCTAAGAAAAAATTTACAGCGACATGTAACAAATCCAGATCAGCCTGCAACCCTAGTTGCTACCAAAGGCTGGAATCTTGTCAGTGTCATGCATGAATTTATGTCTTGTTTTAGGAACTGAGCAAAGAGTTGTTTACTTCTTTCTTGTGCATTGTTAAAACACTCCCTTTCCCAGAAGCAGCTTTCAAGTCCCAAACACTGTGACCACTACTTTTATTAGCTAATAAGGAAAGGGGAAGAGACCTGGCAGCATCGATCCTAGCTACCATTCTGGATGAGTTCACTCTCCTCTATCTCCAGTGAGTCTAGAACCATAGAGAAATATCACTATTTCTCTGCTTCCTTATAAATAACAAGAAATTTTTGCCTCTGCAGTCACTGATCAGCCATAAAGGTTAGCTGGTAACATTAGGAAAATCACTATCTGGCATGGTTACTAGGAAAATAAAGTTGTTTATATCTTACTCTTGAGTTCTTAGAAGGAAGGGTAGGATTTATTTTATTATTTATTTATTTACTGTATTATACCCCACTCTTTGGCCTCAAAGGCTCTTAGAGTAGTTTACAGATAGTTAATTAGAAATTTCCCCACCCTCAGGCTTGCAATCTAAAAAGACATGACACAAAGAAGAAGGAAATGGCAGTGGGGAAGGTGAATATGTCCAGCAGTCCTTCTCTCCCTCTGAGGCCTGAACCATGGCAGATGGACTGGAGGGAGGGCTCTTCTTACTTGAGGCTAGGCCTAATGGAGCTGGACCTGCCTTTCTCTCCCTCTGAGGTCAGATGATGTCAGATGGCATGGAGGGAGGGCTCCATGAGCATGCCTCTGTTCTGATGCTCTGTCCTGGTGAAGCGCTGCACATGTGGGTGTGTGCAGGTTCATAGGAACAGCCATACAATGGGATGACAGTTGCCAGTGGTTCATTTGATCAGTCAGCATTCAAAGCAGGAAAATCTCTCATTTCATCTGTATCTGTCTGTATCTTGACATTAAAATTGTCCCCTATCAATAAATGAATATTGTCCAATATTTCTATGCCTTATCACAAGTCCATCACATGAAAAAAGAGGAGTGAATCTCAAAGTAAAGTTCAAACTCACTGACCACATTGTTGCCATTGTTTCATTTGAAATGGGGAACCAAGATTTATCTATCTTTTCTTAAATCTTCCGATTATTTCAGATGAAAAACCATTTGAGTCATGGCAAAAGGATATGTCTAAATTTCTTTGGGAAGGTAAAAGGGCAAGGGTAAAATGGAAAATTTTATCAGATGACTGGGAAAGAGGGGGTTGCGCACTCCCAAATCTCAAACTGTATTATTTTGCCGCAGGGTTATGCTGGTTAGAAAATTGGTGCTTATTAACTGATGACAAATTGTTAAATCTGGAGTGTTGTGATTTGAGCTATGGAATACATGCTTATTTGTGGTTTGGGAAGGACAAGGAACAAAAAGAATTTAAACACCATTTCTTTAGAAGATCCCTGAGTTGGGTATGGACTAAAATTAAAAAATGGTATTATGTTAATCTCCCATACTGGGTCTCCCCACAAGAAGCCTTTTATAATAGAACCAAGAAAAATTCCAACAAATGGCTAAATTACGGAGACTTAATTGATAACCACAATAAAGGTACACTAACATTAAAAACTAGGAATCAATTGATTATGTTAGGATATGAGATAGATTGGTACCTATATTTGCAATTGTGTAGTAGATTTAAAAAAGACTTGGATAAGACAGGAATTATGATGATGAAGAATGAACTGGATGTTATTATAGAAGATAAAAAAGGGAAACACTTGTCAATGTATTATAAGCGGTTTAATGGAAGATATTTAGAGAATGAGACCATAAAACATACAATGGTTAGATGGGCTCAAGATATTGGGAGTCCGATTCAACTGGAGGACTGGGAAAAGTCGTGGAAGGTAACTAAAAAAATTTACCGCCTGTCAAAATTACAGAGAAAATTATACAAAGATGTTTTTTAGGTGGTATATGACCCCCACAAAGATAAATAAGATATACAAAACGGGCTGTACCAAATGTTGGAAATGTGGCATCAAGGAGGGAACCTTTTTTCATATATGGTGGACGTGTGTAAAATCAGGAGAATATTGGAAAAATATTCATATGAAGATGGTGGAAATAACAAGCATTGATATTCCACTTGATCCGTTATTATTTTTGTTAAATATGACGAACAAACTTGATAAAGCTTCAGAAAGAAAATATTATAAGATAATTCTATATATGATTACTCTAGCCAGAATATTGTTTGCACAATGTTGGAAAAAACCGCATTGCCCTAATATTGATGTATGGTTATCTAAACTGAAAGATGTAAGAAACCTAGATTTACTAACTGCCTCTCTGCAAGATAAAAATGTAGAAGAAACGGAAGATGCATGGTATTGTGTGGATATGTACTTGAATATATGTATATAAAAGGTACTTGCCAGCAGATCTTAAATGTTTTTGTTTCAAGGTTCTTTCTTTTTCTCTTTTCTATAATGGTCAAGCGATTGTATATTGTTTTATCTTTATTTATGTATTAAGGTGAACCATACGTGGGAAATTATGTAATCCGGCATAGGGAAGGAGTCTTGGAAGAAACTGAATAGAAGAATGAACATTTGGTATAAGATGATGTATTTAATGTATCTATTTTATTTTGAAATTTGATGTGCGTGTTTCCTTTTGTATAAATGTGTTGGTCTGGTATGTTATTTAATGTTTATTGATATATTAATAAAGGTTTAAAAAAAAAAGAAAGAAAGAAATGGGGAACCAATATTTTGAGCCCATTTTGCCATGCAGTCCTTCATCTGTTCCACTTCTTTTTCAAATCTCAGCAATAGTTTTATCAATAAAGTGTTCAGTATCTGTACAGAGTTGAGTTTCAAATTCAGATTTAGAGCCAGAAAAGACCCTAAAAAGTAAAGATATATAACTAAAGCACTAAAGTTAAAATCATCCAAGCCATTGTATTCCCCATCACCATGTGTGGATGTGAGAGAAGAACATGGACATCCAAAAAGACAAACAAATAGGTCCTTGAATAGATCAAGCCTGAAACTCCCCTGGTAGCCAAGATGACAAACCTGTAGCAATGAATCTATCTAGGGGAATTTTTAATTAACTCTGTTAATTATTAGGTTGTGCTACAAGCACCCTTTTGTGGAACCATTTGCCACCTGTATACCAAGAGAAAAGAGATCAAAGGAATTTCGCAGAGGCAGAATTTTCTAAATGAAGTGTTTCTTTTATTAAGGGGGGAAATCACACAACAATCTATTTTACTCACACATACATACTCTCTCTGGCTTTTCTTCACGAACGAAGATTCAGGAAGGACTCATCCCGCGCTTTCTACAAGTGCGTTGATGAATAAAAAGACCAATCCGAGATAAACAAGTCCGGTTGCAGAAAGCACAGCAGAAAGTCTCCTTAGGTGATGTTTCCGGGTTGTGGTTCTTTCTGCGTTGTCGTTTCTCTTCGAGACTCGTTCGACATGAGCTTTCAAAAAAGGCTGCTGCCTTGTGGATAGTGTGTCTCCATGCCTCCCGATGCGAGGCCAGGGCGGACCATTGTTGGTGATCAATTTGGCCGAGCCTGAGGTGTTGTTTCAGGGAGTCCTTGTATCTCTTCTTTGGAGCGCCCCTCTTACGCTGACCCATGCATACATACAAAGACTAAGGAAATCAGGAGTTAGCTTTGGAATAGTTGGAGGCTGAACTAATGGCAAAATTTAAACAAGATGAGACTTGACTCCAAGTCCAATTGTGATGAGGATGACATGGGATATGGCCGTTCGGGTGAGCGGAGGGGGGAAAGATATACTGGGACTGGTGTCATGGCCAGCTAAGAGCAGGACTCGGAGGACAAGGAGGAGGATGGGTCTACTCCAGAGCAAGGGGTAATTGAGTCTATACTAGGTGCTAATCCTGCTCTTCCAGAGCCCAGCCCTGATCTCCCAGCCCCAGAGGAGGAGATTCAGCCAGGTCCTAGTGCTGATGGGATTCCTCTGGTGGTACAGCAGCCTAGTGGTGATTCTGGGGAGGAACCAGGCCTGGAGGTTCCCTCCTTTAGGCAACGCAGGGCTGAGAGTGCTGGCAGACACAGGTCCAGGAGGATTGCTGAGAGACAATTGGCAAACAAGCTTCAGCTGGCACCAAGGAGGGAATCTCCTACTTAACCACCTGTGAGATGCTAACTTGGTGCCAGAGTTTATTCTGTCCTGGACTGCGGCCAGCACACACAAACACGTGCCGATAAGGAGGGCTCAGCAAGGTAATTAGCTCTGCAGCTGGAAATAGTCCACAAACCTTACAGGGATTGAGAGAAAGAGCAAACCGAAAGCCAAAGCTGAAGTCAGGAGAACAGAGATCACGATAGTCAGTCCAGTCCAGAGTCAGGTCAGCCAGAAGCTAGCAAGAGTCCAGTTCGTTCCAAGGTCAAGAGTCAGGGCAACAAGGAGTCAAGATACATGGAGCCAAAGCAGGCAGCAGTCACACCAAAGGATCATGCAATAAACTCTGGCACCGAGTTAGCATATCACAGTGGTTAAGTAGGAGATTCTCTCCTCGGTGGATTAGAAAAGCAAATTTTGGGGTAAAATCTGCCATCCAATACATTTGGCCCTACACATTCATGGGGGTTAGGAACAGAAGACCCCAGCAAATGTAGAAAAACTGCAAATAATCCACCCCCAACCCTAAGCCAGTTAAAGGCATGGAAGGGGGGAGAGGAGCTGCTCTGCTCTGTCTCCCATCCTCCTGTCCCTTTAACTAGGTTCCCAGAGCCAGCTAAAGGGACAGGAGTGTGGGGAGAAGAGGCACAGGTGCATGCCTGCTCCTCCTCTTCCCCCATGGCATGGGAGACCAGGGGTAGAAGAGAAGCAGGCGCACACTCTTCCTGGCTGCTCCTTCCCTCCTGAGCATTTTCCCTGCAGGGAAAAGCCCAAGGGGAGGAGGGGGGCTTAAGATTCATGAATAATCAAAACTGCGAATGTTAAGTCCACAAATGTGGAGGGCCGACTGTATACAGTTTCAGTGAAAACAAGAATTAAAGCAACAGTCCACGTCCAATTAAAAAGATTGTATGTACAGCGCTGTGTAAATTTACAGTGCTTTATAAATAATGGTTAATAATAATAATAATAATAATAATAATAATAATAATAACAACAACAACTGTGGAGATTTCTTTTATGGTGTACCACCCCCTCAGTGCTTTCAGCTTGGTATTACAAAGTTGTAACACCATCAAAGAAAGTCCTATATGGCCTAAAACAGATGGGCTGAAAGCATCGTGTCGGCGCTGAAATTAGGGTTCCAGAATGCATGGCAACTGCATGCTCTGGAACCCTAATACATATGGAAGGTGCCATCTTTACATGGCCCCATCCATACGTAGCACATGTGCATGACACAAGTGCTGAACCACAACCATACCTCCAGGTGTGCCAATGGTGCACGGATGTTGTCCTCTCCCCGTGTGCCCAAAAGATCCTGCTTTTAGTGGATTCTTTTTGGAGTGGAGGGAGCCCGCGCGATTTGGTTGCTGCAGGCTCCCTCCAGAAGGAAAATGGGCAGCTACAGACTGCCCCTTTGAGGCAGTGTGTTGAGCCCCATGTTACATTTCTCTCTTGCTCTCTGCCCACTTGCCTTCTGATGCATTTCCAGTCAGGCAGCAATGGCTGTTGTCCTGCCTGTCTGTATACCACCATCTTCCTTTATGTATCCATACTCTAAGCAGGGAAGGAGTGTCACCAGCACAAAGCCGGCCGTTGTTACTATCAGCCATCCAAGAATACATTCTTTCTCCTTCCCATTTTTCACTCTATCCCACAGGCAAAGATGGATAGAGAAACAGGCAAGCATTGCCTTCCCATGTTTCACGAGGTTAAGGAAATTAAATAATAGTTTCTCCACCTAAATAATGTATTATTGCTTATTCTCTGCCACTCCCCTGGAAATTGGACAGAGGATTTGCCACCTCTCCACCTCATTCAATGGATGAAACTGGGTCACTGGGAACCTTTCACGCCTCACAATTATAACACTATATTTCACTGACACTACCATGGTTCCATCCCATGGGACCTTGGAATTTGCAGTTTAAGGAGGAAGGCATTCAACTTGCAACCAGAGAGAGCTGAAAACTTCAGGATTCCATAGAATGGAGCCATGTTAGTTCAAGTGGAATACAGCAGTATAATTGTGAGGTGTGAAAGGGCCATAGATAACAGTATGCAACTAAATCTGATTTTATGGTATGGGGACATCATGGTGTTACATAATTCCTGGTTGGCTGGGATCATCTAAATGATAAAGTACTAAGGACAGAAAATGTTATCCAAGTGCAGCTAGCAGAAACAACTGCACTCCAAAGCTACTAGACAGAAGGAATAGTCTCACTGTTGAAGTGCTCTCTGAAATATATTTTCCTTTTCTTCTACCATATTTATTTTCAATTGAAAGTATACATGAGACAATTCAATACAGGCTCACAAGAAACAGATTTAATGAACCCTCCTTATCACACTGTCAAAAGAGCATGAGTCTCATTTCATTCATTTAACAGGAATGGTAGCATCTTTATATATAATTTTCAGTTTTCATTGGGGGCTAAGTTAGACCATGGGTAGATAAACTAGAAACATTGCTTTTATCCTATTCATTTTTGCTTACTCTCTCTTCATTCAGCCTGTCAGACACTATTGAGGAAAGAAGGCAAGCTGGAGCATGACAAATAGATCCTGTGATTGTTTCTAACATGCCACCAAAAAAAGTAGAACAAAATATCTTAATGCTTTCCTCTTTCCCTTCATCCTTCATCCAGCAGAGATTTACTGTCATTTGTAGAGGTCACTGGCCTGTAAAGCACCAAGGGAAAATGCCAAACCTTTTTCTGGTTCTTCAAGTGATTCTGAATACTGGCACAATAATCCTGCAATGGCTTCCCATGTGTTTTTGTTTCCACAGAGAACTTTGGGAATTGTCATTCTTTGGAGTCCCCATCACAATGCACTGTTGTGAAAGCTGGACCATGAAAAAAGCAGATAAAAAGAAGATCAATTCATTTGAGATGTAGTGTTGAAGAAGAGTGCAGAAGATACCTTGGTCAGCCAAAATGACAAACAAATGGATCTCTAAGAGATAAAGCCTGAAATTTCCATGGAAGCCAAGTTGATCAAACTGAGGCTGTCATATTTTGACCACATCATGAGAAGGCATGACTTACTAGACAAGGCAATAATGCTAGGAAAGGCTGAGGGTATCAGAAACAGAAGAAGACTCTATGCCAGATGGATACATTAAAATAGGGAGGTCACGAGACTGAGTTTACAGGACTTAAGCAGAACAGTGGAGGACAGGGAGTCTTGGACGTGATTCATCCACAGGGTTTCCATGAGTTGGATTGACTCGAAGCAACAACAATGAGGTCTGCTGAAAATCCTCTCATTTTCTACCCCTTCATTGACAATGGTCTACAAGATTCTGTGCGTGGTGAATAATGATGTTTAAATTGATAAACTATTTAGCAGTTTTTGTGGGGTTTTTGGGCTATGTGGCCACGTTCCAGAAGAGTTTCCACATAGCCCGAAAAACCCACAAAAACTATGGATGCCAGCCATGAAAGCCTTCGTCTTTACAAACTATTTAGTCTCCTTGAGTCCCATTCAGGAGAAAAGTTGGATATAAATCAAATAAATAAATTATAACATTAATCTCTATTTCTATAATATGTTAAATGTGTAAATTTACAGTGCTTTATAAATACAGGTTAATAATAATAATAATAATAATATGTTGCTGAAAATAATTGCCCCCTTAGACCTGATTTTCATAAGAAAACAATGGAGAACCAAATTTAAGTTGCCAAAATGGAACCCATCTTCCATTCTCTGAAAGCAAGCAGGTCATGTAGGCAAAGACATGCCCACTGGACACCCCTCCCTTACTGGCTCAGCATTCTAAGAAAATGCTTCTTTGTCTTAAAGATTAGGCTAGCCTAGCATGTCAAAGATTAAGATGGTCACTGATAAGAAACTCTTGCTGCCTATATCTATGCTCCCAAACAAAGCTTCTTTGTCCCTCATTCTGAGACACCTGCACGCACATAAGTTTCTGCTTTTCTGCTTATTTGCAAATAAACTGTGGCCTGTTACAGACTGCCAAAATAAAGCTGCTTCGGGTCTCTTTGGAGGTATGCTATTTAAATGATGCATGGGTCCTAAGAGTCCGGAGGTTGTGCCAAAGCCACACTCCATTCCTAAGCACTGGAGTGCAGCTTTGGTGCAGCTTCCGGATTCTTAGGATGCATGCATCGTTTAAATACCATACCTCCAAAGAGACCCGAAGCAGCTTTATTTTGGCAGTCTGTAACAGGCCTGTGAATCCTTTTTCAAGAAACACTCACGCTCTGAAGTCAGTTCCTTGGACTACGACCTGTTACCTTTCAAGAGTGTGGGGTGACAGTCCAAAAGGAAAGGAGGTGGTAGTCTGAAAAAGTTTAGGGACCACTGCTTTAAATACTGACACAGCTCAGGCATTAGGTATTGCATGAGTACCAGGGACATTTTCTTGAACTGTCTGTTATGTTTATCACAACAGGTGACCAAAGTTTCCAATCCTAAACCCTCTAAGTCCAATTCCAGAATATTCAAAATTTACAAACTGTTCTTCTGCTCAAAGATGTCAAATCAATGGAACGCTCAAAAATTAAAAAAAACAAACCAATCTTAAACCTCTAGAAGTTTGCAAGAAACCAACACAAGCAAGTAAGTAAATCACACACCTCTTTCACACTACAAAATTGTAGGGACCTAAGACCTTTTATTTAAGTCTCTCTTATTTCCCAAGTAGCTGGGAAGGGTAATATCCATATGTAGGGATGACATTTCTGGATCCACAGGGCAATCCAAAAATGTAACCTCCTGTGGTAATGTTAGGTGGGGAGAGGATATAAATTTCAGTCATTAAAGATGTTGGCTTAAAATGTGAGACACAGCAAAGCTGATAAATTAGGCTAGTTCATGAGGATATTTTTGTTTAAAAAAATAGCTATTAGCTATGATAATTAAATGCTTCATTCAATATGAATGTGCAAAAAGAAGCAGAAACCATAATTAGGCTTTGATTTGTTTTCTTCGAACCAAGTCCATATTTTTGTAAGAGGCCAGGTTTTCCAGTACCTTATTAGCATATTCTTAAAGATGTCATTTTCTCCAATGTACGTTTTTGGGAAGCTTTTTGTCTCTTTGTTTTAAAGTAACAATAGAAATGGAAAGAAAAAAGTGACATACTTAAAATTATACTCCCACCAAATTGATACAAAGCAGAGAATGTGGGAGGTACAGTTAAAAAAGGCAAACTGTTATGTAGACATAGATAAAGTTCATGAGGCTTAACATCACAGTGCAAAAGGTACAGCAGGTGTTCTGACCCAAGATTTTATAGCATAAGACCACAGTCACAACTCACTGCAGGCCCAGAGCGGATTACAGGAAGATGTATGAAAACCAAGAAGTTGGTAGATAATATCCTTACAATAGTCAGTTTTCAGTTAATTAGAATAATAGCTATTATGTTGAAAGCAGACGTTCTCTTGTGATTAACAAGGAACAATATATTAACGATTGACACATAGGAATTTCTGGAAAGATTTAGGAAAAACTGTACAATTAGGTAATAACATTCACACTCAAAGACACACATATATTGGCCACTTTGGACATAGATTAGAATTCATTTGTCCAGGAAGGATGGTTGTTGTTATTAACTGCCCCAAGTCACCACCCATTCATGGCAATCTTCAAGCCCCCTGTCCTCCCCTGCTCCACTTAGTTTCTGCACATTCAGACCTGTGACTTCCCTAATTTGAGTCTATACATCTAGCCATCTAACACTTGTTAACTGTAATGTCAGGACTCCCACCATCACCCATGCAGCCTTTTGCAGCACTAAAACCTGTTCTAGAAGGTGCCAGAGCATTCTGCCCTGTCTAGTTAGATCCCACCCTATATACATATAAAATCCAAGCACTATATATCTGAAAGAAAAACATTTGGGAAAGCATGGTAAAATGCAGTAATTACAGTTGCCATCTAGACCTTTTAAAGAAGCATTCTGTAGTGCTGGACAATTATGGATTGGTCTGGCTGAAGAAAGTTCTGTTAGTTCTGAG
Organism: Sceloporus undulatus; assembly: GCF_019175285.1. NCBI lineage: Eukaryota > Metazoa > Chordata > Lepidosauria > Squamata > Phrynosomatidae > Sceloporus > Sceloporus undulatus. Next base: position 67,748,242 of record NC_056527.1, on the reverse strand, counting down.
GGGGGAAATGGTCTTTGTAAACAAACTGCAGTGGAAAGATGGCCTTATTAGCCATATGGAGTTGGAGTGTGGTTCAAAATAATGAACTATTTGGGCACATTAAGCTGAAAAATCTATTGTGAAATAATTTTTTTGTAGGTCAAAGGCAGTAATTAATTTAAAACACCCTTTTAAAATTATTTAAAATGTTTATGGTATACCCTTAATGTACTAAAGTGTTACATTTTGGAGTTCAGGCACTCATGGTAAATACCTTACCAGCCACATCCAGAGGGAAATCTAAATAGGAGGCTGTTCCTTTTCAACTAACCATTCCCATCAGTTCTCATCTGCCATTCCCAAACTATGGGATGGCCTGTCGGAAGAGATCTGGAACGTTACCAATCTTGACTGCTTTAAAAAAGCTGTCAAGACAGATCTCTTCCGTCAGGCATTCCCTGAATAACTCACTTGAATGGTCGACCATATGGAATACCCCAGAATGCCCATCTCTCTATCGCTGATTGATTGTTTTAATAATTTTAGATGAGATTTTACTACTGTTATTGAGATTTTATTATTGTTATTATTGTTATGTGGGATTATAATGTTATTGTTTAGAGGGAGGGATAATGGGTTTTATTTTGTATTACTGTATTTTATTGTGTTGTAAGCTGCCTCGATCCTGTGGGAGAGGCGGGTGGGATAAAAAATAAAATTATTATTTATTTTATTTTATTATTATTATTATATTATTATTATATCCCCCAAGAGAATGGTGTGTTTTTTATAGCTAATGGGTCTTAATTGCCCGTCCAAGGCTGGCCTCATAATAATTTGATTTTACAGGACAGCTCAAATCATACTCTTATTGTTGCTGAAGAAAAATCCATTTTCCTTTTAGCTACCAAGGACTGCAGCTAGGCTTATTGGAAACAAGGAAGCCTGAGGAAGGTAACAGATAAGGCCATTGCCCTTGCCAAATCAAAAGATCCTGATACGTCAGTCCTATGTGTCCTGATTCTACTCTCCACTGTTTATGCAGAGAGCAGAATTTCATTCTTGTCAGATACTGGTGTATATCACAGTAGAGCAAAGGCAGGCAAACTGAGTCCCTCTACATATTGGTGGACTGCATTTCCCACCAGCTTAGTCACTGTGTGTGAATGGATGTGCGTGCAATTTAACAAGATCTCAAGATGCTCAACATTTCACATGTTATCTATTCCAACAACAGCCTCTGTCCATCAGGATCCACCAATGAATGAAACATTGCCCCCAGTAGATTGGTTTCCTGGGCTGGAGTATGGCTGGTGGCACCCTTAAGGCAAGACTAAATATCTGACCACATATAATTGTTACCTGTTACAGACAGCCAAAATAAAGCTGCTTCGAGTCACAGTGGAGTATGGTGTTTCAAGATGCATGCGTCCTAAGACTCCAGAAATCGCACCAAAGCCAGCTCCAGCCCTAAGGACTGGAGTGTGGCTTTGGTGTGGCTTCTGGACTCTTAGGACACATGCATCATTGAACACCATACCTCCACTGTGACTCGAAGCAGCTTTATTTTGGCTGTCCTTAACAGGCCATAATATCTTTCCTTTCTTGTTTAAAAAGGTACTGACACTTTCCAGCAGATGTGGATGTCCAAGCAAGAGTTGTGTGAAGGAGGGAAAGCAATGTGTAGAAATGAAATGTCCATGAATGTTGTGCTGCAAATGTCCATAAATCAGTGCTTCAAATATTTGTGCTTTAGTATACTCAGGAACTGAAGTTTTTTTCTCTTTTGAAGGAAGGTTTATGTTTTGTGCATTCTCTAACTTCAACCACATTGTAACTGTCAAGGGAAGTTTCCTAGGCATTCTAAGATAGAAACTTCTTATTTCACTTTAGCATGACCTGAACTTGCTTAGCCTGTTGAGAGGATGCAGCTACTGACTGAAGACATTTGTTGTTGTTCTATTATTATTAGCTATAGGCATTTTGATTAACTAAGAGATGCCCTGTTACTATGTATTCATCCCAAAAAACATTATAAACATATGTAAGGGTAAATGTGAGAGAGCTTGTCCTCGCCAATCCTTCTGGAAATTGCAAATGTCTCTACAACCCTTTCAGTAACAAAACACAGTAATATTTATGGAACACAAAATAAACCACATTATGCTTTAACCGGGGATACTTTCTCATTAACAGCCAAAATTCTTCAGGGCCTATTAGCCAGGAACCAGCATCAAAAGGCTCTCTGGGAATAGTTTCAGATGAAGCTTTCATCATGTCCTTGCCTCTGCCTCATTCACTGAATTTTATGGGCGATTTACAATATTCTCCTCCTATGAAAGTGACATGGAGATGGACTAGAGCCTCATATATTTATATCCATTGCCTGTTTGACACTTAATGCCAACTAGCATGGAATTTCTAAGTCCTATGTCCCCTAATTTGTTTGAACCCAGATAGAGATGGAAAACAAATTCACTGAGTTTGAATTTCCCTGTGAACAATAATATTTCACACATTCTGAAACTGGTATTGAAATGAGACACCTGCTGACTCGAAATCTTGTACATTCGAAGGCTAGCAATTTGTTCACATTTTGTTGAGGAAAAAATGTGCACAAAACCATGTGCACATTGGGGAATACATTTGCTGAAAATGCATGCATTCAAAAAATGCAAACATGCTTTAGTGAATGGGGAAAACACACCAGGAAAAAATGATAGAAAATGGGTACTTTTGGAAAATATACATCAAAATCCATAAAAAAAATCAGGAGGGAGGATGAGAGGAAACTCTTTCAATCTATTATAGGACGTAATGGGACACAAATGCTGCTGGATTCTGAGAAATAATGAAAATGAAAAAGTAATGGTCAGCTTGTCAGGGATGATGGGAGTTGTGGCTCTTCACCTGGCCTGGAACTCACCACCTGGTTGTGCACCATGCTGACCAGTTTTGCGCCAGTTGTTGTATCTTTGCAAGATTGCAGAGGACAGACTGAAGACCCCGACAAACTTCTCGAGCCTTCTCACTCTTGCCTCACAGAAGTCTCTCACCCTCTCTTCACCAGGGTCCTGCTGGTTCTTTGTACTTCACCCAAGACACCAGACAACTCAGTAGTCTATAAATAAGATCTACTTTATTCTACTATATACACAGCTCCAAATAATACTCAACTCCTCTCTCTCTCTCCAACCCACACAACAATCCACTACAACCCACAAATACATTGGGATGTATAGTCCTTATTATAGCCATATCATGGCCCACCTACTGTTGTCTGTTTCCACCCCAGTAGGCGTGTACATCATTCCCATGGTTCTCCTTGTCCATCCCACAATTAATGATTTCATCATCTCAGCCTTGACCACTTTACAATTGTCAGGTGTGTTCAATTATCCACTTTGTAATTCTTGTCCTTGGCATTCAGCACTTGTTAATTGTCTACCATTCACACCTGTGTGGTTCTCTATTGGCTTCTGCTGAGTCACTCTGACTCTCACCATACAAGTTTTACTTCTCTTCTGTATGTCCCATGTTGCTTTTCCTTAACACAGGTTGCACAGCCCTATATCCAATATTCACAGTAGTGTCATGACCTAATGATGAAATACACCAAGGTTCTCCTACCCTCCTTACTTTTGATGATCTCAGCCTGAACTTTAAGGCACCGAAGATACAACAGATAACAAAACAAGGTGGCTAGGATCCCATCCTTGGAGACAGCTGCCTTGGGTACCATCATGGGAGAAAGATGAGGCATTCATTCAATAATGAATGAGCAAATAAAATGCCAAGAGTTCTAAACTACCAAAGTTTTTCCAGATTCTCAATAATTACAAATATGCCACTGTTACTAAATCATTTCGTACATACACACTCTTTTAAAAAAAAGCAGGCACATTCACTTCTAAACAAGCCAAATCTCAAGAAGACATCAGTGTGCATAGTTATCAATCTGCATAGTTCAGTTCAATAGGATTTGGTTCCAGGTATACCTGGATACCAGTTTGGAGTAAGCCCATTTGAAACTCAGTGGGATTACCCAACACAATCAGTGCACTCAAATAAGCAAAAGACAGCAATTTACCACCCCTCTTGCACTCCTACAAAATTGTTACAAAGGGTTACAAAACCTAAATAGTAGACAACAGAGAAGGTTGCAGGGTAGGGCCAAATCCCAACACTGCTCTGAGCATTATCTTGGATTTAGGCCTGAAAGTCATTCAGTGCACAAAGAAGAAGTTGGTTCATGAAAAGCATATGAATTTGTAAACCTTGCTGGGTAGAGCCATTCTACAGTTGTTGTAGCATCAGTCAATGCATCAGTAATTTAAATACTGGCAACTGGCACCTCTGAAACAGAAAATATTGGGTCAACCTTAATGAACTCCACTCCAGATATAATAATTGAGGATCAATCCATCTACAAAAAGTCACTTCCAACCACTTAGAATGATCCTCGGACAAAGCATTCTACCTTTGCAAGTTCAAGAGCATTGAACAAAGTACTTGAGAAAAAGTCACATTTACAAGAAGTCCTTCAGTACAATTTGGTTTTCCATATGCTGACCATATAAATCTTGGGTGTGAACAAGATTTTGCACTTGTAGATTGGACTTATATATTAGATTTACATATCCCTTGGTGCACTTCCATTTCAAGTGAAAGAAACATTTGGTGTTTTATTAAGATCTTATCTTCCTCATCTCAGAACTATATAATCTTTGATCCCTTGCTACCAAAATGGTTATAAATTGTAGGTCATTGCTATAGTTGCCCATTAAATCTAGATATTAAACATAAACTAACAGCTCTAGAAAAAATATGAGTGAGACTAAGCTCTATTCATATTTATAAAAAATAAAATATCCAGATGAAATATATTAGGCCATCTGAAGGTTTTCAAAGATCACTGCAACTCAAAATCACTTTGAAAAAACACTGTTATTAAGGCAACCACATACACCTGGGACACACTCAGTAACAAAAAGGTTGAGCTACTCACCAAGAACAAAATAACTTTGTTAAAGAACACAATCACATGAAACTTTGTGAAATAGTAGCCATTAGATTAGGGAGAGAAAAATTCAGTTATTCTTGCATTTTGCATTTTTGTTTCCCTGCAAGATCAAGATGGTGTTACAGAGATAAGTTAAGACCTGACACAACAGGCCAGTTTCCACTCTCTGTTGCACTGACATCTACTGATTTTCTATTAATTTGTTTCTGTATTATGCTGGTGGTACTAGGACAGAATGAAGCCTACAGTAACATCATCTCTGTGAAATGATTTAAAGCTCTCCTGTCAAAGGCCACGGAGTATATAAATAATTTAAAAGCAAATTCTTTCCTTTTTTGTTCTTCAGGCTCACTGAGACTCAATGAATAGATCTAGATATTTTCTTTTGAACTGGCTAGTTTTAACTCAGCATTTCTGTGGGGTGTTCAAGTCCTTTCCACATTAGAAAGAGAAGTGAGTGAAGCAGTCATGCAATAGGGACCAATTAGATCCTGCTTTTTTTTGGGGGGGGGGGGGGGAGCTATGAGGAACAATTAAGACTGAAAAATTAAGATGCATTTACTTTACAAAAGGCCCCTACCCAGTTGGAGCTGAAAAATGCTTGAAGGAAACTTAAAATGATGACAATTTCAGAATTTAGTACATCACTCCTGCTGACTCCATCCACACAAACTGGCCATTGGGATCATCCTACAAAGAAAAGGTTTTATATGTGTTGTTAGCCGCCTTGAGTCCCACTTTGGGAGAAAGGTGGGATAAAAATAAGGTTATTGGGCGACTTCCTGAACAACAGGGGTTTTGTGAATACTGGCTTGTTCCTTTGTGCTTTAGCTATTCTCTAGGTTTGACTTGAGTTTCCTTATTTTTAAAATGTATTAAAATTTATTTAATGCCTTACACCTTAATTGCATTTGTGGAATTAAATCAGGCTAGCAAATTTAAAACAATTCAAAACAGAAAACAATAGATATGACTTGCTTCTCAGTCTTGCTCCTGATTTGACATTTGGTTCCAATTTACTACAAAGTTGCTGAGAACTACTGTAGTTTGTTCCATAGCTGCTGTCTCACTGTAGGCTACTATGAACAGCTTAGTCCTGAAGACATAGATTATTAGTCTTGTCCATATTGCTGTTTCATTCATTCAAACCACATACAACATGGGATCAAATTGTATGAAAATAGCTCCAAATCTCTTCTGTTGGGCTCTCAGATATCATATGATCCTAATATAATCATCACAGAAAAATGATTGCAACATAGGGTCTATTGAGAACGACATCTTTATTACAGGGGTAGAATTAGACAATATAAAGTATTTACACCAGTGGCGTAACTGTGCCTTTTAAGAGATTTTGGACTTCAACTCCCAGAAGCATCAGCCATGTTGGCCAATAGTTTGGGATTCTGGGAGCTAACATCCCAAACCACATAAAAAGCACAGTTTCGGGAGCACTGCCTTACACTGTTCATTCTTCCACCAATAATGTAGCCCATTTGGATCTAAAATAAACTGTAATTGTACTTATAAATATTGGGGCATAGGGATATTCATATGAACACTTCTCCTGGCATATGCAGAGGA
>NC_056527.1:67732303-67741646 GCF_019175285.1 Sceloporus undulatus | reverse complement strand
ATGATGATGATGATGATGATGATGATGATGATGATGATGATGATGATGATAGTGATGATAGTGATGATAGTGATGATGATGGCTGCATCCACAGTGCAGAAATAATCCAGTTTGACACTACTTTAACTGCCATGGTTCAATGCTATGGAATTATGGAAACTGTAGGGTTTTGGGTTTTTTTAGATATTTAGCCTTCTCTCTCAGATACCTCTGGCATCACAACGAACCACAAATACCAAGTTTCTACAGCATTGAGCCATAGCAGTTAAATTTGTGTCAAACTGGATTGTTTCTGCAGTGCAGAATGATAATGATGATGACAACGACAATGTATAGAATAAGATTTTGTGTGAAATTGCTTACAACATCTTTGCACGAAACACTACAAATATGTCATGTCTTCTCATGATGTGTCCAAAATACAATTCCCATTTACTCATCTTGGCTCCTAGGAAGAGTTCAGGCTTGATGTACTCTAACACCCATTTATTTGTCTTTTTAACATTCCATGGTATCTGTAGAATGCCTTTCCAGCACCCCATTTCTAATGAGTTGATATTCTTCCTGTCAGCTTTCTTCACTGTCCAACTTTCACAAACATTCATAGAAATCAAAAATATGATGGCATGGACAATCCTATCTTTGGTATTCAATGATATATCTTGACACTTCAGTATCTTGTCTAGTTCTTTCATAGTTGCTCTTCCAAGTCCTAAATCGTCTTCTTATTTCTTGACTGCATTCTCCAATCTGATTAATAACTGAGCCAAGGTATGGAAACTTTTGAACTATTTCAATATCTTCATTGTCTACTTTAAAGTTATGTATATCATCGAGAGTCACTATTTTTGTTTTCTTGTTGTTCAACTGTAAACCTGCCTTTGCACTTTCTTCCTTGACTTTCTTCAGTATCCTTCCAAGTCTTTGCTATTTTCTGCTAGAAGAATGATAGCATCTGTATATCTTAAATTGTTGTTCCTTCCTCCACTTTTCATGTCTCCTTGCTCCAAGTCTAATCCTTCTTTATGTAAGATATATTCAGTGCACAAGTTAAACATATAGGGTGATAAAATGCTGCCTTGCCTGACTCCTTAGCTAATTGGAAACTATTTTGTTTCTACATATTCTGTCCTCATGATAGTCTCTTTGAACAACAGGGAGGTTGTTACACATCAGGACAATCAGTCCATAGTTTTACAGTATGCAGTGTAAGAATTTACTGTAATCTGTAATGCACCAGCTGATTTTCTTCTTAAATTATTTGGTGTACTCTATTATCCAATGTATGTCTTCAGTACGATTCCTAGTGCCCCCCCCCCCCCCCCCCGAACCCAGCTTGGACATCTGGCATTTCTTGCTCCATATATGATAGATGTCTTTGTTCTAGAACTTTGAGGATCAGTTTGCATGGGATATTAATGCAGTAGGCCTATGGTTATGGCAATCCTTACTGTCGCCTCTCTTCAGGATTGGAATGTATATAGTTTCCAATCTGTGGGTTATTAGTGTGAGACTTGGGATTACTCTGACCAAAAATCCACAACAAACTTCAAGTAGATAAGAAAGTTTATTGAAAGGACTTGAGCGGAAGTATTCTTGCCACGTCTTTGTCGAAACTGAGGAGTCCCAAATAGAGTCCGAACCTTACAATTCCCCAAACCCCTCCCTTGGAGTTGGTTCCCTACGCTTCCCCCTTTGATGTAGAATCCATCCCTTTGATCTGTAGGGGGAAAGGAAGGGGGGTTTGACCATTTGGTTCCTGGCTCTTCTACCAAGTAGAGATCTAAGGCTGTATGCATATTTGGTTTCAGATTCCCAACAACCCCTCATAAACTGCCTAACTGCCATGCCCTACGTGACCATCCGGTTTAATCCCCATGGCGGCATTCCCCCCTATTCTCAACATTACTGTCTATCTATCTATCTATCTATCTATCTATCTATCTATCTATCTATCTATCTATCTATCTATCCGTCCCTCTATCTATCTATCTGTCTGTCCGTCTGGCTGCCTGTATCTATTTATCTCTATCATCTATCTCTATCTGTCTGTCTGTCTATCTATCTATCTACCTCTCTATCTATCTATCCATCTATCCATCTATCCATCTATCTATCTATCTAAATGGCAGAATACACCCTGAATGCCTGACTGAAGGTGGATTCTGACAATTAGTTTGTTTTCATATTTGTTGGCAGAGTTTGGTTAGAACTAGAGAAGATTCTGTCTCTGTAACCTGAAGTAGCTCTATTGGTATGCCACCTGTTCCTGGTGATTTATTTCTACCAAGCTTAACTCTAGAACCTTCAGCAGTTCTCTGTGATACTTTTAATGATAAATTCACTGATAAAATCTCTTGGATAAGAGCCAACTTAGATGCCATCCTTGTAGCGGAAGTTGACAACATGGTGTCCAATGACTCTGTGAATAGGATTACACCGCATCAGTTCTAATTGGTGAGTACAGCCAATGTGGACAAGCTGCTGAGGCAGATAAGGAAGACAACTTGCTCTCTTGATCCTTGTCCTTCTTGGCAGGGAGTAGATGCAATTAAATCTTAATTACAATATACAGTGGCCCCTTGTTATATGCTGGGGTTTGGTTCCAAGATCCCTCGTGTATAACAAAATCCGTGTATGCTCAAGTCCTATTAAATATAATGACATAGCAAAATGGAAAATCAAGGTTTGATAGTTGAAATTTATACTTTTTTTCAACATTTTCAAACCGTGTATGCTTGAATCCATGTATAAGAAATCAGTGTATAAGAAGAGCCGACTGTATTATCAATTCATCACTCAGGGAGAGAAGTTTTCCATCCCATTTAAAAGGTGGAGTTCTCATGAAATTAATTGATGTAAGCCTCCTCAATCTTATTGAAGAAGTGGAATAGAAATAAATGTTGTTGTTGTTATCATTTTAAAAAAGCAGTGGTACAGCTACTTCTAAAAAAGCCCTCCCTGGATCCCCTTGATTTCAACAACTATAGACTAGATGCAGTGAGCCAGCATCTTCTCTCATACCTGAAGGTCACAAGATGGCTTACCAGGCACAAGGCAGGTAAACGCAGCTGGAATCCAGACTGCATATGGGTTGCACTCACCCAGCCACAGCTGCATGCGATAACACCTGGTTTAAAAATTAAATGCTACTGTTTCCTGTTGGGGATAAGTTGCTTTAAATATATTGTGATAATCTCCCATGTTTCACGCACAGACTGGCTCTAAAATGACAATTAATCTGCAGCCAGACAATAAGTAAAATAATAACTTTTAGATTTCTTCTCCCCATGCATATGGAAATTCCACAGATCCTATCCTGTTACTGTTGAGAAGAAAACATACACACATTGACTCAAAAGGTGGAGTCCTCATGAAATTAACAAAAACCTAATCAGAGGATGGGATTACATTATCATTGAGATAATCTGTGTAAAGATATTTATTGTTAACATTAATTAATATCAATCTGGCTGTTTGTTTTTAAGTGCTGCATGTGCTGTGGTTCAGTTGTGGAAAAGAGAGAAAGGATGTATGTCTAACATTAAGTACATAATGAGTCCACAGAAATTCTCACAAATCAAGTGGAAATATACTTATATACCTTCCTGAAACTTTTGTTTTATTTCTGACAACAAAAAGGTTCCCAGGCTTGCATGTAAACCTTTGGAGTTAGACAGCTTTAGAATCTGGAGAAATGAGAAAATTACATCCAAAGTGAGTTGTTTTCTAGGCAAGCTTTCCAAAAGTCACTCAATTCTATAGTCATAACAAGTAAATTTAGTGTCCCATTCATCACTGCTAGCTTAATCCAAACTGAGCAGTATTTCAGCATTGGCAGAAATGCAGAAATGGCTACCATGTCCTTAAACATCCAGAAGTTTTGGTAAGTGGAAGGTTAGGAGGGAAAAGATCTTCTAAAGGACTGTAGAACTTGTTTCTGTGAGTAAAAAAAAACAGTTTATTTTAAAGCTGTCTCTTCCTGCGACAGACAAGAAAGTGCACATTAAGTACTGGTAATAAAATTGTCAGTGAATGCTTTTTGTAGTAGTTTGGAGGTGCCTCTTCACCAAAATGCATATAATGAACTCTTGGGAACTATTTAAGACTATTAATTAGTTTAGAAAAAATCACTTAGTTTTTACTTATTTTTAGATAGAATTCAAAGATATAGCTGTGTTAGTCTGTAGAATCAGTATGCAATAAAGAGATCTTGTAGAACCTTTGAGACTAACTGAAATAAAGAAGTTGGCAGCCCTCCGATATAATCAATCTACTCAGACTAACAAGACAGAGATGCTAAACTCAAGGAATTACAACAAGCATTCCTCAAACTACAGTACCCACCACATGAAGTAAAAAAACAAAAAACAAAAAACAAGGCAAGACTTGTACCCAGGACTGATCTATTACAGAACAAATTGAAGAGAGAAAATGACAGAATCCCACTAGTGGTCACATACAACTCCCAAATGAGACCTCTCAGGCGCATCATGAATAAACTACAACTTATTCTGGACAATAATGCCACTTTTTCAAGGGCTCTTGGTGGCAGACCTTTACTCGCCTACAGAAGCCTCCAAACCTCAAACAGGTACTCACACACAGGAAGACAGATGACACAGATGGGGACACAGGTACTAAGCCTTGCCACAAACCAAGATGCCAACTCTGCCTGCACATTTATCTTAGAAATGTCATCACAAGACCTAATGGCATCACCCACAATAGGGGGACCTTCATGTGCTCATCCTCAAATGTGATTTATGCCATACTATATCATCAATGCCCATCAGCACTCTACATAGGGCAAACAGGCCAGTCCCTGCACCAGAGGATAAATGGACATAAATCAGACATTAGGAATGGGAATACACAAAAAAGGTGGCAGGACATTTCAGTCTCCCTGGGCATTCCATGTTAGACCTCAGACCAACGGTCCTTGAACAAAAGGACTACAAAAATAGATTGGCAAAACAGCAGAATAGGAATTCATCCATAAACTCCAGTCTCTCAGCAATAGATTGAACAATGATAATAGCTTCCTCACTACACATATTTCAACACTATTTGACCCACAGGGGAGCGTCCTACACTCAACTCTTCTCTTCACCTACAGGCTAGTTTCCAATGCCAAACTGGTCTTGCCTCTTCATTTCCATACACATTGGCCAGTTCACAATGTCTTTGTTCACTAATGTTAAAACTGGACTTGCTACTTCCTTTCCATACACAAATGATTTTTAATTTGAATTGACATTCTCATATACCAATGGCATATATATGTGTCTGTCCCTAGTTTCTACTCTACTATATGCATCTGAGGAAGTAGACTGAAGTCTACGAAAGCTCCTGCTGCCAATTTCATTATTTCAGTTAGTCTCAAAGGTGCTACAAAATCTCTCTACATATTTTTAGATAGCCACTAAAATCTGTGTGAGCCTTATTATTTTGGGTCATCACTAAAAAAAAATTGGAGAATTTAAACGGTTCTATTAAAGCCAGCAAACATTCTCGGGGGGAAAGAGACCAGTTCTCTGATTTATCACTTATGAGGGGATGCTGCAAAGTTCTTGGCCCAACCAAGAAGGGAATGACCTGGAGCCATGAAACTTACATGCTATTCCATATATTCACCCTGAAATTTTATGCACATGGCACCTTTTAAAATTAATTTATTTATCATTTCTTAAGTTTCTTTAACCCTTCAAAAAAAATCTGCTATCTGGTCACTGAAATACATCTCTAAATCGTTTGAAAATGTCCATCCTTTCAAACTCTTTTTAAGGTTTGCAAACAGGATATAGTTGGACAGGACAACATCTGTTGTGGTTGTTGTTGTGAATGTTTATTTATATAGCACCATAAATTTACATGGCACTTTACAGACATAATCAATTCAACATTAAAACCTGCCAATGGCATAAAATCTAAATTTCTGATGTATAAAGTGGATGGTCTATGCACTCAAACCCCAAATTCTTCAAAACATCAATTGTCTTAGCTCTACAAAAGGACAAGACCTTTCCACAGCATCCCTTGCCATTTTTCATTCAGTGCCTCCTTTAATTGTCATAGAAAGTTAGAATAGTATTTTGCATTTACTACTGGGCTTTTCTGAAGACAGTCATCAAATTACCTTCCTTATCCCAAAAAACTTTTTGGTTTCTGGATCACAGTGATGTAACCATGTCCCATCAATGATGAGTCTTTCTAAAACATTATCACTATATTTCTCAATTTGCTGCTGAATCAACTTGAAGTATCCACTCAATTTCATTTCTAGTTAGCATTCAGATATTTTGGCACCCACTAGGCTGACAGCTTCTATATAGCCAATTGCTCATGAATTATTAACCAGTGCATTCCTTGGCTATCTGTAATGTTTTAGTAATTTTTTCTTTAGCTGAAATCCACTGATCTGCCAAAATCAGTTCATAAGCACACTCAGCAATTTCAGGAGTTGACACTGTTGAAGGCCTCCCAGACCTTGTAGCATCTTTGGTCACAAAATCTCCATGCTGAAAATTGACACATCACTTCTTCACAGTTGAGTATGGCAGGCACTTGTCACTCATTGTTTGCATAATACACTCATGTATTATTACCTTTGGAGTCTTCTCCTGCAAGAACAGGAATTCATGACAGCCTGGAGTTCAGTATTTGAAAATTCCAGACTTTTTATTGACATGGTTCTAAAGGGCGGGGGGGGGGGGGGGATCAGAAATTAGAGCTATAAACCTACAAATGGGCAATTTATAATACAGAAGAACACTCTTTCAAGCTACAGTAACAAAATTACACTCAGATTTTCTGAAGTGGGTTGGGCCAAGAACTTTTCAGCACCCCATTTTAAATGGTTGATTCTGGAAGTGCATCGTGGCATTTTCTCGCAATCTTTTATAATGCTATACACACACATGCACACACACACACATTCTTCCATAGAGGCAAATAGGCAGACATACACAGCTCCAACATACTCAGCTCCTTTTATTTTTCATACAGAAATTCAAAAGACATATTTCCTTTATAGCACCTCCCAGGGTTGCAAGAAGTATTCTAAGGAAAGGTAAGTCCATTTTCTTCCAGATCATCCCACAGTTACAGATTATTTGGCAGCCAAATCTGAAAATATTTCTACATTAAAAAACAAAAATGACCTACTATCTAAATAACATAAATGCTCCAAACAAGATTGGGAATGCTTTGGGATGAAGCCTTCACAGTGCAATTACACTACCTAGTTTACAGAAGTTTACAAGAGGTCCAGATGTCATTGTTTTCAATCAGAAGACTTACCCTGTATTTTCTATTATTTTTTCCATCTTTTCCTCCCAGAGAATATCTGTTAAGGAAATAATAATAGTAATAATAATAATAATTTTTATTTATATATCCCGCCGCTGCCTACGATCGAGGTGGAAGAACAGCACATATATAGGAAAAGGAGAGAACAACTGCACAGTATCTGTTAACTGTGCAGGAGCCCTATGTCTGGAAACCGACTTGAAAATATTTAAGGATAAAACTTAGAATTTAGTCATTCTAGAAGAGAAATACACTGGCCACATCATTGCTTTAAGCTGTGTCAATGGTGACCACCAGCTAGAAATTAATTGCAAGGCAAGGTGAACATCACTTCCAAAAACAAGCACAATTTCAAGGTTTGTGGAGCATGTGAAGAAATATGCTCAAAATCATGCATATATTGGTTAATGGCCAAAGCACCTGAAAAATACCCAAGATACACCTCAGTCAATGGGCAAAGCACCTACAAAAATAATGTACATTAAAATGCATACAAAAATATATACATTTTTAACACAAAAAGAAGGAAACCACACAAGGTCCGTTGCAAGAGAAAAAAAACTCATACAAAATAAGGAGAGGATGAAAAGATGATAAGATTCAGAGTAAATCAGGGTAAAACAAATGCAAGGGTCCTGGGACGGCACCCACAATTAATATTCATTGGGTTCAATTAAAAGGAGCAAGAGGGCTTTGGCAACTGAGGAGGGGATCTAGCCTGTGTATACCAGTTCCAAAAATAGAACTCCAGAGTGTGAGGTCCAAATTAGTTTTATTTATTCATCAGAAGGAAGTCACCATCTATGCAAAGACACACTCTCATGCACACATCCAAGAACTAACAACATAAAAGGCAGTAGCAGACATGAAATTAAGGGGTGGAGAGGGCAATACTATATTGATTCCAGAAGTGGAACTCGAGTAGTGGAGGTGCTGTGAGTTAGAAGTAGTTCAGCAGACTGCCTCGTGATCATGGCATAGCCAGCAATCTGAGGAGCCAAGTGAGATGAAGACAAAAAGGCTTTGTCTAACTTGGAACAAGACAAAATTGGTAGTATCCAAGTGAGCATATTTATATTGTAAAACCTATCCAGGCAGAATCCAGGATTAGAGTGGATTTTCCAAGATAGAAGAATGGGAGAGTAAGTTGAGAATTGTTACACAATCAATGCAAATGTCCATAGATGAAAAAATATCATTCCTAGAGGCAGGTACTCTTGGAGATATTTACTTATAAACACAAAGTACATCACCCCAAATCACACCCATCAGTGAAGGGATTATGCTGATTCTGATCTTGATTGATCTTCCCTGGCTGCATGCTCTTGCACCTCTCCATGCTGAGCCTTCCTGATCACCAAATATGGTCCTAGATCTCCTTAAATGGTATGGCTATTTCCTCGCCCCGGGGGCACATTCGTGTTTACGAGCTTCATACAGTCCTGTTCTATTAATTTAATATCACAAGGGGGGGGGGGAGATGAAAGGAAGAGGGATCTTGGAATAACAACAGTGAAGCCAAGACTGTAAAAGTTTCATGTCCCTACAGTCTGCTTTCCATATCTATGGATTCTTTATCCATGGATTCAACTATCCACAGCTTAAAAATATTCCAAAAATATATAAATTCTCAAAAGCAAACCTTGATTTTGCTATTTTATATAAGGGACACCATTTTACTATGCCATTGTATATAATCAGATTTGAGCATCCACAGATTTTGGTGTCCAAGGGCCCAATGTTCCGGGTCCTAGTCTTTGGAGCAGCAGAAAACAAGTTAGCTCCCTCCTCAATATGACATCCCTTCAAGTATTTAAACAGGGCTATCATATCACTGCTTAACCTTCTCTTCTCCAGGCTAAATATCCCCAAGTTGTTCTTGATAGGGCATGGTTTCCAGACCCTTCACCATTTTAGTCACCCTCCTTTGGACACGCTCCAGTTTCTCAACATCCTTTTCTAATTGTGGTGCCCAGAACTGGACACAATATTCCAGGTGGGGCCTGACCAGAGCAGAATAGAGTGGCACTAT
>NC_056527.1:67696633-67732293 GCF_019175285.1 Sceloporus undulatus | reverse complement strand
TACTTCCCTTGATGTAGGCACTATACTTCTATTCATGCAGCCTAAAAACACATTGGCCTTTTTAGCTGCCATAATCCCAAATAAATGAAATCTCGTTTACTAAAGCAACAGGGCCGACAGCACACCAGTAAATTGCCCACTGTAAACCCCTGAGTCCTGTTGGTCCTTCTTTCCCTTGTTGTTGTTGTTGTATGTTTTCCTGCTTTCTCCAAGCCAGTGTGCTACAATACAAGTAAAGAGGAGGAGGAGGAGGAGCCACTCCTTTTGTCATGAGTGCCTCATTGGTAGTGATGTGGATTAGATTCAGAGGGAGAGAACAATAAAATAGGACTGCTGATCAATGCAAGGAGGTAGGGCCAATGAAGAGGAGCAAAGCAACTTTTGCCTAAACCCACCCACATCCACATCTGGAGCTTTTGTTCAAGTATATCAGTGATACAAGGTTGAGGACAGACTGAAGAATATGCTGCTCATATTCATACTTTGCTTTCACTTTTTGGTTGTTCTGGTTGCTGCTACACAATGCAGAATGCTACACGAAATTATCTAATCCAAATAACTGCTTAATTTTTATCTTGCTTTGAGATATATAAAAGGAATTTACCAAATGGCACCGAAAAGAAACAGTCAAAGAGAAAAGAGAAGAACCAGGAGATGTATAAGAAGCACAGCCAGAGGGGAATTAAGGCCAACAGTGGGATCAACAGTGATACACAAAGGATTTTAAGAGGTTCTTTGATTTAAGGTCATTGGAATCTGCATGACAGCAATTTCATTAAAGATCCCTACTTCTTTCTCTATCTCATACAACACTATTCATCTTCAGGTAATAAGAGTCCCTGTGCTATCAGCCTATTGAATTAATTGACCACAAAGATCTGTTTTCTAACTAGGTATAATAACATTTTAAATGAAAAACAACAACATTGCTTATTACCCTTAAAAAAAACAGCTTTTGAACATAGAACAGTAGTTATGATTCCTCATCTTAATTTGAATCATCTCCCTCTGGAATTGTATGTGAGTTCAGCTTTCCAAATCAATATTATTTAGACCAAATAAGAACACACATCTTTCCTCTAGGGAATAACAACTAAAAGTTTACAATGTGAAAACATTCTCTCTTGCCAAGTGTTTAAGAATGTGTGGATGTGGGTATATCATTTGAGACTAATGTTGTTCAGGGAAGGGGCTGATTTAGCATCAGTTCAATGAGAGATTTTTCATCTCCCATGCTCAGCGTTGCCAAGAATTGAGATTATGGCACTGTATTATACCAAACAGAAACACTGCACCTTCAATATATATGAGGAGAACACTGTTGAGTGGTCCCACACATACCAGCTAAGATCCTACATTTATGCATTATTCTGTCCACACTATTTTGTGTCCTCTCAGTACCTAGCAAATGTCACTCCCCAGAAGAGACCCCTGTTGCTCTTGTATACAAGTGAGACATTCAGAACATGGAGAAACAACTACTCAATTCAGTCAGGAAAGGGAAAAGAGGATGCATTCTCAAATAAAGTGCATCTGCCTTTGTCCTCCCCATCCCACCTCTGAGCTCAGAAGACCAGAGTATGAATCCCTGCTCCCTCCTCTCCCCACCAGTATGCAGCAGCAGGAAGAGGTGTCCCTCACAGGGCTTGATAGCTGCCATACAGTGGGAGCTTTGGAGACCATGTGCATGGGCAAGTGAACAGTCTTTTGTGTATATGTGTGTAAATGGAGCTGCCCAACTTACCAGGCTGACTGTCTTGCCAGTGGGGGGGAGCTGTCCAGGGAGGCTGTCCAGGGGCTCGGCAGAACCCGCCGGCATGGCACTAATAATAATAACCCTAACCCACTAGTCAACCCCTGATTGGCCAGCGAGTGGCACTTCCACCTGGTGCCAGGACTACAGATCCGGGGGGTGATGGTAGATGTGCCACCTGATTAGGTGGTAGCCCAGGCAAGAGCAGCCTGCCATTGGTGGGAGCCAGGAGAGGTGGGACCTCCACCCTATCCCAGCTCCTGATTGGGCGGTGGGCCTATTTAAGGACATGGCCACCATGTGGCTGGCGCCATTATAGCTTGGCTCTCTCCACCCTCCCTCTTTCTACTAGGAATAGTGCTGTGCTGTCACAACTTTTCAAGGGGTGGTAGCCTAGGTCTTGGAAGTCCCCATTCCGTTCCCTTCCCTTCCCTTCCGTTCCCAATCCATCCCAGAGGATGCGATTTTTGAGAAGTGTTCAGAACAATTCTCAAAAATCACCTCCTCTGGGACGGATTGGGAACGGAAGGGAATGAGTGAAGGACTTCCTGTGTGCGGTAAAATGCATCGCCCACTCATTCCGTTCCCTTCCTGGCCCCTTTTGGACCATTCTCATCCTGTGCCTGGAGGCCGTGCGGTAAGGTTCAGTGTCTCCCAGTGACAAAGGGTGGAATTGCGGATGAGCAAACAACTGTTTACCAGGTGTGAATGGGTGATTAACCAGTCCCTTCCCCCTTTATGCCATCCCGAAGCTTGACCATGACCAAGCAGTTGGGTTCATTGACCAATAGCGGATTGGTGGATGACATATCCAGACTTCATGCTTTGCAGGCCAACCCTACATTTCTGTTGCTTAATAAAGTTGTATGTTTCTCTACAGTCAAGATTCCTTGTGGTCTTTGTTGTGGCAACTCCCCTCCATGCACATAACTCACTAACAGGATGCCAGCCAATGTCTTTAATTCTTACAACCTAATAAGGTAGGTCAGTGTTATCATCTCCATGCAGCAACTATTGAACTGAAGCTGAGAGAAACTTGACTGTCACTAAAATTCCTTATATTGAATTCTGCCTCTCTTCCTATAATATTTAAGCACACATAAGGTAATGACACAGGTAATTTTATCTAAAAGCAATGGCAAAGAAGAAGGGAGGGCAACTCTGTGATGAGCATCAGCCATCCTTCTTTCCGAAGGACACCAACTGTGAATGGCAAAATATGAAGCTAGTAATATACTGTACTTAATTGAAAATAAGCTGAAACAAATTTACCTTGAACTTTGGATTCCTGGCCATTTGTGTGTAATGGGGACCAGTAGTTTATTATCTCCAGCATACGGTGCTTGTTTTTTCTCCATCACAGTTTAAAGCTCTTTGGCCTTGGGACTGTTTAGATACTAGCTGAGTAGATTAGGTTCTTCTTTGCACTGACAAGAGAAGCTACATTGTGTCCTTTCCCACTAAAATCAACAGTTTATTTTATCTTGGGGAAAGAAATAGAAGTTCTTTAAAGACACAAGATTAGACAACCATATTAATACATTCCCGCAGGTCATGCAGGAGGAAATTGTCCAGTCATCTCCACTACTATGTGCATTGTTTCACCTTTATGTTTACAATTTACTCGAAAATGACTTGAATTTTTGTCTTCACATCTTTGGTCTCCCTCATAATTTAGCTGATTGCCAGTACCAAGTCCCCAGTCTGGAATGTTTTGGTTCTGCTTGTTCTAACTCTAGGAGCCCTGGTGGTGCAGTGGTTAAATGCCAGTACTGCAGGCACTCACAAACCACAAGGTTGTGTGTTCAATCCCAGCCAGAGGCTCAGGGAAGACTCAGCCTGGCATCCTTATGAGGTCACTAACATGAGTACCCAGCTTGTTGGGGGCAATTAGCTGACACATTGTAAACTGCTTAGGGAGTACTTAAGTGCACTGATAAGTAGTACGGAAATGTACTTGCTATTGCTATATAGTTGAGCATATCAAACCCACCTGGTGTCGGGCAATAAGCAGCCATAGCCGTATTGGCTATTCAGAGCAGCCTGTTGAGAAACAAAAGATGTGAAGCTTTGTGACCAGCAAAGCTGGGGCAGTATGGGTTTCCCATCTGACACAGATTGTAGTCTATTTACTTTCACTAAGGAGTTTTTGCACAGCAAAAAGAAAAAAGAAAAAGAAAAAGAAAGGCTTACCTTTCCTGGTTTGAATCCTTTTCCAGGATGCAGCCGGTTATTATCACACAAGGAACTTCAAATTTGCCACTGATGCCACCAGCCGAGTGCAGCCTGGCTGTAGCCCAGCTCCCAGGCACCGCTTTTCAAAGCCAGAAAGCTCCCGGCTTTGAAAAATGGCCACCAAAGCATGTCTGGGACCCGGGTTGCAGCCAGGCTGCACTCAGCCAGCAATGTTGGTGGCAAATTTGGAGTTCCTTTGGTGTGATAATACCCAGCTGCATCTCGGAAGAGAATTCAAACTGGGAAAGGTACGCCGTTTTTTTGTTTGTTTGTTTGTTTTTTCTGTGTGAAAAATCCCTAAGGCAGCATCTGCACTCCAGAAATGATCCAGTTTGACACCTTTTCAACTGCCATTGCTCAATGGTATGGAATGGGAATGGAAGTTCGTTGTGGAACCAGAGATCTATGGGGAATCATCACTATCTGCATTGCTCCATGTTGTGTTCTCTTTTTGAATCATTTATGGCAGAAACCTCAGGACCTGTATTTTTGTAGGAAGCAGTAGCCAAAATTATGTGTATGCTATTCAGATGGTTGGCACTGAAAGTCTTTCAATATTACATTGCCCAAGTGAGATGCTTGTCATGTCATGCTCAGACTTCTAGCCAACAAGACATGCCTTCTTCTCAGTTATTCCACCATCACCCCAGCTTTTCTTCCATCTCAAAATAATCAGCCAGCACTCTCTTCCCTTACTGCATACATAGTCATTGATGAGTTGATGTGTGTAAGATTTGTCAGTTTCCCCTCTACTTTCATATTTGTATTTCCCACTTGTGCACTATTTTGGCTACACATTTAGAAAATAAGGGATGGAAGGACTTTGAGGGGTTGTTTTTTTCAAGTGCCAGAAAAGCCTGATCAGAACAGTTTTCTTGAATACTATTAATTATTATTTTCTCCATAATCATAGAATCATAGAGTGGGATGAGACCACAAGGGCCATCCAGTCCAACCCCAGCATGCCTGACAGATGGCCATCCAGCCTCTGTTTGAAGACCTCTAAGGAAGGAGACTCCACTACACTCCGAGGGAGTGTGTTCCACTGTCAAACAGCCCTTACTGTCAGGATGTTCCTCCTAATGTTGAGGTGGAATCCCTTTTTCTGCATTTTGCATCCATTGTTCCATGTTCTAGTCTCTAGAGCAGCAGAAAACAAGCTTGCTCCCTCCTCAATATGACATCCCTTCAAATGTTTAAACAGGGCTATCATATCACCTCTTAACCATCTCTTCTCCAAGCTAAACATCTCCAGCTCCCTAAGTCATTCCTCATAGGACATGGTTTTCAAACCCTTCACCATTTGAGTAGCCCTCCTTTGGACACACTCCAGTTTCTCCACATCCTTTTTTAATTGTGGTGCCCAGAACTGGACACAGTATTCCACGTGAGGCCTGACCAAAGCAGAATAGAGTGGCACTATTACTTCCCTTGATCTAGACACTATACTTTTATTGATGCAGCCTAAAATCGCATTGGCCTTGTTAGCTGCTGCATCACACTGTTGACTCATGTTCAACTTGTGGTCTACTTGGACTCCTAGATCCCTTTCACATGTTGTCTCCTTAAGCCAGGTGTCCCCCATTCTATATCTGTGCATTTCATTTCTCCACCCTAAGTGCAGTACCTTACATTTCTCCATGTTGTATTTCATTTTGTTAGCTTTCGCCCAGCTTTCTAGTGTATTCAGTTCATTTTGAATTTTGATCCTGTCCTCAGGGGTATTAGCTACTCCCCCTAGTTTGGTGTCATCTGCAAATTTGATAAGTATGCCCCCTATTTTGTCCTCCAAGTCATTGATAAACATGTTGAATAGCACTGGGCCCAGGACAGAGCCCTGTGGGACCCCACTGGTCACTTCTCTCCAGGATGAAAAGGAGCCATTGTTGAGCACCCTTTGGGTTCGTCTGGTCAACCAATTACAAATCCATGTAACAGTTACTTTGTCAAGCCCACATTCTACAGGCTTGTTTGCAAGAATGTCATGGGGAACTTTGTCAAAGGCCTTACTGAAATCAAGATATACTATATCCACAGCATTCCTTTCATCTAACAAGCTGGTAATTTTATCAAAAAAAGAGATTAGATTTGTCTTATACATGTCCCGTTTAAAACTTAGCTCAGTTGAAAGTTCCTTCCATCCTGGCTTCTTGAGACATCTCCCATTTTTCTTCCTCATTGGAACTGTTTGAAATTGTGCCTTCAGTAGCTCCCCCGTGAGAAACTCCCATCCATCTTGAACTCCCTTCTCTTTTAGTATTGCTGACCATGGGATCTCCCCCAGTATTTCTTTAAGTTTACTAAAATCAGCTTTCGCAAAGTCTGCAATGGGTGTCTAAAGTCTAGAATCATAGAATCTCTGAAGAGACCTGAGGACTGCTTGTGCCCTCCAGCTGGCCCAAACTCACATTTCTCCTGCCACCCAGCACTGCCATCTAGTGGCTGGCAAGAGAGTGGGGGCAACTGAGAGGAAAAGATTTTTGCCAGCTATGTCCTAATAGCTGATGCTCTTGAACAATGTCATCCTCTGGGACCTCCAGCGGGTCCTGGAGGATGTCAATATCATTGTGCACCAGCTATCAGAGCATATTTTCTGACACTCCTTCATCCTCAGCCTAGATGACCATCCTACATGACCCTGGAGTGCTGCTAAACAAGGTTCAAGGATAGAAGCAGAGGCAGCTGAGCAAGGATTGCCACAAGCATCTATGTTAGAGGCACACAGGCAGCAATGGTGGTCCTTCTTACTTGCTTCCTCCCACTGGCCATTAAATGGTTGCATGGGGAAGGCTGGAAAAAATATATGAGAAAACGGCATGGTTTTCAAAGATGTTACTACAGTGGGCATAAAATTGATCGAATTATTTGTTCTCCCTTGAGGGAATGAATAATTTGACAAAGCATATTTCTACAGATTTCTTAGTATATTTCTTAGTATATAGTAATTTACTGCTGCTTTCTTCCCAATAGCTCTAGTACAGCAGACACTGATTCTGCAGGGTTTGGAAAAAGAGCAGAGGGGGGTCTGGTAGGGCACATTCAGCAAAACTGCAAGAGAAGTCACCAAGCTGTCTCCAAGTTGGCATTAAGTGTGCTTGAAGTATGAATGTGCTGATAAGCCCAGCAAGGAGCCAGTGTTTGAGGAATCAAACAGGGAAGAGGAGTAATATCTGCAGGAAGAGTGATGCTCATCAGGCAGAGGCAGACACCTACTGAGTGAACCAGGAAGGCATCAAAATGCAGCACTGGAGGTTACCTCCTACCCAGGGACAGCCATATCGACCCATTTCCAGATAGTGAGGGGTATCCAGTGGACAACAGGCATCCTATGGAGAACAGAGCATAAACTAAGTCAGAGTTCTTATAATTATCTTTTTGATTGCTGAAGCACACAGAATAGTTTTTAGTGAGCTACTTAAAAAAATGACTCACTGAGTGACAGCAGGTAGCTCAGGCACCACAATTTGTAAGAAAAGAAGGAAGTAATGGAAGAATTGATGTTAAAAGTATGTCTCATTAACACTTTGTTTCCTAAAAATAACTTATATGCTGTTAAAAAAAAGAAAAGAAATGTTGATACAGGCACTAATATGTCAGGACCTAGAATCCATAGAGCCAATTGCTCTTAGGATGGCCATACTCCACTTTCCCATAATTAGCCTATTTTGCAAATATTGGATACAAATGTTTATTTTATGCTGATAAATGAATAATGTATGCTTTAAGCACATTAATTGTTGTATTGTTTTTCCACCATGTTTCATCCTTGACATCATTTACTGGTTTGAGTGAGCCAATACAGTTTAACAGCAACACTGTAAACTTGCTACAAAGATACTTTATGTTCATACAGTATTTAATGGGGAGGAGAGAGACTCTTCTGGGTCCAGAATCTACCTTAAGTACTCACTGTATAGTGAAGGATAACATCCTCACCATGCTTTTTACAACACCCCCCCCCCGACCCATTGTTTTTCTTAAAATATCCGCTATATCCTCTTCTGTTTTTTGGAAAGCAAGTCTGTTATTTTTAATGCTCTCGGGAGGTTTTAGACCATGGAAACTCCTGTTTCAAACAAAGAAGTAATCTGGAAGTCACTTCAATTTTGAGAAAACATCCTTTGGCCTAAAAGTCTCAAATTGTCTAGAGGATTGTAGGGTATTTTGAGTTTCCATAAATGCAACCATTTTGAAGAGATGGCGCTTGCTTGGGATCTTAAGAATGGACTTAAGGAGCTGCATGTAGCCTGTGTTTTACAAAGTGTCCTTGGTAATGGCCAGTCACTACGGAGTTTATCACACAGTGACCTATGTGCTGTCATCCCAAAAATGGTTAAAGTGCAGTCACTCCAGAAAAGCAAGCCCATTTGCTAATGGTTATCACACACAAGAGCACAACAAGAGTTTAAAGGCACAGTATTTAGGGTTAGATTTGAATTTGGCTATCAGATGGGTGAGGACAAATCCCCATTGCTTGCTTAGAAATATCTGTCCTGAGCATGCTCCAAACTGTCACTTCCACAAGTGCCCTCCCACATGTTGCAGGGAGGAAGGGAGGGGAAACCAGGGAGGGAAGCCTCTTTGCCACAAAAGCCCCAAAAGCTGTGTCTGAGGAAGGCAGACAAACTCCGTCAAACTACAAAGACACACAACTACACACAAGAGTCATATGAGTCCTATTTCCAATGGGGCTGAGAGAGTGTGACTTTCTCAAGGTCACCCAGTGGGTTTCTTGACCAAAAGGTGTCCCTGTCTGTCTGCCATCCATCCATCTCTGTCTGTCTGTCTGTCTATCTGTCTGTCTGTCACCCATCTCTCTCTCTCTCTCTCTCTCTCTCTCTGTGTGTGTGTGTGTGTGTGTCATCTTGTCTATCTATCTATCTATCTATCTATCTATCTATCTATCTATCTATCCATCCACCTACTGTACCTATCTATCTCTGTCATCTGTCTCTCTCTGTCATCTCTCTGCCATCTATCTATCTATCCACTTACCTCTCTCTCTCTCTCTGCTATCTATCTATCTATCTATCTATCTATCTATCTATCTATCTTTGTATCTATCTATCTAGCTAGCTAGTTAGCTATCTGAGACCAGCTGTGTCAGCTCAGTTAGGGAGTCTTTTAGACAACAGGGTGGACGGTATACTAACAGAATCCCCAAACTATCCTTGGTCTTCAGGCTTAGGTACATACACTCGAAGAAGACCATTTTCTGGACAGGTATACTGATCAAGGTAAGGTTGTTTTTGTGAACCATGATGAATCATGATGGAGGACCTACAAATGCCTAGAGAAGTGTTTTCTCTAGGAACTTCTAGGTTTGCCAGCACAACGGTATGGTGAACATCTGGCAGAGTTGCACTGGAAGACGTAGAGATTCCTAGAGAGAACATATTAATCAAAACTGCAAATAATAAAATCCATAAAGGTCAAAGCCACAAATATTGAGGGCCAACTGTATACTGTTTTAATAGTCTACTCTTGGCAAAAGCCACCATTTATGGAGGATAGGAGGGTGAGTACCTGCCTTTTCCCATTTTGGACAAGATGTAATTCATCCTCAATAGTACTGACTATCTGTTTCTTTATGCTGAATTATTCTTATGTCCACAGTTAAATTATTGAGGAATGTATAGGAAATTCTCATTTTATCTCCCAAGAGGGCTAACTTTGTCATGTCTTAAAACTGCTGCAGTTCTTCTAAGAATACATACAGAAAATAACCCCAACAAACATTCTTAAAATATGCTGTGTTATGATTTCAATGCTTGTAAGAGCCAAGCCTGCAGATTTTAGCCCTCAGGTAAAATATCTCTCCCCTTGCTACTCAATCCAAATGGCATCTTTGCACTAAGGCTGCATCTGCACTGCAGAAACAATGCAGTCCATCACCATTTTAATTGTCCTTTTTCAATGCTATCGAATTCTGGGAACTGTAGTTATGTGAGACAGTTAGCCTTCCTGTCAGAGAGCTCTGGTGTTAGAACAAACTACAATTCTCAGAATTCCATAGCATTTTGCCATGACAGTTACAGTGGTGTCAGACTGCATTATTTCTGAGGTGCAGGTGCAGCTTGAGATGGCCTTTCTTGAGCCTATTTGTGCCTCTTCTATTTGGTTTCTGTACATTTGAAGGATTTCTACACCAAGCTGCCTCAACTCTTCTGCTAAGCCTCCCATTGTTACGTTTCCATTTATGGCATATTTATTTGAGAGCCTTTGACTGCAGAGTAACTAAGTCCTTACCAGCACTGATGGTCTTGGACTAGATAGAAGGGGCACCCTCTCTTACAATGGTGGGATGAAGCAAACCCTCTGCTCAAACCATAGGCTGCCATTCATTGCAAGAGCACTGGAGAATTACTTTGAGGGATGTCAACACAGTGGCCATACCAGCTTGAGGATTCTGGAGCTATTCCTGCTTGCTCTGTCTACAGTCCTATACAGATAGTATCTGCTTAAAAACAGGAGCAATCTGTAACCATAACTGGCATCATGCAAAGAAGAGACATAGAAAGAGCCTGCAATGGAAAGTGATTTGAACATTGGACTACAATTCTGGAGAACAGAGTTCAAATCCCGGCTTGGCCAGAGAAACCCACTGGCAAGTCAGTGGCAAGTCACACTCTCTCAGACTCAGAGGAAGGCAAGGCAAATCCCTTCTGAACAAAACCAACAAAAAAACAAACCTGATAAGGTATCCATAAGACAGAAACAACTTGAAGGCACACAACTGCAACACTGGAGAAACAATATAGGCTTTTACATACTATGAAATGTATCCTCAGAATGACCTGATATTGCAACCTATAATGCAGTCAATGTTTTACTAGTGTTCAGTGCTTTTCATGCACCATCAAATTGACTCTGGAGCATATATGCTGAACTGGTGCATAGCATATAGCCCAAGTAAATACTTTCTCTAGAAATACTTGTAATTAATTTCTGATTGATTGTACTGGAGGATATTTTACAGCTTAGTGGTAACATGTTCAGTACCTAGCAAGACCAAAAAATCAGAATACACATTTTGTAATTTAGGCAAAGCACATTTTATTGCTGAAGGTGCATCTCAATGACTTTTCAGTCTGCTCATGCACTTCATGCATAGCCACAGCTGTTGACCCTTCTATTTCACATACTGCATAGCAGAAGAAAACAAGGAACAAACCTCATCAGTATTCAGTTAATGATGGCTTCTTTCCTTATGTGTCTCGCTTGCCCATAGTAGCAAACAGATCAAATGACAAGCAGACGAATGTAGTAGCTTAATATATAACAAACTAGGTAACATCCTTACACAGGAAGAGTCATGTAGCTGGGTGTCTGTCAAAGTAAGACATTTGTTAGATTATTTCTCACCTTCTTCACATTAGGGATGGTAAAACTCGATTTCTTGTACTCCCAAAATGATGTTAAGAACAATGAAGCAGTGTTTTTGCCCTTTAGCCTTGAAACACTCTGGAATCCCCATACACACACACACAATGATGAAAAACTGCACAGTTTTTCCATGAAAACTCTGCAGCTGCCTCAATTGCAGTTTCCTAGATGCTATGCAGCTTTGCCTGAGAACTGTGCAGCCTACTTTGAAAACTGCACAGCTGTCAATGTAAAAAGGATTGCTTTCAGGCAGCCACATGTGTGTGTTCTGCAAAATTGCTTTTTTTAACATATGTCTATTTTTGTGCTGATTTTTATATTTAAAAAACAGTGTTGCACAATAAAAATGTACAAAATTGCAATCTTACACAACAAACCGACATGTGGCTGCAACTTCAGTCTGCCCAAGTTTCTTTTCCTGCTGCAACTTTTAAAAAGACAAATGCTGCAGCAATGATGTGGAATGCTTCACCATGTGGTTTGTATAGAAATATAATAATAATAACAACAACAACAACAACAATAAATATTTATTTATATCCTGCCTCTTCCGATTGAGGATCAAGGTGGGTAAAAACAAAGTAAATACAATATACAACTATAAAAACAACAAGCCCCGCAAAACCCCGACCCAACCCTCCCTCCCAAATATAAAATTAAACAGTAAAAAAAATGTTTAAAAAGTACAAACAATACATCAAAGTTAAAAACAAATCACACATAAGAAAAACAATAAAAGGGGGATTCAATTGGTTCTGGACATTAACAATCGGGGAAGGCCTGCCGGAAGAGAAAGGTTTTTGTCGCCTTTTTGAAAGCCTCAAGCAAGGATAATTGACAAATCTCTTCCTGCAGATCATTCCAAGTTTTTGGAGCGGTGACAGAGAAGGACCTCCGGGAGGTCACCACCAGTCTGGTCTTTCTACATTGTAAAAGGTTTTCCCCGGAGGACTGAAGTGTACGGGAAGGATTGTATGGGAGGAGGCGTTCCTTCAAGTAGATTGGACCCAGGACATGTAGGGCTTTATAGTTAATAACCAACACCTTGTACTGTGCCCAGAAGCTAATAGGCAGCCAATGTAGTGATTTTAAAATAGGTGTAATATGGTCGAACTTGGATTTTCCAGCGACCAGTCTGGCTGCCGTGTTTTGTATCAGTTGGAGCTTCCAGACATGTCACAAAGGTTGCCCCATGTAGAGCACATTGCAGAAATCAAGATGAGAGGTTACTAGAGCATGTACAACCGTTTCTAGGTCCCGCTGCTCCAGGTAGGAGCGCAACTGGCGTATCAGCTGAAGCTGAAAGCAGGCACTCCTGGCTGTCACATCAATCTGAGAAGACAGTTGAAGCTGTGGATGCAGTCTTTAAGGGGAAGTGTAACCCCATCTAGAACTATATAGATTAGTGTGTGCAAATTAGTTTTACATGTGCTGCACTTTCTCCAAGAATATAATAAAAAATAGCAGCTGAGGTTTCTCTCCCCCTCAGGAAGCTATGTAGTTTTCTATATCTACACTGCGAGTGTAGATTTTGACTACAAAACTGTGGAGTCAAAGTTTCTTTAACACTTGGACCATTCTCAGAAACTCAACAGTTTATGTACCAAGAACAAAAAAAAAGTTCCTACAATGTACAGGAACTTTTGACTTGACATTTTTCTTCTCACCTAAGTTTCTCAAAGAATCAGGAACTCCATCACAGAGCAGTAAAGACTGAAGAAAAATTTATTATAGTAGAAAACTTCATTGGCTTTCCTGTTTAAAAGCTCACCCCAGTTCAAGCCAACTTCCTGTTCTGTTAACATCCAAAGGGTTCCTAAGAACTGTGAATCCATCTGGCCATTGACAGGAATGGACACCATGATGGAAGCATTTCATTCTGTCCAAACTTTGAATCTGACCCATCTACTAAAATGTAGACACATGGGTGCTTTGTGGCATGTCGGCAATTTTAGGGTTCAGGAGTGTACAGCAACCGCTTGCTCCTGAACCCTAATACATACAGATGTTGGCATCATGGTGGCCTCCCATCCATATGGGGGCTACCATGATGCCACCGCCGTACAGCAACCAGACATCGTTGGCAGAAAGTGCCGTCATGGCGGTGCACCTTATTGCTTCCGGCAACACAAAAAAGAAGCTACTCTAGGCGGCTCTGTTTTTGTGGCGCATCTGTGCTGCAGCATGGGAATACTGCAGCACAGACATGGGGCAAAAATGGATGGCACGGAACTGTCCAGCTGTACTGCCCCGTAGTCAAAGAAAGCATGTTTTGAGGTTTAGCTCTTTATCAAAAGTATGCAATGCTAGTTTATGTTGTTATATATACACCCCACTTTCTCAAGTGGTGAAAAGTTCCTATTGCAGCATTTGCCCAAGTGGTTTTGTTCCCTTTGGACAGAGAAGTTAATGGTGATTTTTCTGTATACCAATTTATGAACTTAGCCTGCTAGGTAGGCTCATTTTGACATTCCCCCTACTAGGCAGATGTAAATACCCACGTCATACAGACAGCAATTTCATTTCTCTACATCAGCTAAGCAAAGAGGCAGCTAGAAAATATTATTTTCAGACATGACAGCCAGCTCTCCTTCCTTCCTTGAATTGAGGGACTAAATCACACAATATAGCTCAGTTCACTTTCTTTTATACTTAAACTCCAATCTGGAGTGGGACCAGTGTGCCAGGTTTTCACTTATCCCGTCCCCACCTGCACAACTCTTTCATTTCCTAAACTGCTATCCCCCAGGCAAGGATGAGGGTTAATGGATCCATTTCCCCTTGCCTTCCAAAGACCCATGTGCAGTATTGACAACAAGCCTTGAGGATATTCCCCAGAATGTTTTACCAAAATCCAAAATCCCCGTCATTCCCTAATATTTATTATTATTATTATTATTATTATTATTCAGTCAAAATCCCCAGAAAGAAATTATTTAAATTCTCCGGATTCCAGGGAATTTCTCAGAAATTGGCAACAATGCCCATGTGCCTCACTCTCCCACTGCCTGCTTCTGTTCTTATGCTCCTGCAGGAAAACCTAGATTACATCTCTTTTAGGGCCTCTTCAGATTAAAGAATTAGTGTGCCATAGTTCCATTCTATGCAATCCTGGGATTTGTAGTTTGGTGAGGCACTGGAGTGCTCTGGCTCATAATTCTAAAAGTCCCTCCCTAAATGGCCAATCCCAGGATTCCATAGGATATAACCATGGCAGTAACAGTGGAATAATAGTGCTATAATTCTGCAGTATGAATGAGCTCTCTGTTGAAAGGAAGAAAGATATGCCTTCTCCCCTTTTGGAAGTTACAGAGAAATTTTAGCCACTCATTGCAGGGAATTAGCTAGCCAAGCTGCCTAACGAAACAAAAGTATAACCAGCTGGCAAACTTAACCAGTAAGAAAATTTTAAGCTGCCTTTCTGACCCACTTGCCTTTTTGTGTTCACACCACAGATGCCTTTATAGCAATTGTATAGCAAGTTTGTTCAGTACCCACTCATACTTCTCTCCCTAGCTTTCAATAAATTGACATGGTAATACAATGGGATCAAGGTGACTGTACCTAGATACAAAGATATATAGTATTGTCCTGTTCAAAAGCACACAGAATGGTGAGATAGGTGGACAGAATACTAGCTCCTCATTTTCTTGGATTGACTTCCTTAAGTGAAAAAATCAAATCTGGCCAGGCCCAACACAGGTAAATAATGATGTGGCTGCAGAAGGGAAATTCCCTCAGAAGCCACTTTGTAAAGCTTTCCACTGTGCAAGGTTAATTTGCTCTGACTACACAAGTGTTAACATAGGACAATTTAATAGATGTGAACTTTTCTTCAAATATTCACTTCAGCTCTATGAATAAAATGGGGTACTCTACAGCTTCTTTATAGCTTTGTTAAGCATATGAATTTTATGGGTCTAATCCAGCTGAACATTGTAGGGGGTTGCAAATCACAAAATAAAATACCTTTCCAAGATAGTAATTGCTTCATTGGGGCATCTTTTATTAAGCCATTGAAAGAAAGTACAAGAATATAAAATATTTCATGCTGAATTGTTAGAAGGAAACACCATCATGGAAAGGACTGTAAGGGTTTTTTTTAAAAAAGAAAAAAAAAGGGTTCAACATTTTCCACTGAGTCTTCCAGAAACTCATTTTAAATCACATCAGAAATCTGTATTTGAAGATGAATATCATTTTGTTTTTCTTAATAAGATGAGCATAGAAAAAGAAAATGTTAATTTAGGCTAAACCCTACTGCAATTATTTTATTTCATTTGGCCAATTTCCATTTAATCTGCCTTGCTTTGGATAGGAAGATACTGTATAGTTTAACTGTGACTTGAAGTATCTCAGGGGCAGTATAGACGGGCACCTAGAAGCCACCCCTGTAAGCCCCATGTCTGTGCTGCAGCATCCACATGCTGCAGCACTGACATGCCACAAAAAAAAGCTGCCTAGAGTGGCTTCTTTTTTGCAGCATCGCAAACAGGAAGGGGCACCGCCATGACGCGACTTCCTGCCAGTGACATCCAGACACTGCACCACGCTTGCATTATTATGGCAGCCCTTGTGTGGATGGGAGCCCACCATGATTGTACAGACTAGAGTTCTTCGGGAGCATGTAGTTGGTTGGCTGCATACACTTGATCCTGGGAGAATGTTGACATTTAAACATGTGTCTATCCCATTGGGGAAAAGACAGGATAAGATGCATGTGATAATCTCATCAGTCTCTCCCTTTACACCACCTTCTTTCACACACATGCACACGCAGGGGGAGGGCAGATAAATTCTGGTTGCAATCCTATTTAGACTTAATCTGTGAGCAAGCTATTACAAACATAGTAGGACCTATGTCGAGTAAGCAAGCATAGGTTCAAACTAGCAATGATTCAGAAAAGGCAGTGGTATTTTACATAAAGTTTTTAAAATAGTTTCCTGTTCTGCTCTTCCTAACATGACGGAAATTTGGAGCACCATTAAAGCTATTAAAGTTTCATTCTTATTAAATTAGAAATATACAGAATATTTGGTTCTTTAGTTCTACTCTTTTGTCTTTTGACAGAAGGTAACACATTTTGTTAATTAAGCTATGTTTTGACCAGTAGTGGTCTCTTCTTATAAGTCACATCAGCTGTTATTTTTAATAAGTCTCAAAACTATCTACCAATTTCAATTTGATTAGCTAGTACCTAAAAGAAGACTAAAGGATTCGACAGACACATGGCTCAACGTCACCCATTTTTGCCTCGGATGGAGGCCACGGCACCCAGATGCATCAGCCTCTAGAAGGACGAAAATCCCTGAAGGGGCACACCATAATGACACCCCTTGTGTGTAGCGCCATTTGGGCACTGCGCCCGAGGGACATCATAATGGTGTGCCCCATGTGTACTGGCGTGCACCAAGATGGCACCCAGGCAGCAGAACTAGGGCTCAGAGCACGTGCTTGCTCCACCCTAGTTCAGCCCTAATATACAGTCAAGCTGGCACAAAGTGCCAGTCTATATTGCCTCTAGGAAACAGAAGAAGACTAAGGATGGGAAGGGCAGCTATGAAAGAACTAGACAAGATCCTAAAGTGCAAAGATATGACATTGAAAGTTAGGATTGACCAAACCACGGTATTCTCAGTCACAATATATGGATGAGACAGCTGGACAAAAAGAAAATCAACTCATTTGAAATGTGGCACTTGAGAAGAGAGCTAAGGATACCATAGACAGCTAAAAAGATAAACAAATGTATCATAAAATAGGTCAGGCCTGAACTCTCTTTGGAAGCTAAGATGACTAAACTGAGGTTGTCATACTTCAGCCACATCATGAGAAGGCACAACTCATTAGAAAAGATAATAATACTAAGAAAGATAGAAGGCAGTAGAAAGAGGAAGACTGTATGCCAGGTGGTTAGTCTCTATCGGGGAGGTCAGAGGCCTGAGCTGTAGAAGCTGAGCAGAGCGGATGAGAATAGGAAAACTTGGAGATGTTTCATCCAGTGTCACCATGAGTCAATGTCAACTTGAAGGCAATTAACAACACCAAAGAAAAAGGATGCTTTTAAATGAATATTCCATAGCTTTGGAACTGCCCATAGATATAACCATATGCATCTTGTTTCTTCTTTACCAGCATTTCTATGGCCCTTGAAAACTAATTTCTTTACCTCTGTTTTCTTTATAATGTATAAACAGAATATTTTAATTGTTCAGACTGCTGCTGTCTCTGTCAGTTTTTAAAATTTGTTTCAGCTGATTACCTATGCTAGCCTGTGGTGTGGTTTAAACTGTTATTTGAGTTTCATAACTGTTTTCGTTTCAGTTTTGACACTGAAAACTGTAATTGTTTTGTTTTGAAACTGTATATATGATTTTAATTGTGTGGTTTTTATTTTGTTTTTAAACATGTACATAAAATGCCTTGGGAAATTTTATCATGAAAGATGGCTAGGAACCCTGGAAATAAAGTAATACACATATTGACTAAAATGGCTGTCTGACCAGCCTACTACAAGCAGTAGGAAAAAGAAAAAGTGCCACTCTGATATCAGAGCTGCACTTCCAAGATCCCCAGTGTGCCAACAGAGAATCCCGCCAGTGTAAATTTATCACCCACATAGAGGGGAAAGATGCTATTCCAAGGCTGTGTTGCAGGGAAACTTAGGGGAAACCTTGCATCTGTAAGATTTAAAGGCAACATATTTCCCTGACATACTGCTTGCTGGCAAGGAGATGTTTATGCCAGCTGTATAATAATTTTCCACTACCATTCTTATCAATAGGATGGGTTTGAAAAAATGGATATGCTGGGCAAGGGGAGAAAAACTGGAATAGAAGCTTCTGCCTTGGTTGGCATTTAATACTGACTTTTTAAAAAGCCAGCCCAAAACCCAAGGATGGGTGAAAATATTCCATTTTTCTTGCTCTTAAATCCAACAGTTTCATTCCACAATTGGGAATTATTTTTAATAGTTAGCCCAAAAAAGATTTTCCATTTTCAGTTGTATTACAAGGGATAAGACATGTACAGTCTCTTACATTACCTTAATTCTGCCTCCCTGCCCTATGTCCTACTCATTGTGCCTTTTGGGATTTTTTATTTTTAATGCAATTCCAGAGTTATGGTGATGTAATTTAATTGAAAAAGGAAAGAAAAATAAAGAGAAAAGGAAAGTAGCCTGCTTGGAAATAGTGGGGGAAGGGGCAGGAGGAAACACTGACACCATGTGACTACAAATATTGTTGTTGCCGCAGTAAGTGATCACACCTGGGGAATAATGAACAGCAATGCAATAGGGAGCTTATTAGTGGGTTTTGCCCATCAATGAAAAGGGATGCTCTAATAATGTTTCACAAGCACAGCAGTGACAACAGCAAGTGATAAATATTAAGACTAAGAATGGTCTCCAGAGCTGAAATCTGGTGTTCAAACCACTACACCACACTGGCATCTCTCACTATTACTACTTAGTCATAATTTTGACATAATTGCAACTCACTCACCATCTACTTTACTGGGCACCACCTGCATGGGAAATGATGTTTCTGTCAGGTTTAGAGAGACTGGGCGAAGAGAAAGTACTTAGGTAAGTACTTAGTTGATTACAAACTGATACAAGATTCCAGCCTGCCCCCCCCCTCCTAAATTAACAATGATTGGCCAGAGTTTCTTCTTTCCACTAAATCTTGCATTACCTTTTTCAGTTCAGTGAAGGGAAATGTTAGAGGATTGGGATATGTGTATAAAATCACCAACCCCTTTACTTCCATTTTCTCATGTCTCCTTGTTCTAGCTCTTCAGCCATTCTTCTATTATTTTGAAAAATGTTCTATATGTAGGAAAATATTGGTGTCTGTATTAAGCAGAATACACCATGCTCCAGTGCAACAGTGTTATACATCATGTTATAAAACAAGATAAAAATATGCAAGCTAAAAAACTAAAGCTAAAAACAGAACATTTTATTGTTGCAAAGAAATCCAGCTAAAATAGGAAAGTAGGTGGTCAAAAGAACATTTACCCATATTTCAGTAAAAGAGTCCCTAATGCTGACTCTCACATGCGTGTGAGTGGCATCCTGAGGCAGACAAGCCTCATGGATGGATGTTTTTCAGAGACTGAGGCTATTACTGTAAAAATAAACTGGTTTGACACTGCTTTAATTCCATAGCATTGAGCCATGGCAGCCAAAGTGGTGTCAAACCAGATTATTTCTGCAGTGGGGATGCAACCCAAGAGTTGTAAACACTCACACTGGCCTGTTACAGACTGCCAAAATAAAGCTGCTTCGGGTCTCTTTGGAGGTATGCTATTTAAATGATGCATGCATCCTAAGAATCCAGAAGCTGCCCCAAAAGCTGCACTCTGGTGCTTATGAATGGAGTGTGGCTTTGGTACGACCTCCGGACTCTTAGGACCCATGCATCATTTAAATAGCATACCTCCAAAGAGACCCGAAGCAGCTTTATTTTGGCAGTCTGTAACAGGACATTAACTTTTAAGTGAATAGGGGAGGTAGGAAGTGACTTCTTCAGGCATCAAGTAGAAAAGCTCGAATTACACAGGCCAAGGAGCATAGAGGGGGGGGGAAAGATATGCACATAGGAAAGTTTCCTTTCTAACAATGGTGCAGTACAGACTGGCAAAAAACAGCAGCCTGTCAGCGTCTGTTTTTCCTCCAGAGAGAAGCTGCAGCCACCAAACCGCACAGCTTCCCTCCGGTGGAAAAATAACTCGAGAAAAGCAGATTCTTTTTAAGCTGGCAGGGTGGTGTAACCAGTGCCGCTGGTGCACTCATTACATAAGCGCCATGCGGAAACATGCAGACACCACGTGGCGCCTACGTAACAATGTACACAGGTCACCATTGTTACGCCGTATGTACGTACTAGGGTTAAGGACCATGCGGTTGCCACACGGTCCCTAACCCTAGTATTGGCCCTGGTACACCACTTATTGGAGGTATGTACCGAGCCTCTAATTGCTAAGGAAACAAATGCTGAAGTCTGTTCACTAGTTCCAACACTATATCCTATGTATGAGAAATAAACAAATAAAACAAATCTGAAAAATAGAGACACTAGGAGTAGATTCACAAATGCATATACATCTTAGATTTCATGGGGGGTTCTGGAACCAAAGCCTAGTGCATAACAAGAGCCCATCGTACTTAGATGTAATAAATGTTTCACAAGAGGTTATTGTTCTAAAAATTTAATTGAAAATGCTTTATAATGATATCCAAGAGTGCTGCAATCCTCAAAACTAAAGTCAAAACTAATTCACTTCTCTTTGATATAAAATATAAAACAAATATTTATATGTCAAATATAACTATACCAGTAAAAACATTTATTGAATCTAAGTGCTGATAATTGATGGGCACAGGCTTTCACTGTTTCTGCTGCTGCTATTTATAACACCATTTGCTCGTAAGCCTCAGGCCGAAATCCATTATTGTGAATTATTCTATTTGACACTGGTGCCTCTTTTTCTAAGATTTCATCTGAGATCCTATTGGTTAGTTCCAACTAGAGTAGACCCATGCAATCAATTTTTGAATGGTGAATCAAGTAGCTATATCCAATTGATTCAATGGCTCTACTCTATTCAGAAGTGGCAATAAGATTTAGACCTGTTTATGAGAAGAAGAAAGTGATCTTTGCCTGGTTCAGTCCAAATACTTTAGTCTTAAACCTAGATTATTATTATTATCGTCACATTACAAATGTCAAATGTTGGCTTGAATCTCCAGATTTTAGTCTGAATCCCATTTGTTATTGTTGTTATTGGTATTAGAATAACAAACAGCTTTGCAAAGTATATTCCAAGTTTATGGAATTTATTAATGAATCCTATTAGCTTTCCCTCCAAGGACCGTTTTTGTCTGAAATTACTAAGACAGACTGTTATCAAGTGCCTAGCAGACAACAGGGCATCATCACTAATGATGAACTACATTTGGTTTACTGGACCACCCAAACACTGGAAAAATTAAGCTTTTGAACAACAGAATCCCCCAGGAACTATAGTCCAATAAAGTAAATTTTCTGATCTCTGGTGCTGGTCTGGTAGACTCACAAACATGCATAAAAGTCTTACCTGTGATGATACAATAGAGTGTAGAATTATTTGTATGCAGAGTGAATTATTCAGGGTTGTGAGTGTGTTTTCTTTGCAGGTTGTCAGTACCCATACCAGGAGGCCTTGAGAAATAATTGCTGTTTGAAATTCTGCTCAACCTTGTTTTGACGCTTTCTTATTTTTAAGACACTGCATTTGTTTAGCAATGCAAAAACTACTGGGAGACTTTTAGGGAATGTTAAATATATGTTTCAGCTCTGCTCAATGTTAGGTGTTTTCTCCATGTAAAGTAGGGGAATGTTTTAAGAAGAGCATTAGAATTTTCCAGGGCACCATTGCTCTCCAGGAGTGTCATGTTTTCTGTTTGTCACTACCTCTATGTGGGTGGATGTGAACTCTATGTATCATTAGAAACTGTGACAGTTGTTCAGAGCATTTGGGCAGATTAGCCTTCCGCTGCTGTCTCTGGATAGGACTTAAAAAGACATTCTCATGCAAGAAAGCCCCCTGTGCCATGTTTGATGAAGCAGCCCTGGCTTCTAAGACATACATTTCCAGATGCTGAGCCATAACCTGCTTTATGTGAGCCCAGGAATGTGTCAGAGAATTTATAATAATCTGCACTATGTACGAATACAATAGAATAAGCCTCCCTCCTGGAACAATTTCACAGCACTGTCTCTCTCTCTTCCATCCTTGAAATACCTCTTCAAAACCTATCGTTACTATCCTGTCTATTGCTTAGTCCTTTAATGTGAAATAACATGTTACCTCAGCAAACACAGGGTTCCCAGATGCGTATGAACTGATTTTGGCAAAGTCATTGCAGGAGAGATTTTGTGGGTTGGAAAGGCCACTGCTTTTCTTCCAGACCCCTTTCTGCCCTACAGTTTTTCCCCAAACCCAGATTTATTCTGATCTTGCAACCCAGGTGTGATGAGAGGTGTTGGGGAAAACAGGTTTCGGAAGAAATAAGAACCACTCCCTGCCAACTTAAGCAAAATATTGAAGTAAGATGTTATAATAAACAACATCATCTAGAGACTATTACCTTTAGGGATAGCAAAGGCATGACATTATTTCTGTGCTAGGTCACACTGGTAATGGTGTAATTTTACAGTATAATTGATCAAAATTACTTCTAAAATACTTGGGAGGGGTCATTTGAGGGGGATTGACTGTTTCTAGCCATTCGTTCTATTTTAAAATATATTAGATGGAGGAAGAGGAGGGAAAAGGGACATATTAATAAACCATTACTAGCATGTTATTCTAAAGGTAACAAGTAATGCCTGAAACTGAATACCTTAATTTTGAAAATAATTGGTAACTTGTTTTCTTTTTTAAAAATATATAAATAATTCTGAAATTAAGCAAGGGAATTAGGTAATTTGGATGCAGATGGACAAGAACTAGAGCTATCTAGAGATGTCTAACAGAATGCTTACCTGCTAAATAACAATTATTCATATTCTTCATGGAAGCCAGCTCAGTGAAAATGGGAACTTCCTATTTCCACTGTTATCTCCCAGCTCTTAAAAGTAGCAGCAGGAATGTCCCATGTCTTCCACCATACTGTGGATCCTGGTAGATTCTCCAAGCAAAATTCACCAAGAGCATGGCCAATAAGTAGCAACCAGTGAAATAATTTAACATAGAGGATTGGGAATGGGTAAAACCTAAGTGTAGTAAGGTAATCATTACATGAACTTTTTGGCTGGATATGAATAGAAAATTGCAGGGAGGAAAAGAAAAATGGTATTCTTACCGGCAGCCACACTATCCTCATAATGTCTACTTTGGCCCTTAAAAGGGAATGATTTATGCATCTTTAAATATGATAAAATTCTATTATTTTTTGCTTGGGTTTCCATTGGCCTTAAAAAAGTGTTCTGAGGCTTTAGATATATCTTTCAAGATCTTCACACTATTGCAAACTGTTCATCTTCCAAACTAGTATAGACCTTGAAGCTGGTTATAGCTACTATGTTTGAATGAACACTAGAATAATAGAATCATAGAGTTGGAAGAGACCACAAGGGCCATCCAGTCCAACCCCCTGCCATGCAGGAACTCACAAAGCATCCCTGATATATGGCCATCCAGCCTCTGTTTAAAGACCTCCAAGGAAGTAAACTCCACCACTCTCCAAGGGAGTGTGTTTCACTGTTGAACAGTCCTTACTGTCAGGAAGTTCCTCCTAATGTCAAAGTGGAATCTCTTTTCCTGTAGCTTGCATCCATTGTTCTGGGTTCTAGTCTCTGGAGCAGCAGAAAACAAGCTTGCTCCATCCTCAGTATGCCACCCCTTCAGATAGTTATACAGGTCTATCATATCACCTCTTAAGCATCACTTTTGTAGGCTAAACATACCCAGCTTCCTAGGTCTTTCCTCATAAGGCATGGTTTCCAGGCCCTTTATCATTTTAGTGGTCCTCCTTTGAACACGCTCCAGTTTGTCAACATCCTTTTTGAATTGTGGTTCCCAGAACCAGACAAAGTATTCCAGGTGAGGCCTGACCAAGGCAGAATAGAGTAGCACTATTACTTCCTTTGATTTAGACACTGTACTTCTATTGATGCAGCCTAAAATAAAATTGGCCTTTTTAGCTGCCACATTGCACTGTTGACTCATGTTCAACTTGTAGTCTAGATCCCTTAAGCCAGGTGCCCTCCATCCTATATCTGTGTATTTCATTTTTCTAAGTGCAATATCTTACATTTCTCCCTGTTGAAGTTCATTTTGTTAGCTGTGGCCCAGCTTTCTAATCTATTCAGGTCATTTTGAATTTTGATCCTGTCCTCTGGGGTATTAGCTATTCCTCCTAATTTGGTATCATCTGCAAATTTGATAAGTTTGCTCCCAATTCTGTCATCCAAGTCATTGATAAATATGTAGAATAGCACTGGGCCCAGGACAGAGCCCTGTGGGACCCCACTGGTCACTTCTTTCCAGGATGAAAAGGAGCCATTGTTGAGCACCCTTTGGCTTCAGCCAGTCAACCAATTACAAATCCTTGTAACAGTTATGTTGTCTAGTCCACATTTTACTGCCTTGTTTGTATGATATCGTGGGGACCTTGTCAAAGGCCTTACTGAAATCAAGATATGCTATATACACAGCATTCCCTTTGTCTAGCAAAATGGTAATTTTATCATAAAAAAGGAGATCAGATTAATCTGGCATGACTTGATTCTCAGAAACTTATGTTAACCTTTTGTGATTATGGAATTGCTTTCTAAATGTTCCCAGACTCTCTGCTTAATGATCTTCTCTAGAATATTTCCTGGTATTGCTGACGATAATGGCTGGGATCCTCTTTTTTCCCTGTTTTGAAGATGGGGACAACATTTGCCCTCTTCCAGTCTGCTGGGACATCTCCTGTTCTCCAGGAGTTCTCAAAGATTATTGCCAATGGCTCTGAGATTACATTTGCCAATTCTTTTAATACTCTTGAATGTAGGTCATCTGGTCCTGGAGATTTAAATTCGTTTAGATTAACCAAGCATTCCTGTACTTCCTCTTCAATGGATACCATTTATTTTTACACCATTTATTGGCTACCATTTAAGTTGCTCCCATTTAAATGGTTAGCAAATGGCTACCATTTATTTTTATTTTTATTTGGCTACCATTTATTTTTATACTGGTAGCTCAAATGGCTACTATTTACTTTTACACCTACTGTCATTAATAATAAATTTGTTCAAAACTGTATATGGAGACTACCTGGTCATAGATGTCTCTAACCCACTTAGGTTAACTGAGATTATTCTGTCTTTATATGTAAAGAAAGGTGAATCACTGTTATTTCTTTGGTGCAGAACTAAAAACCTTCAAATATTTCCTAAAACCACAAATAGATCTCTTCACATAACTGGATATGTGACCAGGAACACTTGAGGAATATCAAATTTGTTTTTTTTTTTTTTCTGTTACCAAGCGGAGTTTGCTGAGAGCAGCTGAAAAGACAAGGCCTGCCCTCACACTTGATGTTGCCTCCATTGCATCTGATGAGTAAAGTGTTCCAAGAGTAAGATGTATTGTGCTGTATTCTAATCTTGAAGGCTTTGAAATATTTTAATTCAGGCTCAAATATTAGACTACAGAGACTAGTAATTATTTTGCTGCAAATCATCAAAATATGGTACTTTTCTGGTCAGATGTGTAGGTTAACAGAAGGCATACAAGAACATATTTTGGAAGATCAACTGCTCCTTCTCTGATAAACCACTAGAATCATTCATGCTTACCACCCCATTGCCAATGAAGAGGATATCGCAACGAATGCAATTTTTTTCAATGGGTATATTTAAAGGAAGGAGATCAATTATTTACAACCAGGCTGAAAGAGTTGTTAACTTCTATTTTACTCATTGGTAACAACTTTTTTCCTGACTCTGGCATGACTACACCACAGTGTTGCCTTTTCATCAATTAAATATTACACATTTTCCGATCTGCTGAAATTCTTCAGTATTTTCATTGCTAAGATGTTTCACTGAGGATTGTAATGCAATAAATTAAGGCAGAAGTCTGTCTTGTTTGTACAAAGCTGAGACTCCATGAAAATTCATAAGGATCATGTGGCAATACTTGACATGTTTGTTGAATTACTGTAACAGACTCCAGAAACATCATTTTTTGAGCTAAGCAGTACAAACAACTTCTAGACAAAGCATTATAAATCTTCAACACAGCAACAAAAACCCAACAACCCCAAACCAAAATTCTAGGTTTCTGTTTTAGCAATGAGATTAAAAACAAAACATTCTTGTAAATCCAAATAATGATGTTAATAGCAGGAAATCTACATTGGGTAACTCGGTTTCAACAGGAAATAGATGTGCATTGTGAGAGTTGTCTACAAGAGATTTACTTTCACTGAGAATACACCTGTTAGCAGCACAGGGAATGATCAAGGCCATTTTCCTTTTATCATTTCTTCTGTGCCCCCAGACATTAGGTACGACAAGCAGAAGAGCCCATGAGAGCCAAAAACCGACCCAGTATTTTCTGACATATTATAGCCACCACAACTGAAGTATTACATATATTATAATACATATATTGTTACAAGTGCTTTGAGCAGTCTTGGTTTTGAGCAGACAAGTGAAAAGGTGGGGTATAAATGTTTCTGACCAAAGACCAAAAACTGGAGAACATCTGGTAAAATCCACATATATCAAGATACTAGAAAGAGAGTCTTTTATTAGCTTAGACGTCTAATGCATTTCAGCCTGTGATACTCTAAGGATTTCTTTGGGCACTTAAAATCAAAATTGAAGGATTTTCTGAGTGAGAACTCCAAAACCATTTATTGGCAGAATGAAAGCTTTCATTCTTGAGTTGTGCGTCCTCTTCCTCCTGGGGACATAAATGTAGCAATAAACAAATATCTCATTGTAAGATTTTGCTTGTTTTCCAGTAATCTGGGTAAGTGTTGGAAAATGTTAGGAAATAGTAGTAGATCTCCTAAACAGAGTAATCAAATTGGAAAAGCAGAAGCTAAACAACCACAAGTCCCATACCCCCCATATACAGATGGTTTAGCAAAAAAAAGAGAAAGAAACAAGCTTATTTTTCTTTATAAAACATATAAAAGTAGTTTTACTAACAATATTAGTTTATAATCAAATGCATGCTCCAATGTTGGGGAGAGATAGAAGTTGAGAGCAAGGTAGAATGAGAAAGAATGTAGAAAAGCAAATAGAAAGTCAGCACAAAGGCAGAGTAGCAATTAGAGAGTTTAAGTTTCATAGAATCATAGAATCGTAGAGTTGGAAGAGACCACAAGGGCCATCCAGTCCAACCCTCTGCCATGCAGGAAATCTAAATCAAAGCATCCCTGACA
The DNA here is from genome assembly GCF_019175285.1 of Sceloporus undulatus. Taxonomy (NCBI): domain Eukaryota; kingdom Metazoa; phylum Chordata; class Lepidosauria; order Squamata; family Phrynosomatidae; genus Sceloporus; species Sceloporus undulatus. Next base: position 67,704,978 of record NC_056527.1, on the reverse strand, counting down.
GATGGCCATCCAGCCTCAGTTTAAAGACCTGTAAGGAAGGAGACTCCACTACACTCTGAGGGAGTTTGTTCCACTGTCGAACAGCCCTTACTGTCAGGATGTTCCTCCTAACGTTAATAATAATACTAATAGTTTTTATTTGTATATTTCCCGCCTCTGTCTGCAGATCGAGGTGAGAGTACAACAGTAAATTTAAAATTACAATTCAGTTAAAATACATTCATATGACATAAAATCCAAAAAAAACTCCACAACAATAAACCTATAAAAATTCAGTATCAACATCTAGCTTCCCATACATGCTCAGAATGAAGTGTCTTCTTATAACTGTTATAGCAGATCAGGGGGATAGGCTTGCTGGAAGAGATCCGTCTTAAGTGCCTTCTTGAAGGCATCTAAGGTGGTAATAAGATGGATCTCCTCCGGCAAGCCATTCCACAATTTGGGAGCCATAGCAGTAAATGCCCTGCGGGAAGTAGATCTTTGTCTAGTCTTTGGATAATCCAAGAGATTCTTCCCAGTGGTTCTGAGAGTGCGGGGCAGATTATGTAGGGAGAGGCGTTCTTTAAGTAATTCAGGCCCAAGCCATGTAGGGCTTTAAAGGTAATGTTGAGCTGGAAACTCTTTTCCCATTGCTTGCATCCATTGCTCAGGATCCTAGTCTCTGGAGAAGCAGAAAACAAGCTAGCTCCCTCCTCAATATGACATCCCTTCAAGTTTGCAAAGTTTGCTACTCCTTAACTGTTCATGCAACCCTTGACTCCCATCTTGACTCACAGGCTTTTGAACCAGTTTCATGGCAGAAGTTTGGTCAATAGCTGGATAGTAAATCTTATTATTATTGGTTTATACAACTCGTTTTTGAATTGTTTAAAATACATATAATATATATTAACCATCCATAATGTAGGGTATTACAAAGTTTTGTGTATCCTTTATATATTGTATCCAAAATCCTAATTCTTCATATTCAGTTCCAGAGTAGTCATTTCTTAAGTTTGTCCATAGTACGTTTTCAATCTATTCTACCTTTCTTTTCCCTTCTTTCCCTCAATTCCCTTTTTTCCTTCTTCTTATTTCCTTCTTTCTTCTCATTCTCCTCATTCTTGTACTTCCATTTCTCTTCTTTTCCTTTCGTTCTTCTTCCACCCTTTGCATGATATATGTACCTCCCATCCAACATAGACCTCCTACTACTGTTTTTCCTTCCCGTTACAAAATCTATCTACTTACACAGACCTTCTGCCAACATACTTAAGCCATCAATCTCATCCATCTCCGTATGAATACAATCAGAGTTATTAAAGTTTCTGTATCTATATCTATATCTATGTATCTATATCTATATATGACATATCTATATATCTATAGATGTCAAAATTATTATCTATATTTGAGGAATATACATGTACTCTGGTTGTATAAGAAAGGAGAAACCAGAAATCTAATATCAGAGGCTGGTCAAATAAACAAATAAACAAGCAGTCAAACAAACAGACAAACTAACGGGGGGGGGGAATAAAATAATACAATACTAACACAACAACAACAACAATAATAATAATATAAGAGAAAGTGAAATTTAAAAATGACAAAACAGATAAAAGGAAAAAAGAGATAATTAGACATGACAAATTGTTATGACAAATAACAATTTACAATACTTACAATATAATACTAGTGCTAATCTGTCTGAAGTTTTAGTGTATTCATATTGGACAGTTTTTAATTTTTAGATGTTTAATCTTTTTTAAGGGGTTGATCACTGTTTGTATGATTGGGGGGAGGGGTCAGGTTTGGGGTTTTTTTAATTGTAATTTTTAATTGTTTGATGTTTTATTTATACTTTGATTCCTTTGTGAAAAACTGGAATACAAATAATAATAATAATAATACATTTTATTTAATTCTATTATAATAACACTTCCTATTCCTAAAACTACTAGGTTCTTTTTTTTCCAGTTTTACTGCCCTCCTAGTTCCATATCTGCATTTATTTCCTTTGTTTTAATTATTCTATTACTATCCATACATTTACACATTGCTCATGAAATTAGCTAATTGTATAGTTACTAATTTGGCGATCCATACCATTACTCTACTAAAAGAAAGATAATTTTTATCCTCCTCTACCAGTAAATCATCTTAAACACTCCTTTCCCTGTCATGTCATGCACCTTGTGTGTGTGTTTTTTCCCCAATGTGAAACACTTATTAAATGTCTTCTATACTCAAAGATTCACTGGGTATTACCAATGTTGTGTGGACGGAAAAGTCTGCAACTGGTCATTCTTTACTGGGTCACACTGAGAACCTAAGAATCTGTTCTGAGAGCTGGTCTGTCTCTGCAGAATCTTCCAACCCAATCTTCAAGGCATCTGCGTCTGCACCCCCTTTTTCTTTCTTTCTTTATTCCTTGCATTTGGATTGCTTTCCACCTCACACACCTCATTCCTTTGTTCATGAGGTTTGGCATTTTGTTTTTCTTCTTTCCTTGACTCTAACATAGTCTGTTTTTCTTGTGAGAAATCTAATACAATATCTATTTCCTCTGGGAAATCTAGCATAGTTCTTTTTTCAACTCTGTTTGTTCCTCAAAGTGAACCATATGTCTAGTAGCAACTTCACTACTCCTTAAGTTTATCCCTCAATATCCCTTGCTTCCAGAAGCAGAGCCAATCAGAATGGACTATTAAGGCATCTAGTCTGTGCTGCTTTTCATAGAATACAACTGGAAGAGACCACAAGGCCATCCAGTCCACCCCCCTGCCATCAAGGTATGCACACTCAAAGTACTCCCAACAAATAGCCATCCACTCTCTGTTTATAAACCTACAAAGAAGGAAACTCTACCACATTCTGAGACAGTGTATTCCACTCTGTAACATCTCTTACTGTCAGGAAATTCTTCCTAATGTTTAGGTGGAATATCAGGATAGTTGAAAGCTCCCATTTCTAGTAAATCTCTCATTTCTGAATATTTGATCACATGTTCCAGGAAGGCATTATCTAAGTCCTCAGTCTGACTCTGTAGTCTGTAGTAGACTCCCACAGTGACATCATTATTGTTTCTCTCCTGCTTAATTTTTAACTAGGTACCCTGAGCCTAGCTTCCAGAACTGAAGGCATGGATCTCTTCATAGGTGTATACATCCTTGACATATAATGCTGCTACTCCTCCCTTTGTATTTGATCTGTTTCACTGAAACAGGGTTATGCTACATTCCAGTCATGAGACTCATCCAACCATATTTCAGTGATGCCTATTAGATCATGTTTGCTTTGCTGCATTAAGAGTTCAGGTTCATCTTTTTTATTTCTGTGTATTAATGTAAAAACATTTAAAACCATGGGTCATTCCACCTAGCTACTTATGCAACTAGGGCGGGTTACAGACCGCCCATTTGGGGCAGGCTGTACCTGCCCCCTTTCCCTGGTGTATCAAGGCCTCAGCAGCCATGAACGGCAGCCGCTGAGGCCCCGATCCGCCGCTTTTCAGGCTGCGGGGAAGCGGCAAAACACCGCTTCCCCGCAGCCTGAAAAGGGGTGTCCTTGGGGCTTCAAGCCCCAAGGACACCCCGCAGCGGCGGGGAGAAGGAGAAAGGGGCCGCTTGGCCCCTTTCTCCCTTGCTTCGCTGGGTGCAGCCATCTGAAGGCTGCACCCAGTGACGCAAAGTGGCGCCGCAAACCAGGAAGGAGCTCCGAAACGGAGCTCCTTCCTGGACCGCGCAAAGGGTGCACTAGGCGCCCTGGCGCGGAGCAAGGATGTCACGTCCGCGCCGCCCCGTATAGAGGCGGCGCGGCCGTGACGTCCTCATGGCGGTGGCCGTCTGGAACGGCCACCATCATTTTTCACACGCAGAGTGCGTATTAGGGTTAGGGAGGTGCGGAAGCACCGCACCTCCCTGACCCTAGTACGTGCTCCGCACGTACTTTAATGGCGGTGTGTAAGCCGCCTTTGTTTCCTCCCACTGTTAAGTTATTGTACTATTTGCCTTGTTCTCTATGTAATAATCAGGTTATTATCTCCAGCAGCTGATGAACTCCTGGTCTCAAGAAAACCTGTTTCCCTATCCCAAAGAACTCAGACTAAAACCCTCTTGATCAGGTTTATGACAAAAACATAATAGGAAGACAGTACACCTCTTGAGAATCCTCTTACCCACAAATCACTGCTTCTGTTCCCCTTAGCAGGGAGTTCCCTACCACCACCACATGTCTACTCTGAGGACTGACAGGACCATTCTATGTGCTGAATCTTCCAAGGCCACCTGCACATTCTCTGAGGATTTACAATGCTGCTCTTGTTGCTGCCCCATGTCATCAATGATAAAAGAGAGAGCTGCAAATTGCTTCTGTAGATCCAAACTGACATAATAAACCCTGCTTGTTCTATTCCTATGTGTTACATTCTTCTAAATGTCTACCTTCTGTGTTTGGGAATTGACCTGCTCCCCAGTGACACTCTCTGTATGTTCTTCATACAGAACAATATCTTGAAAACTTAGCACATGGTCACATTGCCTACTTAGCACATGGTCACATTGTCATTCTTCTGTGCTTCAGCCACATGGGCTTGTTGTGCTCAAAGACTTAACTCATACACCATCATTTTCAAATGCTTGAGTGAACACAACATCATTTTTAGTAACTGTGCACTCTTCTCCTTTTAAATATATATTTCAAATCCTTTTTTATCTAGAGCAGATACACTGGGCATGTTGCATTGTAAGTCAGGGAAGAAAATATGGTAGGTGGGATCCTGTTGATGGGTATAAATCAAACGTATACATTTACAAGAGTGTAAATCAAATTCATGACTGTAAACCACCAGCAGCCATTTTGTGGTTGTGGAGGTCAGAATTTAGAGCGGAGATCTAAAGTTCCCTCAAACCCACCTTTTCAGTGTTGCAAACCCCAAAAGATAGCGATTTTCCTGCCAGTGGAAAGCAGAGAGAAGCAACAGAGATATCTCCTTTTTTTCTCTCACTTTAGGTAGATACAAAAATTGCCATGGGGGGGTGCTTCCAGTCTGAAAATGTGGATTCAAGGGTTGAACCAGAAAACATATCACACATAAGTACTGGGGATAGTCTCCCAGTGCCTAATCCTGACCATTATCTGCTATGATCTGTAAAATTCTATAAGGTAGGTTGCAATTCACAGTATCACATGTTGCCCCTTGAATCTGTATAAAATGTCCATTGTTGCTATTATTATGTGCTTTCAAATCATTTCTGACTTATTTAGCAACCTGGTTTTCTTTTCAGTGTCAAAAAAAGTATTGGAGAATGTACGGTGACTACCATAGCTAGAATCTATAATCCAGGAAGCTGATTTCTGATTGTATTCATCAATTGCTTTCACTATTTCCCTTTCTAACAATGGTGAGCCATCCTGGTTTTGGAGATTATCTCATTCACTTTAAAGTGACTTATCTCTGATGGGATACAGTCACCTTTCATTTCAAAAGCAGGTGTTATTACACTCAGCCGCGGCTGGGCAAGTGTAACCTCTTTGCAGCCCAGATCCCAGCCGTGCTTATCCAGCAGCTTTCCAAAAACAGCAAAATGCCATTTTAAACAAGCCACTGAATAAGCACAGCTGGGATCTGGGCTCCAGACAGGTTGCACTTGCCCAGCTGCAGCGGAGTGCGATAATACCAACTTTTAATATTAAAGGGGACTTTATCCTGTTAAAGTGAATGTGATAATCTCCTTTGTTTTATAGATTACGTATGTGGAGAACTCCTGTTGATTGAATTTTGGGGGCAAGAGGGTACTGCCTCTGACAAAATGGCATTTTCTATCACAGTTTTGACAATGCAGGTCTGATAGGCTCTTGGGAAGATATTTTTGCCAGGTTTCTACTGACCAGGAGCCTTATTGCCCGAGAAAATAAAGCCAAAATGGATCTGGAGAGAAGTGGCTTTCTCCTTGCCTCTCTACATGCTGTTGTAGCAGTTCTCTTCTCCTTCCTGGGGAAGATGCTCCTAAAACCATGCCTTTTGCCAAGTGGATTTTTCCAGTGCAACAAAAGGCACACTTTTATGGCTGTCTCCCTCAGGAAGAGAATGGAAGTGTTTTAATGGCATGCAGAGATCCAAGGAGGAAGCCAATACTCTCTGCCTCCATTCTGGTTTTCTTTTCTCAAGTTATAATTTGATATATAATATTATATAATAATAATTTGATCTATTTGAATTTAGTCAAGGCTTTCTGTTCTGAGCTGTACAGCAGAAGCAAAAGAGACTTTTGCCATTTATCACAGACACAGAAGAAGCCAACTGTTCTCTCAAAGTTCCAGTAAGAAATTCCACTTTCTGGTCATCGTTAAATTTAAATCCATTTAATCTCAGTTTTTCAAAGACTGTAGCTAGAGTTGCTATACATGCTTCAGAACTCTTGGAATCAAGTTTTAGTTTCACCAACTCTCTAATCCAAATTATTTGGAATTTAAATCACATCTAGCCTAACTATATTTGAAGGTTGTCCAGCATTTCTTTGGCTGTGTTACATTCTGTCACAAAGATTAACTGATTATACTCCAAAGAAATAGAAATTATATTCTGCACTATAGAATCTTTTCTCTCCCAAGCAACAGTGTTTTCTCCCTTTGGTTTGTCTGTTTTAAAGCACTTATGAACATTTTGAGTATTTAATGGAAATTGAATCTGGTCTCTCCTTTGCTAGTAATTACAATGAGTAACATCTCATAGGTGTCCTAATAATAATCCTGTTGCTTAGCAATTCAGAAAAAAATGCTCAAAGAGGTGTGTGTGTGTGTGTGTGTGTGTGTGTGTGTGTGTGTATTTCTAGGGGGAAGGCTCAAAAATACACAAAAGGAAATAAAGGCCCTACACAGACAGCCAAAATAAAGCTGCTTCGAGTCACATTGGAGGTATGGGGTTTCAATGATGCATGCGTCCTAAGAGTCTGGAAGCTACACCAAAGCCAAACGCCAGTCCTTAGGACTGGCGTGTGGCTTTAGTGCAGCTTCTGGACTCTTAGGACGCATGTATCATTGAAACACCATACCTCCAATGTGACTCGAAGCAGCTTTATTTTGGCTGTCTGTATCAGGCCATAGTGTGAACAAGCTGGTTAACATTAATGTCCATAACTGACATATTTGTTCCCACTGATATAGTATAACATGGTCTACTTTAGCAATTCCCCAAGGTGTCCACCCCGTATCTTTAATTGTTCTAATTGATTTTAATTGCATTTTATTATAGTTATTGTTATTATTGTATTGATTTGTTTTAACGAAGGAGGAGAAATGGGATTTTTATTGTATTGTATGGTTTTTATTGCTGTAATGCCACCTTGATCCTTTAGGAAAGGTGGGGTAAAAATAAATGTTGTTGTTGTGAAATGTGAGACAGTACTAGATCTCTCAAACAGAGGATTCAGATCAGTAAAATAAAAACTGAACCACAACCAATCCCATGCCCCCTTCCACACATACATATACAGGGTTTGGCAGAGAGAAGAAATAAGCTTTGTCTTCTTTGTAAAACTTACAAAGGTGTCTTTAGTTATAAAATTTGTCCATAATCAAATACAGGTTCTAATGGAAAAGACAGGGTGGGGTGGGTTGACTTCAAGTTAGAGTAATGTGGGAAGAGAATACATGTTGTAAAGCAAGCACATAAGAAATTACCACAATGCAAACTACAATTTGTGACTATAAGCATGCTATGGAATAGGAAATGGTGAGATTTATATCATAAGATCAGTGTCAGGTAATTAACTGCACTTTTATTATTATTATGATTATTATTATTACATACAGAATAAAAATGACAAGTAAAAGCAAAAACAAAAAAAGAAAGAAAATAATACAATTTACATATTGATGCAACAGGCATTATATGATCAAACTAGTCATACTAGATACATAAAATAAATAAGTTATAATCAACTTCCTTCCAAGTAGTTTCTGATTTATAATACATATTTTATTTCTTTTCCTTTTCTATCTTTTCCCTGTTTTACTACAATTTTATCTATTCTATATTTTTCTTTTTGTAGTATATTTACAATTTTCTCATTATCTTAATGTGGTACAACATAGTATATTTTAACATTTATTCAAAGTTTTTGTTGTCTCATACCTTATATTGTCATTTCTTAAACTAACTGCAACTGTATTTTATAGGTCAATCAGTCAGTAGCAACCAGAGGCACTGTTTGCTTTCAGCAGCATCTCCATGGAGCTTGTGTCTTAAACTGGCTCCAAAATGTCAGGGACCTTTTGTTGTATTACCATTGGGCCAATCTGAACTAGGAATATGATGGTGACCCTGACCAGATTCATTATTTGGACCAGTATATGCATGG
>NC_056527.1:67688907-67696608 GCF_019175285.1 Sceloporus undulatus | reverse complement strand
GCATGGAGGTGTGTTAGAGTCATAGAGAAATGATGTATACATATTGGACACAGAGGCCTGTTACAGACTGCCCAAATAAAGCTGCTTTGGATCTCTTTGGAGGTATGCTATTTAAATGATGCATGGGTCCTAAGGTCCGGAGGTCGCACCAAAGCCACACTCCATTCCTAAGCACTGGAAGTGCAGCTTTGGTGCAGCTTCCGGTTCTTAGGATGCATGCATCATTTTTAACAGCATACCTCCAAAGAGACCCGAAGCAGCTTTATTTTGGCAGTCTGTAACAGGCCAGAGTTTGCATGGTGAGTACTATGAATCCTACTGTCCATTTTAAATGGCAAGAATCCTGGTGTGTACACATCCTGTCCACACAGATGGATCAAGGAAAAGCCAGCCCCAGTCCCAAACTGATATCAATCTCCATAAAAGCAGAAGTGCAATCCAGACAGTCCATGTCAAAAAGCAAGCAGTCCTGACCAAGTTTGAACTGAGAAGGAGTTACCAGAGAGATTAGTCCAGACTCAAGTGAAATGTCAGAGATACATGAAGAATATAAACAGTGCTACCGTGACACATTGAAGCTATTGTCCTGCAGCACCAGAATGGCCTTGGCTGAGCCATTCATAGCACAATTAGGCCAGTGGAAGTACATTAGCCCACCAGTTGGCATATTTTACTTAAAGTGGAAAGAATGTCTCTAGCATTTCTGTTCCCTGTAGGTCAATGCAAACAGGATGCTGAGTCCCCGAAAAATTTTCACACGGCATCATTATATCGTTCCTTTATCGTCCCAAAGTGTATGGAATCGTCTTAACAGTCAGACAATTCACAAAGGTTTTCACATGAGGCTGTTAGTTTTCTTAAATCGTTGCTAAATCTTAAATCGTTGCTGTGTCCAGTGTGTGAATGTAACGTTTTAAAATCATTTTGTAATCTTTTATTGTGATTCTTATATACAACAATTTAAGAACACTAACGGCCTCATGTGAAATTTTTTGGAATAGTCTATCTGTTAAACGATTCCACTACAGTTTGGGCGATAAAGGAACGATAACGATGTGGTGTGAAAATTATCTGTCTCCTTGTTCAAACTTGCAAGTGCTGCTTGGGATGGATTGGGCTTTGTTCTGTAACAAAAGGTCTGGTACATTTTCCCCATGATAAATGTATAATTTAACTCAAGGACTGTAAATATTAGTGATTTTCCCTTATGCTACAAGCTGGGGACCCTCATCCTGGCAACTCTCTTCTTCTCATCCCAATATGCAACTTCCAGGTAAGGTATGACACATTCTGGTTTGTTTAATACAAAGGATGCTGGCCTTTCCCCTTGCCTTTTTTATCCTGCCTTCGCTTGACTTTCTTCTTGCCCCAACTCTAGCTTAGTCTAGTTCAGTCTAGCTAATCTAATTCTAATAAATGGCCAGAATTTGGAATGTTATATATTTTTGGAATGTACCTTCCAGAACTCCAGTCAGAAATTCTACCAGTATTACCTCAAAGAAAAGTATTACTTTTCCATGTATGTTACACCTCCCATGGCGTCACTAGGGTTGATGTCACTCATGGTGTCACCTCTCTCTTCCACACACATACAGAAGCCTAGCATGTTTTTTGTCTGAATTTACTCATAAGTCATATTCCGAATGTAATGGTTATAGTCATGGTATAAAAACCAGCACAAAATTAAATTATACTTTAATGACAATATTATATGCACAGAATAAATGTGTTTACATGTACATAGTTTCATGTGGCTAAAGTGAAAAATGTTGTAAAAAGTGTGTTTTTAAAGAAATTTATTTTAAAAGTTAAAAATTAATTAATTTTAATATTTAAAAAAAATCTGAGCCTCTCCTTTGTCCTTCCACTGAGCCTCACCTCATTCACACCATCTCTTCAACATTTTAAGAGATATAGTCAAATGCCACAGACCGTTTCTGCCAAAATGCAGATGTTTTAGGAGCAGTGGTGTCACACACAACACACCCTTACGTTGTCACCTGGTGCAATCTTACCCCGCCCGCCCCCCCGCGCACACACACCACACCTAGTGATGCCATTGCAGCTTCCAGCGTAGTCTCTCTTTCTAGCAACTAGACTTTAAGATACAAACTGGAGAAAAGGTGATACAGCTTCACATTAAGTGTTAAAGTTTGTCTGACCTCTACCATTTACCAGTTGGATTTTCAAAGCCCTTGCCTCAGTTAATCTATTGGAATATTCATAGATAATTAATCTCACTGTGATTTTACCGATTATGAGTAGAAATACTCAGTCCCATTCAGCATTCTTACAATCCTAAAATTCTTTACTGCATGATGAATGTGTGTTTACAGGATCCATGAGTAAAGCTTTCATGCAAAGGGATTCCATTTGACTGTTTTTGATTGATGTAAAGACAGCAACTTTTCCATCCTAAGGCTAAGAAAAAGATGCTTCAGTTCTAATCATGTGGCTGTTTGTCAAAAAGATGAATGCTTAATCTGCTGCCAAGTCACTTACTGTCTGGTTTGCTTGACCAGAAATATGTGCGCCCACCCTCTGGTTTCCAGCAATGACTGCAATGCAAATAATTATTCCACTTCAGAAGCAAATAATGTCAGAAGCAAATAAGATCAAGCACTTGTCATTCATATAGTGTGTTCTCACCATCCACTCTCTGATTGTTCAAGCAAGCTTTTTAAAAATGTAGTGTCAGGAACTTTTACAAAACTCTAGTCTCTATGGAACAAACGGAACATTCCATGGTTTAGTAACCAGCTATATGGATGGGCTTTTAATGTGAGGGCTCCTAAAAATAAATCATAGTAATGTGCATTACACAGCTCTTGAGATATGTCAATTTTATGTTTTTTATAAAATAAACAGGGAACACTGAAGAACAAAACCAAACTATTCTGCCTTAAGCAACCAGTATGACTTTGAATAGGAAATAAGGCCCTACATTTTGAAAGAAAAAACTGTTAAACATTAACTACTGGGGAAGGGATGCCCAATTGCCAAATGAAGAGGTGCTTTCCATGACTGGGGAGATAATGTGTCTTGATGTATTAGCAGTACTGACAAGCATAGTGTGTATATGCTACATAGCTGGGATCAAAAGCTAGAGAGGACCAAGAGGAAATAAGCGTGTTGTCCTACCACAGTTTTACAGAGGGATTTCTCTAACCCGGATAGATGCAGTCAGTCTACCCAATGTTAAATTTTCAAATCAACTTATTATGATGGAGTGTTGAGAATGTGTTCAAATCTTTCATTGAACTCTGTGGCTGTAATATAATTAATAATAATTTGTTTTATTATATACGCTATTCCAAAGATCATAGTGGTGAACAGCAAGTAAGCTAATTAGAATAAGCAATTTGACAAAGTTGGGTACTATTTTGCGACCTGGAAGGATGCAAGCTGAGTGCGTTGGGCCTTTGCTGGTTTGAACTGCAAATTGTGGTTTAAGTGAATGGCTGCAGCATATAGGCAATTTAAAAATGCGTCACCAGGGCTCTACTATAAGTAAGTAAGTGTAGTTTTCGGGTTGCTGTAACTGAACGAAAAAGAAAAAATGCCTATTACCACAACAAGCCTGAGTTGTTGTTGGTTTTGAATTTTGGATTGTTTAAACAAATCATTTCACATTTATTGAAAAAGCAAATCTGTGTCCTATCTACATTGCTCTATATTGGGCTACCCTTGTATCTAGTCCGGAAAACTTCAACTAATCCACAAAATACGGCAGCCAGAGTGGTCACTGGACAATATAGGCGTGACCTATTGTCATGATATGGGTATTGCCAAAGGTGTGCTAGTCTCATTAGGAAAAAGTCATTCCTTCTTTGGCAGGTCATATGTGTGTGTGTGTGGGGGGACACACACAAAGAGCAGCAGTTCTGGAATAGGGAAGGAAAAACGGAGGGAGACAGATCGCGGGACACTGACCTACATGACTGCCCAAACGGGAACAACCACACCAGGAACTTACTGCACTTGAGGAGAAATGCTACAGTAGCATGGTTGGGACCTTATTGAGAGTGTTTCCTGTCATGAAAAGGGATGCTCTAATAGTGATGGAGCAATAAATGGCTACAGTTGTCATGCTATGAGTTTTGTCAAATGTGCTATTCTGTAGCTTTAATAGCAGATTTAAAGGCTCATGTAATAAAGTTCTAAATCAGCAAAATTAATTTTCTTCAGCAATTGTGTGGATGGAGTCAGCAGGAGTGATGTACTAAATTCTGAAATTGAGGTGGTCATCATTTAAGTTTCCTTCAAGCATTTTTCAGCTCCAACTGGGTAGGGCCTTTTGTAAAGTAAATGCATCTTAATTTTTCAGTCTTAATTGTTCCTCATAGCTTTACCCCCCCCCCCCCCAAAAGCAGGATCTAATTGGTCCCTATTGCATGACTGCTTCGCTCACTTCTCTTTCTAATGTGGAAAGGACTTGAACACCCACAGAAATGCTGAATTAAAACTAGCCAGATCAAAAGAAAATATCTAGATCTGTTCATTGAGTCTCAGTGAGCCTGAAGAACAAAAAAAGGAAAGAATTTGCTTTTAAATTATTTATATACTCCTGTGCCTTTGACAGGAGAGTTTAAATCATTTCACAGAGATGATGTTACTGTAGGCTTCATTCTGTCCTAGTACCACCAGCATAAATCAGAAACAAATTAATAGAAAATCAGTAGATGTCAGTGCAACAGAGAGTGGAAACTGGCCTGTTGTGTCAGGTCTTAACTTATCTCTGTAACACCATCTTGATCTTGCAGGGAAACAAAAATGCAAAATGCAAGAATAACTGAATTTTTCTCTCCCTAATCTAATTGCTACTATTTCACAAAGTTTCATGTGATTGTGTTCTTTACAAAGTTATTTTGTTCTTTGGTGAGTAGCTCAACCTTTTTGTTACTGATGTGTCCCAAGTGTATGTGGTTGCCTTAATAACAGAGTGTTTTTACAAAAGTGATTTTGAGTTGCACTGATCTTTGAAAACCTTCAGATGGCCTAATATATTTCATCTGGATATATTTTATTTTTTATAAAATATGAATAGAGCTTAGTCTCACTCATATTTTTCCTAGAGCTGTTAGTTTATGTTTAATATCTAGATTTAATGGGCAACTATAGCAATGACCTACAATTTATAACCATTTTGGTAGCAAGGGATCAAAGATTATTATAGTTCTGAGATGAGGAAGATAAGATCTTAATAAAACACCAAATGTTTCTTTCACTTGAAATGGAAGTGCACCAAGGGATATGTAAATCTAATATATAAGTCCAATCTACAAGTGCAAAATCTTGTTCACACCAAGATTTATATGGTCAGCTATGGAATACCAAAATTGTACTGAAGGACTTCTTGTAAATGTGACTTTTTCTCAAGTACATTTGTTCAATGCTCTTGAACTTGCAAAGGTAGAATGCTTTGTCCGATGATCATTCTAAGTGGTTGGAAGTGACTTTTTGTAGATGGATTGATCCTCAATTATTATATCTGGAGTGGAGTTCATTAAGGTTGACCCAATATTTTCTGTTTCAGAGGTGCCAGTTGCCAGTATTTAAATTACTGATGCATTGACTGATGCTACAACAACTGTAGAATGGCTCTACCAGCAAGGTTTACAAATTCATATGCTTTTCATGAACCAACTTCTTCTTTGTGCAACTGAATGACTTTCAGGCCTAAATCCAAGATAATGCTCAGAGCAGTGTTGGGATTTGGCCCTACCCTGCAACCTTCTCTGTTGTCTACTATTTAGGTTTTGTAACCCTTTGTAACAATTTGTAGGAGTGCAAGAGGGGTGGTAAATTGCTGTCTTTTGCTTATTTGAGTGCACTGATTGTGTTGGGTAATCCCACTGAGTTCAAATGGGCTTACTCCAAACTGGTATCCAGGTATACCTGGAACCAAATCCTATTGAACTGAACTATGCAGATTGATAACTATGCACACTGATGTCTTCTTTGAGATTTGGCTTGTTTAGAAGTGAATGTGCCTGCTTTTTTTAAAAGAGTGTGTATGTACGTAAATGATTTAGTAACAGTGGCATATTTGTAATTATTGAGAATCTGGAAAAACTTTGGTAGTTTAGAACTCTTGGCATTTTATTTGCTATTCATTTATTGAATGAATGCCTCATCTTTCTCCCATGATGGTACCCAAGGCAGCTGTCTCCAAGGATGGGATCCTAGCCACCTTGTTTTTGTTATCTGTTGTATCTTCAGTGCCTTTAAAGTTCAGGCTGAGATCATCAAAAGTAAGGAGGGTAGGAGAACCTTGGTGTATTTCATCATTAGGTCATGACAACTACTGTGAATATTGGATATAGGGCTGTGCAACCTGACCATTACATTTTCATTTTCATTATGTTTCTCAGAATCCAGCAGCATTTGTGTCCCATTACTGTCCTATAATAGATTGCAAGAGTTTCCTCTCATCCTCCCTCCTGATTTTTTTTATGGATTTTGATGTATATTTTTCCAAAAGTACCCATTTTTCTATTCATTTTTTCCTGGTGTGTTTTCCCCATTCACTAAAGCATGTTTGCATTTTTTGAATGCATGCATTTTCAGCAAATGTATTTCCCCAATGTGCACATGGTTTTGTGCACATTTTTTCCTCAACAAAATGTGGACAAATTGCTAGCCTTCGAATGTACAAGATTTCTGAGTCAGCAGGTGTCTCATTTCATTACCAGTTTCAGAATGTGTGAAATATTTATTGTTTCACAGGGAAATTCAAACTCAGTGAATTTGTTTTCCATCTCTATCTGGGTTCAAACAAATTAGGGGACATTAGGACTTAGAAATTCCATGCTAGTTGGCATTATAGTGTCAAACAGGCAATGGATATTAAATATTAATGGAGCTCTAGTCACTCTCATGTCACTTTCATAGGAGGAGAATATTATGTAAATCGCCCATAAAATTCAGTGAATGAGGCAGAGCAAGGACATGATGAAAGCTTCATCTGAAACTATTCCCAGAGAGCCTTTTGATGCTGGTTCCTGGCTAATAGGCCCTGAAGAATTTTGGCCTTGTTAATGAGAAAGTATTCCCTGGTTAAAGCATAATGTGGTTTTATTTTGTTTCCATAAATATTACTGTGTTTTGTTATCTGAAAAGGTTTGTAGAGACATTTGCAATTTCCAGAAGGATTGGCAAGGAACAATAGCTCTCACATTTACCCTTTACATATGTTTTATATTATGTTTTTTGGGATGAATAACATAGTAACAGGGCATCTCTTAGTTAATCAAACATGCCTATAGCTAATAATAATAGTAACAACAACAAATGTCTTTCAGTAGCTGCATCCTCTCTAACAGGCTAAGCAAGTTCAGGTCATGCTAAAGTGAAAGATAAGAATGTTTCTATCTTAGAATGCCTAGGAAACTTTCCCTTTGACAGTTACAATGTGGTTGAAGTTAGAGAATGCACAAAAAATAAACACTTCCTTCAAAAGAGAAAAAACTTCAGTTCCTGAGTATACTAAAGCAATCAAATATTTGAAGCACTGATTTATGGACATTTGCAGCACAACATTCATGGACATTTCATTTCTACACATTGCTTTCCTCCTTCCACAAACTCTTGCTTGGACATCCACATCTGCTGGAAAGTGTCAGTACCTTTTTAAACAAGAAAGGAAAGATATTATGGCCTGTTACAGACAGCCAAAATAAAGCTGCTTCGAGTCACAGT